>NC_052045.1:7740412-8045038 GCF_015832195.1 Motacilla alba alba | reverse complement strand
AGTGGGAGGTAAGGTGGAGAAGTTTGATTGCTGGAGTCACCTATGGGGCTCCTGGATAGAACCACTTCTGTTTTGAACTATTTTTCTCACTTTGCTTCAGTGAATCTGTGTTGTAATAAACAGTTATTGAAGAGCTGCTGCTGTTGGGATAGCTGCAGCATTGTTTCTTGAAGACATTTCCTCGGTTTCGTTTTTTTCCACCAAACATCTGCTGGTTTCATGTAAAGCTTTCTCTTTACTGTGTTGGAGAGCAGGTGAATAAGGACCCCACATTTACCATGCTTTTTGGGACACTATATACTCTGAATGTATTTCTAGTCTTCTCTCTGCTTTCCATGCTGTCAAGTCGAATCTGAAAGTCGATTCTAGTACAGAAGTCATTCCACAAGTTTTCTCATCCTTTTCACTCTCTGCCTTTCCCAGTTCTTTGCTGCAGCTGCTAAGATGGGCCAAGGGGCAGAATAGCTGATGTCTCAGACCAGGTAATGTGTGGGAAGGCTGTTGTGTTTGTCAGTAGGTGTCACAGAATATCCTCAGTTGGAAGTGAGGATATTTGATGGTCCGTAAGATCATCAAATCTATCTCCTGGGTAGTATGGGCTTAGGAACTTCAAGGCTGGGTACAAACTAGTCCAATCCAGCTAATCCTAGCTATGATGTTGCACAGATCAACCAAAGCTTAAAAAAAGTAGTATTTTTCATTGTTTTCATACATAAAGTGAGTTTTCTGTTTGTACTGTTTTGGATTTTTTTCCCCATTTAAAGTGGGAATGTATTAGAAAATTTGTCTTGCTGTGTAGTTCTTGTGAATGCCAGAAGGTGGCACAACTGCTTTTCCTGAAAGCATTCTGATTGCAAGAAATGCACATCATGCTGCTGTGCTGCTTTTAAAGCTGTTGGTGAAATTTTGGTCTAAGGATAGCTAGATCAGCTTAGACCTTGGCATTTAAAAGGGTTATTTAAAGGTATACCCATCTGCCTTTTTTTTTTTTTAACTGTGAAACCGTTGTGTGCAGGTTTTTGTACGTAAAGTTTTTGAAGGTGGAGGTAGTTCACCTGAAAATGCAGGAGGGAAGAAAGGGTCATCCAGTATGTGTACAGTGAAATTCTTTCCTGAGCTGTTTTACAGAATCCCAGTTTCCCATGAAAACATTGTTTAAATAGCTTGCTTTATCAATTTGCGAAATGAGACCAATTCCTGTTTCTTTTAAACTCTTTAGCAAGTGCTATAAAAAATGAATTATTGGTATGGTAACATATAAATGATAGTTTTGTGTGGTAGCACCTCTAACCACAGGCAGATTTTTAGGTGTACCAACATTAGGTGTTAGAAGCAGTATGTGAAAAGAGTGTGCAAAAAAGACCAATGAACCTTTTAATGACAATCTATTTTCAGATAATATCTGTCTTGTTCTAACTGGAAGCTCAGTCTTTGTGCAGTGTTGCCCTCCATTTGTTGTCAAGCTGGTGTAAGGAGGTGTTAGATACCATCTCATTTGATGTTTTCCTAATTAGTCTGTCTCTGGAGCAGTCATCTCCACTATGGTGTTGATCAAAAAGTAATTAAAAAACACTTTAAATGGAGGTCTTGTTTCCATTCAGTGCAGAGAGAGTCACTCCTAGAGCGAGGGCACTGGGCAGGGTTTTGGTAGTGGGGTGTCAGTGCAGGGGTGCCCTGTGTCAGACACAGCTGGGGTGGATTTTACATTAGACCCCTTTTTCGTTAGAGTACTTAATTGTAACATGTAGGACAACCCTGAAACTTTTGAAGGAATGAGATGCATGGGATTTTTTTCACTTTCCTTCAGCTCCCTCTGGCAGACAAAGCCCTGAATTACAACAGCTTTACTTAGAACTATTTCAGAGAAGGGTTTGTCCCAGCTCAAAGTTATCACGGTTGCTTGGTGTTCTCTATGTATGCTTCAAAAAGATATCTTCAGCTGTGGAAAAGTACACTACTGCAGCTGCAGAAGGTGCTGAAATACAGATATTTCTTGGTTTAGCTGACTCTTGCACTGTGTCTTCGTGCATCACAGCTGTGCAATGCTATTTCCCCCCAAGGACCTCTACACCACTCACATCTATTGATTCTTTATTTTTTTTCTCTAATGTGATCTCTCCTGAGCCTGCTGTGATTCACTAGAGCAGCACAGATGAGAAGGATGTGACTGATTTGCATAGGAGCCTGGAGTTATTTGCAGAATTTAGACCCTTTTTTTCCTGACCAGATGATGTGGGTGGAATGAAGTGGTGCAGCTGTGCTGGTGGTGGCTTTCACTGGGCTGAGCTTCCCACCTACCTCTCTGCAGCCTTCTCCTCCTCTGAGCTTCACTGATTTATTTTCTGTTCTGTGTTTCTGAAGGAGGCTTTGCCAGGTGAAGGGATGTGGCCACGTCTCAACAAAGATGTAGGAAACTGTCAGGAGTGTGTGGAGTGCTGGTAAAATGACCTGTAGAAGCTGCTACATGGACATTGGTGAAAGAACTGAACTGCACTTTTGAATAGGAGTCAGATGTCTGAAGATTTATGAAAGAAAGGTTTATAATCATAAGACTTTAAAGTATTTAATTTAAATAGTTCCTAGTTTTTAAAAATGCAATTGCCATTCTTCTATGGGCCTTTCTAAAATCAACTTGTACTTTCTTGCTATGTACATTTATTTTATGCAAAGCAGCGTGTTCTCATTTGATCCTAAATTATCCAGATTGCCACTAAATAGGGGTATTGCAATTGCAGAGTTCTTCCAGTCTGCTAAGTGAATATTTAAAAACTTTAAATCTGCTTTTGGAAATGAATTAATAACTTGTATGTTTGCCCACCATAATATATTTGAAATAACTAACTGGCATTTTCAAAACTTTGCCGAGGAAATGTGGAATTTTCCTTAAATTTATGTTCTCAGAGCTGCTAAAGATGAAAGCAGTTTGTAATTTTCTGTCTGTAATTTAATTATTACACGGGAGTTTTGACATTTAGTGATTTAGAAGTAGAACATAGTGGTGTATTTCAAAGAAATGAAATTAATTCATATGAAGAATTGTTTTTGTGATCATGTATTTTTGTCTTCTGGAAAAATCTAAATGTAAGCAAGGTATGCATTTTGAAAGTTGCAAGTGTTTTTTAAATGTTGATGACCACTAGGATGGGGCTAATTCTGTGTCATGAATACACTCATTGATTGTACAATGAAAATTTAGTACAAAACTCTCTTTTCCCCGCACTGCCTGTTAGCTGTTCTGCTTTTGGTACTAATGTCACCTGTTCTCATGGCATTTATTTGAAATGATCTGTGGTCCTGAAGCTCCTTTTCTGGTGTAAAGAAATTACACTATTTTTTTACTCACTGAATGTGAGAAATTAACACTAGCCATAAACAATTAACATTAGTGACAAATTTGAAATTGAACTTTTTGCTGCTTAAGACTTTCACTTGTCCCTGGATGGAGGCAAGCTGAACTTCTAAGATCAAACTGCTGTTTCCTAAAAATTTGTATCTAATATGCTTCAGCGTATCTGAAGGTGGGTAATTCAGTTGATTGCAGCTGGGTGTCCCTTTTGTGGCTCCTTGAAGGAATCCAGCCAGCTGCAGTGCAGTGGCCATGGCATCCTGGAAGATGCATGCCTGCAGTTTCTATGGCTCCCAGGCTGCACACAATGATTTCTGGCACCCTGGACATCAGCAACTTTCTTGAAACCTTTTCCATCTCATTCTCTGTCAGTCTTCCTGAGGGATTCTGGCCTTTGGATAGAGGTGTCAGGAGTGTCCACAGTGGCGACATCAGAGGTGACAATGCAGTAGGAATTCCTGTGTTCAGGAAAGGTTTGTATTTTTGGCTTTTAATGAAACTGATTCATTACGGAAGCACACAAGATCAGTAATCAAGGCTTTGTTCCTGCCTCCCCACGCCTGCTCTTCTTTTTTCATCAGGAACACTTTCTGTAGGTGTGCAGGACCACCAAAGCACACTCCAGTGGATAAAGATGGTAGGATTTAGAGAATGCAAGAAGACTAACAGATTCCACATAAATAATGCAAGAATGAAAGAAAAAGCCTACAATCTTCCACTTTATTTCCAAAAAATGTTACCCAACACATGACACCTGTCGTTTGCAGTTTGCTGTCTGTGGTGCAGGAAATACTGACGTTGTTCATGGCTGGTGCTCAGTCCTGGCTTCTGCTCCATTACTAAATTGTTTAATATATTTGCAGCATTTGAGTCTGATGTGTAAATGTGTTTAGGCATACTTTACTAAAATAAATTGAGCAGCCAGCAGACTATAACAGCTGTGGAGAAGTTGTTTAGAAATAAATTCTTTGTAGTTCACAGTTTGACCTAATAAAAATAACTGTTGCTTCAGACAATTATCTTCAGCAGGGTCAGTCTGGCTGCTGTGACTGTGCATTCAGTTTTCTGTGTTGATTTATTAAATATAATCACCTGGGGAAGATGAGCCAAGTTCTCTGAATAAATTGGTGCTAATTCAAAAGCATTTCTTCTTTGTGGTATGCTGTCAGTAGAGTACATGGACTTAGATCAAAAATTGGAAACCTTCATTAGCTCTCTTTGGTTTTACCTCCTACTAAGTGTTTCAAGACCTTATTTTACCTAATAAATTTTACATAACAGTAATTTACCCAAGCAAAGCTGATTTTTTAAAATATTATAACCTGTGTCTTGTAATTAAGTTAACAGTGCATCTTGACAAATCTTACCTCAATTGTAGAAAAATCTCTCTTCAAGAATACACAAGAACATGCAAGACATCCATAAGTGGCATAAAATAAACCCTACTTTCATGGTAAGAAACACACTCTTCAGAATATTTGAAATATTTCTGAAACTTTGTGTAGTTACCAAATAGACCTGAGACAGGCTTTAATATTTTAATAAATGAATGCTTCCAAATATTTAAAGTAGGAATACTGCAGAGACTGAATTTGTGCATTTGTCTTCATTTTCCTGCAAGTTTTTGGGAACCTAACTTAAGATTTGAGCAAAATTATTTTACTTATATAGTTTTAAAAATAGTTGATTGTGACCTTCTAGGACATGGCATGAGTTTTTTTTTAATGTTTGCTGTTGCTGAATAATTTCAGAAGTTTAAAACTTAAACTATAAGATTTTTTTTTTTAATTTTTGAATGATGCAAAGACCAGGGTTATGGGCATTTGAAGAATGTGTGAAATAGAGAAACTAATTTCTCAACATGATACCTTCTCAGCGTCTTTGGTTTGTTGAGGAACATATACTTACTTTGGTAGTCTCAAAATTATGTGAGAATTTGAATCCCTCCTATCTGAGGTGTGTGGGAGGGAAAGGGACGTGGCTCTGTCAGATGCAGGGTAATGTGTATTTGTCAAATATATATAGAAATAATGTATATCTATCTATAGTGTGTGTGTATGTATGTGTGTATATATATATGCACACACATGCTATATGCACAATCCCATACATATAGTATGCATATGTATATTTATGTATAATAATTTCCACTGAAATTATGCATTCTAAAATGTTACTGCAGCAATTTCCTCATTTATATAGGAAAAAATGCTGAGTGAGTGGATAGAAAACTGTAGCATTTCTTGTTAAACACATAAGACATGCCCTGACTGCTTAACTTAATATTTAAAGATTTGGGGATTTTTTTTCCTGTTTGAGAAAGGGCCCTGCATATTGCTATAGAGACAGGAACCTGCACTACTTACAGCATTTTGACAGCAGGAGGGGTTGGCTGCAAACCCAGTTTATCTCGCTTCTTTATGCTTTATGATTGTTCCTTGTTCCATGAGCAGTCATCCCAGTTTAAAAGAATTAAATTTACTTGATAGTAACTACTTTGTAAGCATCTCTGATCCATTTATGAGATGAGATGATGGATGGATCCATTTATTATCCATCACATGCACCTTGGTGTCTACAGTACAACTGCTTCTAAAAGCTGCTGTAACTTACATCTCATGTCTGAGGGCTTTTTTACCCCCAGTTATAAAAAAAAAATAAATTGAGACAGTATAGCAGGTAGCAAGTCAAAATACAGGTGTAATTGTCAGAACTGTCTTTAGCAGTTTTAAAGCTAACTTCTTAATGAAATTTAAAAAAATTAATTGAAGACTATTTCTTAGTAAGATTTTTGATATTTCTAGAAAAGTTGCCATTTCAGTAAAAGCATTGCCAGGTGCATATTGCCAATCTTCTTCTGTACTTCAGTATTTGGGGAATGTTCCAGTGCTGCTGTGAGAGGACTGCAGATGTGACTGCCGTGGTTTCCTTTGGCTTCCTCCTCAGGCAAAGATTTGTTTTCCCTTTATATGAATTTTGGTATGAATATTTTGACGATATATGGTCAAGGAAATTGTTTTAATTAACTGACTCATATATGGGGCAGTACTGTCAAGACCATCTTTTAATTATTCTCTTCCAGTAATTGGAACAGCTGCAGTTTAATAGACTGAAAAGCCAGAGGTAGAGGCATGAGAAGCACCCATGTGAAGTGGAAAGAGCTGAGTAAGGAGGCCAATTAAATTATCACACAGTCAGTTTTTTTTGGAAACCTGTAGAGAAATGTTACACATCCTTATTTGTTCCTCTTCAGTTTCTAGATTGTGCCTTTGCAGCCATATTTAAATTGCTGAAATGATTTGGATATTGAAATGATTACTGCATTTGAGCTCCATGCCTTTGGGAATATATTGCTGGATTTTGGGGGTTCTGCTTTGTTGTCTTCTGTATCAAAATGCTCTTGTGTGGTGTAGGATGCATCAGCTCAGCAGGCTGGTGGTCTGAAGATATAGAAAAGATGAGAGCAATTCCTCCCTATGTGAAACTGATTTTCTGCCTTCAGTTTGGAGTGAGCTCTGCTACTGCTAATATCATAAACCAGGGATTTTATCATATAACAAATGCACATTTTAAAATGGAAACATGCTTTTGTATCAATGAATTTTTAGAACACAGGTGTGGAGGAAAAGAATCTCAGAAGTTTGAGTACATTTACTGGTCTAACCACTACCATTTAAAGGTATTTTTCTTGTTGTGAGTCTGGCATCTTCTCTTATATAACCACTATATCCATAGGAAATAGTTTGTGACACAAATATTAAGACCTTTCTGTTGTCTACGTTTCTAGATGAAAATGGGAGATGTACATCATACTGTCACTGTAGCTTTGGCTGTTTTTCTTTCTGGAAAGCTTAAGAAACCTGAGGTTCTGGAAGTGAGAAGACTTTTCAGGTCATGCTAGGAAGGGTTTGGAAGACTGGAGAAAGTTGTGATGTAGCATAACCCTACTTCTCACCTAGTGCTTTCAGTTCCTCTGACACCTAAGATGAATAAAAGGAGAGAGGTAAGTAGACTGTTAAAGTGGAACAGCAATTTTTTAACCACAGCAAATCACTTGACTAAGTATTTTTTTCAGTTTTGGTTTTAACAGTTTAAGGAATGAGGAAAAAAGGTTAAACTCATTGTCTGTGCAAACTGATGAAAATCCAGCAACATCTCTAGAAGTTGACTTTTATTATGCTTGGTTTTCGTACAAAAATTCAGGTGGCATTCGAAGGCTAAGAATAAATACTTTCAGACTAGAACAGTTTTTTATTGCCTGGGCTCTGGTACAGCTTTCTGCCTGTGCCTTTTTCTTCTTTTTGAACAACTGTGAAGGGAAGTCTTATGGGAAATGCAGAGATGGTTTAAAAGTTTTGTTGGATGCACAGATGCCCCAGAACTGTGAACACAGTGGGCTGTAAGAGGACAATGTGTTGACAGTTGCTGTGTGTGACACAACGTGGCAGCAGCTTAGCATTCAAAGGAAGGAAGAGGATATCCCCAGAAAAGGAAGAGAGTCTCAAGGGATGTGGTTTTAGCTCTGTTCCTGCTCTGAAAATCAGGGAGAGCTTTCAGAAGAAAAGATGCTGCGATCAGTGCCCTGGCAAGGGAACTCTGTGTGTGATTTGGTCATGTGCTTGCTGAGTGTGATGCTGTGTGCCTGCTCTTCTCATTTGGGGCCAAATTTTGCTTGTTGGTCAATAGTGAAGCAGGATGTAGGTGCAGGGATGGGGGGAGAGGGTTAGGAAATGCTTTCCTCTCTAGTCGCAAGCACTTTTCAGTATTCTCTCTGTGGGATCAGAGCTGCACTGCTGTTCAGCCCCAGCCAGTTGCTTCTGGCCTCTCTTAATGTCTCGGCTCTGTAAAGCAGCACCTTGGGATCTTGCCTTTGGTGGCATTATTTACTCTTGCTGCTCTTAGGCCACCTGTTCCTTTCCTTTGTGGCTGAGTTTTGTGCAGAAGTTCTGTCAGTTCCTTGTCTGTGCTCAGTGCAGCTTTGGAAACATGAACATGGAAATAGTTGCTTGAACCCCAAACACTTTCTCATCTTTTGTACACAGAATTAAGGATGTGTGGCAGACTGGATAATAAGTAGAATGTAACTTCAAGCAAGTTATAAATAGTAGATGCTTTTAATTTTGAATGTGAACTTGCTTGTGAGAAAATTACAGAAAAACCCCTCAAATGGTCCCAAAATTATGTTTAATCTGTGCAGTTATCATGGGATTTTCAGTTTTAAACTTAAAGCACATCTCCAATTTGTGTGCCAAGTTGGTATGTTTTCAGAGCACTTCACTGGGAAAATATTTTCTCTGCAAGGGGAGTATTCTGCACAGAGGTGTAATGCTGCTTTTGGCCCTCAGAATCCTTCAGTTGAGGATGAGTGACAAAGCTATGTAATATGAGAAAAATGTGTATTCAGTGGTGCAATGCACTCCAGGAGATCAGATTACTTTTCCCATATATTTAAATATGCCACTAAAATCTTATTTTGATGTCTTAATTAAAATATCAGAATTATATACTGAGATGTTCTGTTGTCTTAGGAATAGTTGATGCAAAACATAAAATACATAATAATAGTATTTTCCTTGTGAATATGCAACCAATCTGTGACTGTCAGGTAGAAAATGGGATTTTTTTTTTTTTTTTTTCTCCTTATGTGTGGATAGGTGATTCATTTCTCACATGGTTGTTCTTTAGCAAGTGACAAGCATTTCCCTATTTTTAGAGTACCTGGCAGTGCTACTTCCTTCAATTCTGGATTTTGTACATGGGCTGTTTGGTGGAGTAGTTTGTGCTGGACTTTGGGAGAGGATTTGGTTGGCAGTGCTTGGAATTCTTGTACTTTAAAAAATTGTTTATTGTTATTTCTGCTAAGGTTTTATTTATGTTGTTTGTAGAGTAAGTGGAAAATAAGTAGGACCAGGAGCACACAAAGGAGAGCAGGTATTTGAGGACTCATGATGCCCTCTAGGATGAATGATCTTGTTGGGGTCAAAAGTGAGAAATAACTCTAATTTCTGTGCCTGTGTGGATTGACTTCAATGTCAGTCAATGCTTTGGAATGACTTTATGGCTTGAGTTGGATTTAATTTTACTGATCAAAAGAGTATTTCAGGAGATACTTCTGAAAAAGAGGTCCATTGATTGTCTTTAACCTCATTCTTTTTTTTTAAATTAGTCATGCTGCTCTTAATAAATAAAACATGTGATGATCTCCTTGAGGGTGGTAGAGCAGTGAGACAGAGGCTTTACAAGCAGTTACCAGTTGGTTGCACTGGCTGCACTTGGTGTGAGGAATAACTGTGTTTGCTTTTTGTATTTTAAGACACTTTCTGTATAATGGTGAATGTAAAAGCAAAGCTGAGTGTGTGAATGCAAATTAATGATTTTTTTTTTTACTTTGTGATTATAATAGCTGCTGTCTAACATCTTTCAACCTGACTTTAGATCTTCAGTGCAGAGCTGGCATGATGTAATAATCTGGTGTTGAGTGTGTGTTAGAGACTGGACACAGTATTGACCAAGTGTGTAGCCAAGCCTGCCTGTTGGCATGTAAATACTTGAATTCTTTTGCTAGAAGTATGACTGTGCTAAAATGCTTAGATGCTTTTGCAGGACTACTGTTTCTTAATAGTCACAGCATATAAACACTGTTGTCATACACAGTGGTGTCTGTTCAGCATCCCAGTTCCTGTGAAATTTGCTGCTTGGGTTACAAATGCTGCACATTTGTAATTTAGAACTTCAGAGAAGTGGGAGAGAGGCCCTCAATTGTTTGTCCAAGGGGTGCACCTGGTTTTGAGTGAGGTTGTCCTGTGTTATTTTAATTCCTTGCCTTTGGATTTCGTAACATCTTGCCCAAAACTATTTTCAATAATGGTGATCAGGAGCAGCAATTATTCCCTGGTGATTTCATCCCAAAATTGAATTTACATTGTAAAAACATTTTGTAACAGTGAAACTTAAAATGTTTCACTGTTACAGAACCCTATCAGGGTGTTGTTAAATGTCACTAGAATGAATAAATTTATAGGCATTTATAGAAATAGCTCCTGGTTCAATTCTTTATTGCTAAGTAGCGTGACAGGGTGTTGGCTTTTTAATGAGAGGATTAAGCTGTCCTGATGAATAGAAAAATTGTCATGCTGTACAGAGACTATTCTGAAATCTGCAGACTAAATATCTTAGTGTTGATTTGGTCTGCTGTGGTGATACATTAGAGGTGATGCATTTTTTTTCCTGTAAGGTAATCAGTACAGCGGAATCTCTGCCTTCTTTTCCCTAGAAACATGCTCTGCTTCTGCATAAGATGCTATTAAATTCCCCATTCCCTTTTTAATAGCTTGCCTTCCCTGCTCCCTGCTGTCGTCAGCCCCGGGAGGTCACCAAGCAGAGCCCTGAGCTGCGGAGCGGTCCCTGATGGGGACCTGCGTGGCCCCATCTGCTTCGTCAGCTCTGGAGGCAATTTGGGAGCTGCTGGGGGGCGTTGAGAATTAGATTGTTGATAGCGTTCCTACAAAGACTGCTATTAACAGCCTGCTAGTCTCTGCTTCTCTACTGCAGAAGACAGAGTGATATTTGTGTTCCCATATCATGTTGTAAAATGCATGAGATTTTGCTCTTCCTCCTTGGAAATGAGAATAGGAAAATGAGAGCATCCTGAACCAGAAGCTATTAGAAGAGCATGCAGAAACCTGCAGCGATTTCTGCTTTATTTTGCCTTCCTAGCTATGGATTAGAAGGACTGATTTTTGCAATGGGCTTTTTCCATAATGGCATTCTTGTATTGTTTGGTCAGAGCTTGCACAGGAGGAAAACAGGCTGCTGAATTTAGTCACTGATCTCTATTAGCCGTGGCCTAAGGCTATGCTGAGATTTATATCCCATTTGTATTGTTGCAGCTCAAAAGAAGAATGTTCAGAGGATGACAAGTGTATTCTGAGTAGGTATGTTGTTTCATTTTCATATGAAACCCATTTTTTTTTTCTGCTTCCATTGGTCAGAAATGAGGTTAATAGGAAGAGAATATAGTACAGTGCTGCAGTGTCCCTGTTAAGGTAGAACAATAGCATCAGAAACAGTACTTTAAAAATTAGCTGCTTTTATTAAATAAAGCTGCATTATGCTGGTGTGCAGAGTGCAGTCTTTTTTTTTCTTAACATATACTGCAGTCAGTGCTTCCCTAACGAGGTGGCACTATTGTTGAGTTAGAAGGATAGAATCATCATATTGCTTTAGGGGACAGCAGGATTTAAAAGGAGATGCCTTACAGCCCTGTTTTACAGATTGGAAGCATCGGTTTAAGGGCATTGGCAGAATCATTTCCTTGTTCTTAGCAGCAGCCACTGCTGTGTCAGTAGTGTGTGGAATGGAAGTCCTAGTTGGTAGTCTGTTATGGAAACGCTGTTTACTGTTATTGTAGTACCGTGGTGACAACATGCCATTGAAATGGAAAACGAGCTCTCCTGCTATCTGGAAATTCCCAGTTCCTGTGCTTAAAACATCCAGGTCATCGCCACTTTCTCCAGCATACATGTAAGTGAGAGAAATGAGGATAATAAGGTGGGAATTCTTTTTGTGAGACTACCCTGTGGCAAAATATCCTGATACATATTAAATGACATTGGCACTCAGAATTTTATCTTGTTTGCTATTTAGACCCCCCCTCCCGATTTTATCCTGGATGTTTCCTGATGGATGTCGTGTCAAGTCTTCCCCTTTTTGTTGAAACGTAGAGAAATTGTGCAGATTAAGCCCTTTTTGTAATGATACTGTGTATGTTCATTTGAAAAGTTTGTGGTGGTGTTAATTTGTAGAGCTGATCTTGAAGTGACAAGTTAAGCTTTGAGGCTGGCAGGCTTTCTATATAGTTTATATGTGAACGTTTCCTTCTCCTGACTATTTCATTTGGAAATTGAGCTTGAAATCAATTGCTGTATTGTATTGCACTTTTGTTCCTGTGAGTTCTTATAGAGGTGAAATCATCCTGCTTTGGTCTTGTTTTATTCTTTAAAGCCTTAGCCTTAATACAAATTGAATGTCTTCATAAAAAGTTATAATAAAAGCTTATAAATTTGAATCATTCATACCTGAATACTTGTGTAGTTATACAGGTTGTCAGTGTAAAGTAGCTTCACAATGTGCCTTTGTCTTGCCAAATCCTGATGCAGCTTTTGTTCACCTTTTGTTGCTGTGAGTTCTGTGTTAGCATATACAGGTGGCTTTTTTTCCCTTCTCTGAAATAAAACTACTAAGCTCAGGGTACCGAATTCCTTCTGCCTTTATTTAAGGAAGCAGCTCTTCCAAAAAGAGGAAGAGTTGCTTTAAAATGCACAGGTAGCAGTGTAGGTGACTTTTCTATCTGGAAATTGCTGTAAAGGCTACTACTTTCCGATAGAATTCCAGCCTGATAACTACAATATTAGTACTTGTAAGCTTGTATTGTCTGCTTACAGATAGGCTTTTGCTTCAGCTACAGTAGGTACATGCTGTAAGAGAGAGGTGCACAGGTCCTCTAAATGTCTTTTTTTAATTGTTGCTGAGCGTGGCATTGTTTCGGTGGGGCTGAAAGGATCCAGCGCCATGTGCATGGTCACTATTGTTCTCGGGCAGAAAGGCTGGGGAGCAAACCTGCCTGTACAAAACCTCTGCTGGAGCTTTAAGATTAATTCATCTTATGACAAGGTGTGGATGTGCTTCAGTCTTTTTATGGGAAGCATCAAATATACTTAAGGCTGCCAAAAGGGAAGCTATTTCCTATAAATTTCTACTTATTTTGAGTTATTAAAAATATGACTTAAATATAAGGAAAGTATCGTGATGATAAGAGTTGTGAGACATTTGAACCTATTTCAGGGAAAGAGTGTTATTAGTGTTTTATCTTCTGCTGTTGTTTTTAAACTGTATTAGTCTTAAATGCAAGAAAAATCAGAACTAGCCCAGTCTGATGTCTCTGCTGCTGAAAGGGAGCATTTCTTTTGTGCGTCGCCTTTAAAGTGCTAATCTTAGCCCTGAGAATGCTCCAGCCTTTGTGATGGGGATCGTGTGGCTGATTATCTCAGTGTGTTCAAAGTATGAGCAGGTTTAGTGATCATATTTAAACTATATGATGCTGAGCTTATCTGGAGCATGAGAAATATGTGATGAGCAGCCTTAATCATCTCTTGATAATGAGTCAATGTATCTCCATGTTTATGGAGACATTTCTTTATTGGCACACAGACCTGGCATTAGGAGGACTTGTATATCTAACACTAAAATTAATAATATATTTTATTATAAAGAATGAGAAACATTACAAAATGGCACCTATTTGATTAGGCAATATAAATCAACTAATTAAAAAATCTCTTGTAATTCAGGTTGACTGGTAAAATAGGTGATTGGATTAATTACCTTCATTGTAGAGATAACAGTAAATTTGATACTGTTTTCTATAATCTGATGTTTTTTATATTTATAACTTTTCTGTTGTAAGTAGTACTCTGCACACTGGCAAAGAGCTTCTGTTTTGAGTAAAGGGTTGAGGAATAAGTGGTGTGTGAAATAAAACACATATGATGTAAAATAAATGGTCATGAAACTCTAGAATTCACAGATGAGCACTTTGTTACTAAATATTTTGGATGTAGGGTATACAATGGTATGATTGAGCTTTTAATCCCTTTGATACTTGACATCTCACTCTTATAGAATAGGAGGTTTTGTGTAGTTTGGAATGCAAAGTAGGAAGGTCTTCAAAGCATTTTTGTTTTTGTTTTTTTTTCCTTGTATTTAAAATGAACTTCCCAGTTTTTCAGGTTCCTCTTATAAAGTTGACCTTAGCTTTAAAAGCTTCATCCTGCTTATAATTTACAAGCAACATGTCTAGAGATTAGACTGATGATCAGGATGCATAGACTTTATTAGAGTTGTCTTGGTCTGTGTACCCGATAGCTGAACTCTGCCTTGGTTTCCTTGTCTCAAAAGCTGAGACTGCTGGTTGTGAGCAGGTTTGGCTTCTCGGATGAAGCACCTGTGTGCAAAGTGCCACTGCAGGATGATGGCTGTCCTGCAGCTGTGCAGGCTTAGCTCAGTGTCTGCTTGGGAAGTTTGTGGGAGTTGCTGGTTGTAGGAAGATGAGTGTGAGGAGCTCATCTCAGAGTTCTGTGCCGTGGGGAACTTGTGGCTGTACCTGAAATGGAGGACCTGCAGAAGCTGAGGTGTGATGAGTTTGTAGGTGAGGATGTGGTTCTGTCACTGGGAAGTCTGCTTGGTTTGCAGGATCTGGTGCCCCTTTCCTGGCAATGGGAAGGAGCAGCAGGGACTTGCTGCCTCTTGGGTGGTGGATTTCTATACCACCAGTTATTTATTAGGGATATTTTCAGGACATCCTGACTGCAAAGAGGTAACTCTTCACATAATACAGAGAGCAAAGGGATGAGGAAGGCACACATTCCCTGACTGCTGCTGATCCAAAGCATCTTGAACTTTTCCTTGGCTGGAGAGATCCAGGGGCATTGCTTAGGGAAAATTAGGCACTATTAGACTTGGAAGACTGGCACGTGCCAATACATGTAGGTGTAGTGCAGCTGGCTGAGTGCACGAGTTGGGAATGCAGCTGTGGGTACATGCACATGCCTTTGTCAGGCTGCATTTTCTTTTGTGGCACTTATTTTGCTGGGGTTTAGAATATAGATGCTGTTTGTCAAACATTGTGAAAGCTGTTGCAGCAAGTTTATGCACCACTAGTCAAATCATATTCATATTTGTGGTTGTGTTGACTATGTGGAGAGAGACCTACGTGACTTCATCTATTAGGTGGGGACAGTTTCAGCAAGTGAGTAAGAGGAAAGGAGAAAGTGAATAGCACAGACAGTGAATAACATTTGAAAAAGTGATGTCCCATGGCATCATGGCTGTTATTTAACATGACTGCCAAATGTTTAAAAACAAAAAAGCAACAGTGACTGACATAAGCAGAGGTTAAGAATTAAAGCACTACTACAGTGAGGGTGAGGGACAGTCCTGAATTAATATCTTTGAGGCATACAGGAAAATGGGTCCCAGTTATTGTTCATGGTGCACGACATCTCATGCATTAAGAACTAAAAGAATTCTTTCTTATTCACACCAGTAATATATATTTTTTTTAATTGTGCACATCTTCCATTAATAAAATGGAAGAGATGTTTTTGGAAACTCAGGAGATAAAAGTGCTATGATGAACATCTACAAAGAATGCAATAATAGGAAAATACTATTTGCAAAAACACTTTACAGAGGATTGTTCTGTTAAGGTTATGTCATGCAAGAATATTCTTAGCTGGTTTTTAGAAAGTTAAATGTTCAATTAGGCGGTTTTAGTCACCTGCATGCCAATTTTACAGATAAGTAAAATAAAAGAATTCTTATTTCAGAATAATCCACTTGTAATCTTAGTGCCTTCTATCCTTTCACATGGAATAGTATTAAATGGAAACTATCCTTTCCATATGTTTTCATAAATAACTGACTAATGTTAGGAGAAATAAACAGATGTGGTATTCCTAATGTATTGTTATCAAAGGGTTTACCATATAGTCTGTCCTGAGTCATGTGGTTATGAAATTTGTCTGACAGGAAATGCTTTGCTCTAATGGAAATCAGTTACTTCGCAGAAAGGTATAATAAATTCTTAATACTCTGGAGTAAGCAGCATTAGTTTTAGCTGCTTATATTGGTTATACAGGTTAATGCTTTTGTGTCTTCTTCCAGCTATCTGCTTTGCTCTACAATGAGCTCTTTGAATTTATCCTGTACAGTGATGTATACTTAAATGGGAAAAGGTGTGTGTGTGTAATTCATCAGACCACCTGTATTAGTTCTCTTTGGTGAGACCACCCTATGTGTGTCTGCTGCCTTCAATGGTCATTTTTAGGAAATGAACCCTTTTGCTGGGCTCCTGAGCATTTGACAGACCACACGATATTCACATGCTCCTGTCTTTGGCAGCATTTCCATTCTATGACATTGCTTCCTAGATATTTCAAACTTCAATATGCTGGAAGTCAATATGCAGCTCACCTCAAATATGTTTTAAACTGATCTGACAGTACATGCAAAAAGATGAATTGGATGAGTGGGGAGTAGAAGGGGCTGGTATCATACTAGAAGGAGACTACTTTTAATCCCATAAATTTTGTGTATTGAGTTCTCCTTTGTGCCTGTTGGTATTTCTTCTGCTCTTTATATAATAGGTATTTCAATAGATTATTCTAAGTTTGAAATGTGAAATTTCATTGCTGTAATAAACTGATAAAAATGAGAAAAAACCTCCAACTTGTTTGTCATGAAGTCTCCTGGGGCTGCTGTTTTTTCTGGGGAGACTTTATAGGGGATGATGTGGTTACAGGTCCCCAAAATTACACACTTCTCCTTGTACAGCAGGGTGTTGCAATATTGACATTGTGTTGTGACATGGTAAAGCATCTTTATTGAATTATCTAGAATACGTTACTTAGCCTGTTCTGCCAGCATGTCAGTTCTGCCAGTTTGCTATTTTTGCCATTATTTCTTTGTTAAGGTGAAAAAATCTTGTTCTCCAGTCACATTTTACTTGTGACTTTTCTAGTGTTAGGTGGTATTTTCTGTTGACATTTGGATGGGGCTGCCTATGGATTTTCAAAAAGTGCTTGGTGAATATTTGGGTTTTAAAACTGTAGTTGCTTGTTCTAAATGGTAATAATGGGAATTGTAGTGTAATAACGTGTAGCTATCACACTAAAGTGGAAGTGTGCATCTGTGTTACTGCTGTCCAGCAGTGACAAAGATTGTATCAATGTCTAAATTGCAATTGTGGTTTTTCACGGGATGAACAAGTCACATGCCCCTCTTATCTGGCTTGCATAGATCTAAATGCTTTATCACATAGGGGGAAAATTTTTTACAACTGAAAGTAATTATTGCCCCTCTATATCCTCTCTGGCAGACTGCAATAAAGGAATGCTAAAACATCTGTGAGAAGTGACAGAGCAAGAGGAATGGTAGATAAGCACCCAAACCCTAAAGTCAGAATCTTACTGACTTTTAAGGTATTAGAATTATTCTGATCAATATATAGGGAAAAAAACCTCTAAAACTCTTGAGAGGAGTAGTTCCTAATAGGGTTACAGGAATACAGTGGGATGTGTGTTCTATGGCCAAGTATTGAATGTGCAGGTGCCTCCTTAGACTTAAATTTGTCTCTAAGGAGCCATTCTGTTAACTCACTAATTTCTGTGTGTGGAAACTAAGGACACCCGAGGTACAGCTGTAATCTTCTGGTGCGTGCAGAATGGTTTTTGTGTTTTGTAATACACAGGAAGTATTAAGCTGCCTAGTCAAAGTTCTTATTTAACTCTTGAGTACTTAAGACCAAATATAAAGAGCAGAAAATATGTGCAGTGTTAGTCCAGTCTGAACTGTGAGACCTCTGACTCTTCTATTTTACCCTTTTCAACATTAAGGGAATAAAGTAGTTCTCCTTATGTAGAAAAGCCACCAAATGTGTATTTCCTTGCTTTTTCTGTTTCTGATAGCAGGAATCAACAGATAAACTCCAACTTTGGCAAAAAGTCATTAGTGAACTGTTTCTAATTTAGCATCGTTAGACAATGTGAGTCCGCAGATTTAAGCTACGAATGGCTCAATGAATGCAAACCCTTTGTCAAACAGATAAATGTGGATGTGATGCTAAGGCTCCCAGAGAGATTAAATGCTGTTAGGAACAAAAGCTTTATAGCAGCGACTGAGCCAAATATTGCTTTGTTTCTGTGGAAAACAAATTTGAATTAACCAGCGGGCTGTAATTATGCTGCAAACAGCTTGAGACCTGTGATTGTTTAGTTGTTTAAGAAGGAGTTTTGAAGAGAATATTTTCTGTGTGCATGTTCTTGGGAAGTCATACCTAAATGGTTGATGTTGCTCAGTCATCTGCTGACTTTGTGGCAACTGATCTTCTGCTGGCTTTGGTCACAGTGTGGCTTTACTAGAAAGTGATACAAAAAGGTTTGAGTGATGTTGGGAGTATCTTTGTTTCTGTGTTCTTCTACTTGCCATTGAGATCCACCAGTGCTGGGAACAGTGAGAATGCCTTCAATCACCTGAGTGTTTGTAGTAGCTCTCATCATTTCTGTTGATGTGGGCTTGTGTGCTTGGACACAATATGGTGATTCTATGTTGAAGTCCAAAGAGACTTGACTGTGCTAAAAAAAAAAAAAAAGAAAAGAGAGAAAAAAAGAAAGGAAAGGTTAAGGCTTGACATTTAAGTACTAGTCCCCAAAATTTTGCTTCTAGAAGTAGCTGCACCTGGAGCCTGACTGTGGTTAAACACGTCATTGTCCCTGTCCTTCCAGTGAGGTTGTGGTTGTTGTTCCCCTTGTAGCCTTGCTGCCTCTGCTGAGGGTGCTGGCAGAGCTGCTCAGGCTCCGCTGCTTCTGTACTGACTTTGCCTTCACCTTCTTCAGCTGGTCACTGCAATGAGCATCTTGTGCTGGAAGTGTGTCAGAACAGCAGGTAAAGCTGGTGCCCTGCCTGCCTCTGCCCATCACTGTGTGCCCACAAATGACCTTCGTCCTTCTCTGCTGGTTTGGGGGGGTTGCAAGTCCTGTACCCTCATCTCCTGCTTCCCTTGGCCAGAGCTTTGTCAAAGTAAAAACCCACTTCTCACTGCTTTGGTCTATTGTATAGAGCCTGTTTTTATGTTCTCTTTTGTAGAACACCCTCACTTTAGAGGAAAGGTGGAAAATGGGACATCTATTGGCTTTTTAATTTAAGAAACACTAAGTTTTACTTTGTACCTTTCTCCTGGAGTTGAGATTTAAAAGAGCTCAGTATGAAGTTACTAAGCAAATATTTTTAAATGTTCAGCTGTTACTGCTGCGTGTCTAATGTATGAAAAAGATCAGGTGTTAAAAGTGAAATATTAAAATATAAACATCAGAGCATTGTCCAAAGTGAGCACTAGCTGCCATTAACTGTTTTAGGAGTTTGCATTCACAGTAGTTATAGTGCAATAATAATTCACTTGAGGCAGAAGGTCTGTAAACTTCTGGTTGTGGTGGCCCCTTTCTAGTGAACAGAATTAAATAGCATTTTAAAGAAAGTCAGTAGCCTGACAAATACAAGATGTTTTTAGTTTCAGCGGCAGCCTCAAGTTCATCTAATAAAAATTTGGTCTTTAAACTGTCCAGTAAAAACAGTAACATCTGAAGCCAGTAGTGTAGGACAACTGGTCATAGTGATAAAGGAAAAATAGGCATGATTCCCACTCCTAATGCACTGTGTGTCACAGAGGTGATCCATGCAAAGCGATTTAGGTCCTGCCTTCCAGTGTTGTTCTTGTGTTCAGGCTCCATTTGGCTCTTGAGCAGCAGCAGTGTCAGTTCTGTGTGCCCCAAAGCCAGAACTGAAGTTTGAACCTGCTCCTTGGTCTGTGCAGAGGAGTTAACTTGCTATGTCAACCCATTGGCACAAAAATGACCTTTTCCCTTCCTTTTCTCTCCTAGCTGGAGTCATGTATCTGTTTTAAAATGTGAACTTGCATTTCCTATAGAAACTTTTTTGTAATAAGAAATCATTAGCAGTTGATAAAAGCTGGTTAGTTTTACTGGGTTGCTGATACCATAAAGAATTAAATTAGAAATTCTTGATAAAAAGTGGTAATAAAAGGAAGAGATGTTATTTTAGGGGAGGACAAAGTATAAAAGTAACAACTTTGCCTGAATAAAGGATTTCTTGAAATTGTATGAGTAGAAGATATGGAATGGAAATGTGAAATACGATCCTTGCATAATTTTTTCATCCATGTTATATTAATATCCAAATTTCTTAAAAAATATGATGAGATTTTCTTTAATACAATGCTGCCCTATCAGTTCCGCTTATTGAGCTCCAAGGTGGCCAGGTCCTTTGTTGGGGAATTCCTAAATTCATTACTCAGGAAGTTGGAATATCTGTTCAAAATGAGAAGACAACAATATAGTCAATAAATTTTGGATTTTTTTGGAGACTAAGCTCACTTAAATACTCTTTGGCAGATTATGCATACAAAGTAAAAAATTCTTGTCTTTTTAATAGCAAAAGAAAGGTTTTTTTTCATTTTACTGGCCTTTTAATTAATAGGTTCATTAGCAAATTACATGCATAGGTGCATGTATAGGATAGCTCTGGGATGTGCCAGGGTTTTTTTTTTTGATATGTCATAAAATCATAAATATTTGGCCTGCAGTAAGAATAACCTAATACAAAATTGAAATCTCTGTCCTTGTTACCTGATAAATACCAGAGTCCTGGCACATGCCAGGGGTGATTGCACCAGAAGCCATTTTACCAGTGACCAGAACACTTATGGTCATGGTTCATTGAACAGTAATTTGACAGAGAAAATAAGGTTATAGTCCTTGCAAAAGTGAGCTATTGAGCTCCACCAAATTGAGAACTCACGCTCTGGCTGATCTGGCTTTGGCAAAGCTTTTACTGAGTTATGTAAAGACTGGGTTTTAAATAAATTGGAGAACATGCACTTTAAAATATCTGTAGCTGTAGGCTGATCTCCTTACTTTGTTTTCAAAGAGTTTCTACAATAGTCTGAGAAATAGAAGAATGGATTACTGATGGAAACGAATAAATCCTTAATAATATTCTTAGTTGCCTTATTCCTGTTGCATCAGAATAAACTCGACTACTTGTGAAGAAAAGGTCATAACAGTATATTGGTTTATTTCATTTGTACCACTGAGCTCTACAAAATGGCAACTGCATGATTTGAATATTCTAGTTGAGAATAAAATCTGTCACAATTTTCAAGGATCTTTGCTTATCACCATCACCTGGATGTCTCTGAACTGTTTTAACAGGTTAATACTTGCTAAGTGGTTTAGAAAGCAATTTGCCTCTGTGAATCATGTTGTAACTCCAGCCAGTGAAATCTGTCAGTATTTGCTGGAAAGTTAAAGCATGTTAATATCCATATAATGAACACTATGTATTTCATCACTACAAAAATATCTGTTGGAAGTACTCGGAGGATTAACTTGGAGTCATGAGAAAAGCACATTTGGTTGTAGCCTCTAGGAAAAAACTGTGCTGTACTTGAAAGAACCAACATGTGGTTAGAAAGAAAATTCTGATTCAACCTGCTTCATGATAGCAAGTAATTAACCTCTGGCACCTTTCTCTGAGCTGCAAGCCATTACTTCCCAGAGGTTGCAGAAAGTCAGGCAGCTCTTCTGCCTTCCTCTTGCAGTGTTAATATTCATTTCACATTCAATTCCAATGTTCCCTTGTCTTACTACTATGATGTTCAACCCTCTCCAGACCAAGTGTGTGTGTTCAAGGTGATTTTAACAGCCACATTTAGAGCAGCTTGTTGTAAATTCTCACTACATGCTACTGTAGTTTTAACTTCTTTTAACTTTTGTTTCCTAACTTTTTAAAACTCTGGTTAAAAATGGTACTGCTGTTCTTCTTGTTTAATGATTTCTATTGATCAGAACAATAGAATTAATGAGAAAGTAAATTACCTTTCTCCTTTGGTAGTGTGCTTAATTGTGATATACTGTATTTAAGTAAAAAAAAAAAAATCAATATGTTTACCTTCATTACTATTGAGTTAATGATAGTGCTTAGTAGACCTATGTAAATAAATGAAAATAATGCCTTTGGTGAGTGTCCAAACAAGACAGACGTACTTACTGTGGTTTTGTTGGGAAGTCAGTTGGACATTCAGCTCATTTCCCATCTGTTCTGGGTGTGAATGGCAGAGTTATTTCTGAATCTTAATGTTACAGCCCCTGCAACAGCACCTACATTTTGAATACTTTAAGATTTGGTTGCAGGGTATGTGATGCAATGCTTGGCTTTTGCTCTTTGCGTATTGCAGTTAACTCAGAGCTTAAGCACTGCTGTAGCTTCACTTTGTCTTTCAAAGACAGGTTCTTGGTGGTGTGTGGAGAAAAATGCTGAGCTGCTACCAAGCCAGTGACAAAGGCAGAATTTGTGGTAGCTCTGGGAGTGCTCTTTCCCTCTTGGTGAATGTCACAGGGCTGGAATTCAGGGGATCAGTGCCTTATTGCCAGGTGTTATTGCTGACTTGCTTTGGAACTTCTGCCAAACCCAGCTCCTGAATGTCACTTTCTGCAGAAGGGAGAGGGTGCTCAGCCCTCCAGAACTGCTAAGCTGTAGTGGTGTATTTAACAACCACAAATCAAACCAAAATCCCCAAGTCCCCACAAAGAAACAAAAACCCACATCACAATTTTTTTTTTGGTCATAGTTGTTTAGATATAAGTCAAACCATATAGGATTAATATAATCTGTCTGTCTTTATTCATATGGAATCAGCCAAGGTAATGTTTAGGACTAGAATTGTAAAAGGTGAATTTTTCTAGTGTGGAATTTGCAGTTTTTAATGCTTCATTCCCATGTGCAAGTTTTCATGTCCATACATAACAGCAAATGTAGAAGAGAAATAGTGAAAATATTTTCTGCAGAAGAGCTTCAAGTGGTGAGCTGCTGAGCTTATGTGTGTGATGGAGAACTGCTCATTATATATTGAAAATCAGGTAGAGAACTGCTTATAGCCACACCAGGCATGTCAAATGTCTACTTTTAGGTATTGCAAGAATTTTAGTATTTATTATATCCTCTCTGTTGACTGTGCAGTTTTAACAAGGCATTGTGTTCTATAGAGGATAACCTGTGGAGAACAGAGCTATGGGAAGTTGTGTGTCATGTTCAGAAAAATGCTTCCATTATCCCAGCTGTCCTTGGAATAAATGAATCACGCTCAAGATCTTTGCCTTCATTTGTAAAACTTATGAATTATGCTGTCTGTCAGGAAGTCAAGTAGCAATGTGGCAAACATGGTAAAAAATCCACTCCAAACAGCCAAGGAGGTTGGTTTATTTGTCTGCTTCTTTTCATAATGATTTAAAATTATGTGTTCACTCTCTATTTTCTTCTGAGTTCAGAGAAAGTATTTTAAATACTCCTTCATGTAACATCTATCTGATCTGACATTTTGGGAAGATGCTTCAAGAGCAACGAGTCAGATTCATGCTTGTTGAATCTGTTGTTCTTCACGCCCACGCTTGCAAGTCTCCCCACATTATTCTGTATTTCTTCTTAGGAAGACATGTACAAATTTAGAGACTGGATGTCCTTTGAAATTATGTAAGACTCTTGCCTCCATACGATTGTATGAAAACTGAAATAAACAGAACTCACCAAACCCAAAACACCCTAGAACTGAGCGAACAAAAATATTTTGGGTTGTGAGCCAGCAGCTGCTTGCTGCTCTGTTGCATAGTTGTATTTGTTGGATGCAGAGATAGTCTGGAGAGCCCTTTTCTAAGGTATAGCCTGTAAACTTTGTTTAAATGACTCTGGATTTTATAAAATAGAGATAATTGTGTTTCAAAAATAGCACAAACCTTGCATGCTGCAGTTCATCCACATTAGTTTATTCAGCTGAGTACATTAGAAGTCACAGCTGTTCAGATGTACCCTTGTTCCTACAATGTTATGTCTGTGTGCATAAAATCTCACTGTTTCAAACCCATGTACGCTGTTGAGTGGTGAATTTGTTTTGAATATGTTTTCATAGCTGACCTTTTGTACTCATGGCTTTGAACAAGGCACATCAATGCTATGGGGGTAATATGTGAGTTTCAGAAAATGCTCTACGTGGTCTTTGTACCTGAAGAAGTTGGGGGTAAATGTTTTTTTAAAAAAGGAAATTATGAAAATTACTTTTCTTCCACAAATTCCAAATTTGTCCTTACCTAGTGATCATAATCAAAACTGGGGAAAAGGAGGGGGATTTAAGCACATTCTTGTTACAGTAATTTCTGAAACTAGTTTGAAGGCCAATGTTTTAACCTGCATGTTTAAAATTTGGAAAACCTTCTATATCTGAAATTTGCAGCAATTATGTCAAACAGCTATAAATCTTTTTTGAGATATGGAGATACTTGATTAACAATGGAGATGCCCTCTTCTGTGGATTAATAGCTTATGTTTGCTAATTAAAATTGTGTACATATCCATTAGACCTCTATACAGGCTCATAGGTGGAACATTAAATCACAGAAATTACAGAAACTAGTTTTTAATATTTCTGTAGAAGAACATTTTTAACATTGTATAATAATTACAGGTTAGCCTAGTTAGCCTCTCAGATGTAACCTAATTTATATCTGAAGATTAAAATAGTAGGCTGATAACACTGCAGTAATTCTTTAACAATTCTACCTAAAATTAGCTTGTCCTGTCTAGATTTGGACAGTAATTGCTTGGAATCAAATCCTAAATTAAAATTATGGACAGTAGCAGAATACTGGATATCATATCCTGAAGGAGTTCTAATTGTGTGTTACTAAAAGCAGGTTAGACTCTAAAAACTCCAACTGCAGCTTGAAACTCCATGATGTATATTTTCTGTTATGAATAGTCATACATGGATGAGGTAATGCAAGCTGTAAGAATGAAAATGCTTTTTTTTAATATTACACTTAGAGTTTCAATGTTTCACCAGTTTGGCAAGGAAAAGCTGAGATGCTTAATTTTGGAAACCAGATGAAACCCCTATAAACATTCTACAATACTGGATTGTAGAAATAACAGTGTTCAAGTGTCTAAATCAGGGAGCTGGGGATGGAAGGAAAAGGAAAAACTTACGATCAAAAAAACAGTATGCCTTTTTAGAGACTGTTAACTTTTCACTTTCTTTATTAACTGAAGGGAACCACTAAGGACTGATTCTGTTGCCTGCTGATTTTTTTTTCCTGTAGCCTCTGTGCTGTTACATTTCATCCCAGAAGACTGTGGGTTTAGAACAAAAGATCACTGAATGAGAATGACTTTGGTCTCAAGGTTTCTCTGTTCCAATTTCCTTAGATCCCTGGTGGAAGAGGAGGATCCTCATATGAAAGTGTCTCTGGGCAGCAGCGATATGGGCGTCTCTGCCCATCTGCAGTCCTCCAAGACAGGAACCACCAGATTTTTCACCAGCAATACTCACAGTTCTGTGGTATTACAGGTAATTCAATATTCTCATGCCTGTATTGAGCTGTACTGAGAATTTTGGCTGCTCTAAACAATGTGTCCACTCAATAGATTTTATTAGTCTAGTAATTCCTATAAAGCTTCGAAAACTCTCATGTTCTTGGGCTGTCAATGCCCACAAGCAAGCATTGCCTGGGACTTGCTTTCCTGTGAGATAGAGGCTCAACTTTTAGCAGCAGCTTGGGAAAAAACCCTGGCCTTTTCTTGGGGTCATATCCCAGTCCTAGGTAACAACATTTAAACTCTGACGTGACAGCTGTATCAAAGAAGCCCACTTACATATCATTATTTAATTACATAAAGGATGTCCATAAGATGACAGAGCCCTGCCAGGTTTGTTGTAAAGCCCTGTCCTGGGTCTGACTATGGCACTACTGTGTGGTAAACCATCTATAGAGACAATATTTACATTCTTGCTAGTATTAAAAAAGTACCAGTTTGAAGGAAAATGGTTTATTTTTGAGTTTCTGTTCCACAGTGAATGAAGGAGAAGAGTATTTCATCCATCCTCCAGTATACACAACCAGGCACATCTTTGGAAGAAATCTTGCTCTAGGATGCCACTGTAGATGATTTTGTTTTTTATTACAGTTAGATGTTATAAGTAATTCAGAGATCAGACGTATATTGGCAGCTTATTCTGGGGTTTTTAGCATCTCACTGTGGTAACAAATTTGATAATCACAGAACCAGGTAACAGCTTTCCTTTCAGGTCACAGACGTTTGCGGCCTGTTAGGTTGCAAACCTAAATTGCAAACCTAAACCCCTTAAATTGCTGTGGAAGAGAATTATATCTAGAATGCATGTGTGACCAGAAGGGGTAGGTGCAAAAAAGATAGCAGTCCCTACCTGCAACAACTGCTATTGTGAAAGCTTACAAAATATACTCCTTCCTGAAAATAACTTAATTATTTGAATAAAACTACTTTCTAAGGCCCAGTGTGCTTGGCATTCATCAGCTGTATCTGGAAAATAATGATTATTCTGCTTGTTTTCAGTGAATACTAATCATTGAATATATTACAGATAATGGTTTTAAGATGACAAATTATTTCTTTGTCACTTTTTTTGGACCTACTCTACACACGTACATAAAAGTAAATAAATATTTACATTAGGGAAAAGAAGAGATTGCTACTCTCCTCCAAATCCAAGGATTTGCATTGTGCTTTTCCTGCAGGGTTTTGACCAGCTGCGAGTGGAAGGTTTGCTCTGCGATGTGACGCTCGTTCCTGGAGATGGTGATGAGGTGTTCCCTGTGCACAGAGCAATGATGGCTTCTGCAAGTGATTACTTCAAGGCCATGTTCACAGGTGGTGTTTTTATTAAAGCCATGCACTGCTGGCTCCAAATTGCTCTAATTCAGACACAAGCTCAGTGCTGTGTGTGAATCAGTCCAGGACTGAAAACAACACTGTGGACTAAACATTCCTCTCTAGTATTGCATATGGGGGTTTAAATGAAATTTTAAAATTATATTTTAGTTATCTCTAAATTTATGAAATAATTTCAACCCCATTGAAATAATCATTGACATTTTCCTGCATGTCTGTTTCAGGAGGCATGAAGGAACAAGATTTAATGTGCATTAAGCTTCATGGAGTGAACAAAATAGGCCTAAAGAAGATCATTGATTTCATCTATACTGCAAAACTTTCCCTTAACATGGACAACCTTCAGGACACTCTGGAAGCTGCCAGTTTTTTGCAGATTTTACCTGTTTTGGACTTCTGTAAAGTATTTCTTATCTCTGGGGTAAGACTGTTTGTTTCCCACTTACAATGTTTAAGGCCTTGGTATGTAGTTTTTTCTTCTATAATGACACTGACTTATGTAATAATCAAAGTTATATCTAAAACTTGCCATTATTCACAGAGAACAAATTTGCCTTCTAGTTTCCTTGAAAAACTTGTTTTTCTTCTGAGTATTATGTACAGCATGAGTTTGACACAAATGTTTTACCACGTTGAAATTCTTCCTTTACATGTTTGATTTGAGATGTTTCAGGGTCTCCTGCATGACTGCACTCACTCTAGCATTAGTTGCTTGCTGCATTCATTAGGTGTGCTTCAGTTACAGTCACTCTATTCCTGTATTTATAGCCCTTGCATCTCAATGGGGTGCACGTGCCTGTTTTCTGACTCTAACACAGGATAAAAGAATACCCAGACAGGATCCCTCAGTACCTCTCCTGTCCTGCCAGCAGTGAGGAGCTCCTGCTCTGTGGGGCTGTAGAACAGCAGTGGTGCAAGAGCAGCTCTGCCTGGAGAGACACACTGCAGTTATTTTTCATGTTCACTGGAGGTTTTCTAGTGTTGATGTTAAATGTTTATATATCTCACTAGAACTCTGACTTTAACAGGTGTGTTCCACACAAATGAAAGAATTATTTGGAAATCAGCTTTTTGATTCTGTAATGAGAAATAATGAAGCAGGTATTCCTGTTGCTCTGCAGAGTACAGGCTTAGAAATGTGACCTCCCTAACTGAAAATATGCACAGGATTTATGCAAACCAGAGGACTCTAAGCTGCTAATAACAGCAATTTGTTTCCTATGATGTGTTAAGAGATATTCAGGCTTGATAATGCCATTTTACTTTTAATTTGGAAATATTTTATAACTGACCTGTCTGATAATGTTGTGATATGTTTTATTAAGCTTAATACTCTTCAATCCTACCCCATCTATTCTATCTTGCTCAGTGGTTTTTTAACCTCCAAAATGATGCCTCTCCAGGTTTGACATTACTATAAATACCAACTTGGAAAAAGGTCTTGGTGGTGTTTTGAATCAGGTATTTGAAAAGGGCTCCTTCTGATGGGAGCTGAGCCCTGGGGACACCGTGGTGGCCTTTCCCCTTTCTGGGTAGGGCAGCTCCTTGTTTACTTTGCTTTGTTAAGGAAAGAACTTTTTTCATACTGAATCGTGCTATTGTTTAAAATGCACATTCTCTGAAAGTATGTTCACTTGTGATGTTGACTCAGTCAATGTTTTTGTCCAAATAAGAAATATCTTGTTTGATACTGCATTTCATTTTCAAAGAATGAGGAGGACTTTTTTAATTATCTTAATTTTATTGGGGTTTTTTGGGGAATACTTTCATTTAGACTGATGTCTAAGGGGACATAATCTCATTCATGGCATAGCTGTAGAGGATGTACAAAACTGAGGTTGTTCTGTTAGCCTAGATATGTTCTTAGCATCCTTATATAAAGAATTTTTGAATGACCTTACTTCTAAATTTGTTGAAACGAGAGTTAGTGAGCAAAAGATCTTCTTTTTGAAAGAGCGTTTCTGTAATTTAAATGAATATTCTGAGCAAGTATTGAGCTTATTTCTACTGAAGTTAGCTGGCTTGAGAGCTGAGGTAACCACTCCCAGACAAATGCTTAATTGTCTTTGAATTGTCTGGGGAGTCCATTATTAAAGAGATTATAGAAGTCAGTTTATGTAAGGCATAATGTAATTGTGTACTTCATAAGAGGGTATTGGAAATATTTACAAAGAAAAACCAAAGCTTAAGGTAACAGCTTAATTTGTGTAACAAAAATAATGAGACCTTCAAAGCACAATATCTGTTGTAGCTGACTTGAAAGTTGTTTTTTTATTTGCTCTGCATTTACACCCCTCCTGTCAAGTAGCCCATTGCTCTGATTATCTTTGCTCTGCAACCAAACAGACTCTCAGAGAAAGAGTGGAATACTTCCTAAGATGTTTTCAGTCTTACTGTAACTATTGGTTTTCAGTAATTATAGCTGTACAATAGTCTAGGACTACTCTCATGTTCACATCTAACTGAGCTGTAATGTAAATACAATTCATAAAAATGCTGTGGAAATGTTTTCAGAGTAGTAAGTTCTTGACACAACACTGACTTTGCAAAAGTAGCAGCAGTGTACAAAATGGAGAAAGATGTGAAACTTACCCAAGTGGATTACAGCACTTAGGAAAATTACAGGGTAATGGGGAAAGGGTTGTTACACTGTAATTAAAGAAAGCATTCCCAAACATTGAAAATTAATGTCTTGGATTTGGATGTACCTGCAAAAAATTTTGTTCCTTCTATAATTTGGTGCTCTACACTTCTGTAACTACTAGGAAATACTCAGATATTGAGGGCTTAATACTTGGAAGTCGTGTCTTGTCAAAAAAGCTTGGTTATCTGAGGGTGGAGCAAGTTTATCTGTTTTGTGGGAGTGTGGGATTTAACCCTGGGACCAGTTCTGACAGCCACCAGAAATGTGACTTTGTACAGTAGGGGTACAATGGATTCTGTTTTCTGAGCTGGTCAAATTTCTGTGCTGTTTTTCCTGGGCTTCTGTCAACGGGAAACTATAGGAAAATTGAGGGTTTCAGGGGTGTGTGTGCTCTTTTAGACTTTGGCCCTTCGAAGCGCTGCATTAAGTCCTTCCGTGTCTGACAGCCATTGACACAAAACAAAGTTAGGTGCCTGATTGTTTTGTGCTACCAGGTTTGAGGGCTTGATTTTTTTGTGAATGCTGCTTTTCCTGAGCTGTTCTCCAAGGCTCTCATACTTGCAATCATTTTGCTGTGTCCAGTTTTGTAGTATTTTATAGTCAGTTAAGTTTTTATGAGAGCTTGGGAAATGGTTGCTACCAAAATTTCAAAGAATTAAGTGAATTGCTTTCTCAAGAAAGTACTTTGGCTTTTGCGTTGGGTTTTTCAGGCTGTTGTAACACGGAGCTGTGCTTGACCTTTCTTTTTTGAAAACCTTTTTAGTGTTTTCTGCAACTTCTGTTTTGTAATGAGCAATTACAATGAGTAATGTGAGTGTGCAGCTCTGCTTGGTAGTCAAAGTCCATGTAAAATAGGATTTATTTAACTGAAATTCTCAACTCCTTCTGGAACTCCTTAGCTGTTTGAATGTTTATGGCTTTTAATTCTTTCCTTGTGAGTATTTTTACTTGTTATTGGACACATTGTACAGTGTATGTATTTTCACCTGGTATTTCCATTCCTCCTGTTCCCTTCAGTGGGATTTCCAGAGTAGCAGTTCCTTCTCTTCATTGAAGAGCTCCTGATTGACTGACTTCCACACAGAACCATAGCATAAGTCAAACTTCTAAAAAAACAAAAAACCCCCAATGTTTGGGTGACTGAAGTATTTATTTAAATAACATTATTGTGCTGAACTCTGTCCCATTTTGAATATTCAAGTAGAAGTAGCTATAGCATTTCTTTCTGTTGAAGGATTATTTTTTGGCTCAGGATTTAAGAATCTCTAGAATATATATTTTTATGACTTTTGAGTCTTTGCAATATAATTTAGCCTGGGACATTGATTATTATCTTAGAGCACAGCACACAGGGTAACAGTAATTTTGCAAGAAAAGTAACCTTTAAGACAGTATTTAATATGGTACCCTGATTTGAGGCAAGCAGGGGAATTTGTTGGTGAGTCAAACATAATGCACAATTTCATAAGCATAATGGGAAGTACTTACAATCATATATGAAAAAAACAACCCTGAGTGCTGTACAGTCCCAGTGGATTAATAAAGGCAGTATAAAGTAAATTTTCCGAGAATCAGGGGCTGACTGGAAGCTGCTGGTGTCAGGTTCATCAGTCATTAACGGTGTGTAATGTGTCAATAAATTTTTCAAAGGTAAGAAGTCCAGGAATATGCTCAGCTGCATGGATTTACAGTGTAACATAATTATGGTAATGCAGAGCTCGATGCACTCTGGGCACTTGATAAGTGGCAGACAGCAATAGCTCCAAATACTTTATTGCATCCTGGGCATGTGCCAGTGGTACAGAACCTGTACAGCTTTTGCTTTGATCTTTTGAGTTCAAGCATGCCTTTCCTGTATGCAATAATTTCTGCCTGCCTACTTTGATGTGGAGGAAGTACTGCATCTCTCTAGTTTGGTGCCAGACAATGTATTCCAAAGTGATTTTTAAATACAGTAACTATATAACAAGAGTTAAGATTTGTGGTATACTGCGAGTCAGCTGTTTGTTAAGGGGTGATTTTTCCATTGCTTTATTTTGTAATACAACTTGGGAGAAATTCCACTAGACCAGGTTGCTCAGAACCCCACCCAGCCTGGCCTTGGACACCTTAGTGATGGAGCAGCCACAGTTTCTCTGGGCAATCTGTTTGAAGTTGATCCTCAAAACCAGTCAGAGAATATTTTATAGGCTGTTGCTAGTTGGTGTGATTATATTTTGATATAAACAATGTGGTCTGTCTTGTAATACAAAAATTATTGCCATGTATATAAAGCACAAATATTTTCATACTAGAACTCCTGACAGTCTGCTGCACAATCATTTTATAGATAGGACCTGATTACAGGATTAGTAGGCATTTCAAGATGCTTGAATGAAGTCTTTGGATGACTGTAGATCTTAACTCTAGGGCAAGTTAGATCAGTTTCTAGTGAATTAACAAAATCTCCTATTCCTGTACTCATTAGACATTTGAATTGTCTGGTATTAAAGGACAATGATCAGATTGAGTTATACAGTATTAAAATCTTCTAATCTCTGTCATGACCAGAAGTCATTTGAAGGTTTTTGAATTCTTAGGCTCCAGTCAGGTCCAGTCCTCAATCTTTATAATCTTTTTAAAAATAACTGTGAGATTTGTAAGCTGAAGTTCTTCTGGCATTAGGAATGTAATGAGAATCACAAAGTTGTGGAAATGGTTGACACTGAGTAGGACTGACATGCACAGAGACTAGAACATGTGTAAATGAAGCTTGGTCGGGAATAAAGTTTGAATGCAAAAAAAGCTGCAATTCTCAGCAGGAAGCATTTGATTGACTTGCTGGGCACATGTACTAGAGAGCTTCCTGAAAGGAACTGGCTGGCTTCACTGAAAACCCACTAGAAGTTTGCACCACACCTGGCATGTTTCTTCCTTCCTGTGCCTTGGATCCCAGATGACCTTAGAAATTCAGGAGCCAAAGATATAAAAAGATAGATGCAGCTACAGTGTAAAACAGATGATACCAAGTCACTCCAGTACTGAGTTAAATTAGGGTGTGATCCGTACTGCTAAAGCATTTAATGAGCTGGGTATTTTTAGGGGAAATCCTCCTAGGTTCATTCTTTTAAAAAATTATGTATGATCTAAAATGACCACCTTTGCCTCATTTTTGACATGTATTTAATTTTGAACAGAGTCTGTAAGAACTCTGCCTTGGTTTATAAAGATCCATTTTTGTTTGTTTTGAAGGAATGCATTCATGAGATTTAACACTGTAAATATTAGTTGTCTGAAATATGAGGCATGCAGGGGTTAGCTGTGCCATTCTCTTTGGTTTTATTATGCCAGTACAAATTTTAATGATTAATGTCAGAAAATGCCTAATGGTGAGACTTTTGTTTTGCTCTCTGTAACCTTGGGCTGATATCCTGTCCCTTAATTTTATTTTCCACATGTCTTTCTTAAAAAAGATATTTTCAGAGCTTTTAAAAGATGAGGTGCTATATAACTGCTATGCCTCATCATTGTATAAGGTATTTGACATAATATATGCCATCTGCTTGTTACTTGTCTCAGTTGTTTCTTCAAAATAAGGAATAAATTGGGTCTCCCTTTGCAGTCATGAATATATACACTGCATTGAATATTTGCTCATGTGTAAATCACCTTGAACACTGCCAAATGCTGAAATGTTGCTGATTCTACAGTATTCATTAAATTTTACATTATCATTTAGACACCAAATTAAGAAAGCGTTTTGATTCCTTTTTCTGTTTGCTTAATAGGTTTCATTGGAAAACTGTGTTGAGGTTGGGCGAATTGCCAACACATACAATCTCACAGAAGTGGATAAATATGTTAATAATTTCATCCTGAAGAACTTCCCTGCATTATTAAGTACTGGTGAATTTGTGAAACTCCCTTTTGAACGTCTTGCCTTCGTGCTTTCAAGTAATAGCCTTAAGCACTGCACTGAACTGGAACTCTTCAAGGCGGCGTGTCGCTGGCTGCGCTACGAGGAGCCTCGCATGGAGTACGCCGCCAAGCTCATGAAGAACATCAGGTTCCCCCTGATGACACCCCAGGATCTTATCAACTACGTTCAGACAGTGGACTTCATGAGAACTGACAATACCTGTGTCAACTTGCTTCTGGAGGCCAGCAATTACCAAATGATGCCGTACATGCAGCCGGTGATGCAGTCGGAGCGGACGGCCATCCGCTCGGACAGCACGCACCTGGTGACGCTGGGCGGGGTGCTCAGGCAGCAGCTGGTGGTCAGCAAGGAGCTGCGCATGTACGACGAGAAGGCCCACGAGTGGAAGTCCCTGGCTCCCATGGACGCGCCGCGGTACCAGCACGGCATCGCCGTCATCGGCAACTTCCTCTACGTGGTGGGCGGCCAGAGCAATTACGACACCAAGGGAAAGACGGCGGTGGACACGGTCTTCAGGTTTGATCCGCGCTACAACAAGTGGATGCAAGTGGCATCTCTAAACGAGAAACGGACCTTCTTCCACCTAAGTGCCCTCAAAGGACATTTGTATGCAGTCGGAGGTCGGAATGCAGCGGGCGAGCTAGGTGAGTCCTCCTGGAGCCAGCCCCTTGCCCTCTGCTGGGCCTGCAAATACCCTCTGCCCAGGGAGCGGGTGGAGAGAAACAAGCTGAAGTCATTGGAGTGCTGCTGCTTTCTGGGAATACTGCAAATGCAGAGAGAAATTTGTCTAGATACAAATTAGAAGTTAGATACAAAGTCTAGAAGTTAATTTGTCTAGATACAAATTAGAAGTTAATTTTAGAAAGGATCCCACAAAACAATTCCAAACGCATATGTCTTGTGTGTTGATGCATATTATCCAGTGTCTTGGCCTTTACCAGGAAACATGAAGTAAGCATCTATGTCTGCCTGTGTAAGTGTGGGGAATATAAATGCAGTTTTAAAAAGAAAAAAATTAATCATTACTTCAGCTGAGAAATGAAACCCATTCCTAAGGGATACATGGCTCTAGCTGAAACTCACTCTTAAATGAACATTGCATTTTAAAAGACAAACATTTTCTGGAATAGTATTTGAAATGCCAAGGGGTTTTCTGCTGTGGTTTTTTTGTTTTGGTTTGGTTTGGTTTTTTCATTTGTTTGTTTGTTTTTGTTTTGGTTTGTTTTGTTTTTTTTTTTTTTTTTTTTGTTTTTTTGCTTTGTTTTAGTCTTTTGACTGTGATTTGTTTCACTCACAGATTAGTGAGATTCAGATAGTCTGATGTTCTGGACTTTTTAATTATTAAAAATGTTATATTTCACCTATGATCTTATTTGTACAAATGATTGAATGAGTTGGTCCTGGTGCCTCTTCTTTTCCCCCCTCGCAAATGATATTTAATTTAGCTTGACCAAAAAAAACCCAAAACAACCCAAACAAACAAAACAAAAACAAAACAAAAACACCAAAAAAGAAACAAACAAACAAAAACAGAAGAAAAAACCCCATATCAGTTTCCAGAGAACAAGATAGAAACAAATAACAAATACATGGTAAGTTTAAATTTAACAAAAATATGCAGAAGATCACCCCTATTAATCCACTGCATCCTGCAAAGCCATATTGGTTAGCATTTAGTCTAGTCTGGATATGAGACTCAACTGTACATTTGTCTGTGCTTTAAAATTGAAATGTCATAGAGATTATGCTTGGAAGTTTAGCATAATATGATATCTAAACCAGATGTAACATCTCATCATTTAGTTTGCTGTTTTCAGCCTAATACTCAACTGTCCCTTGTCCCTTTGTGGCTTCTACCTCTTGCTACCAAGATTTACTTTCCAGAAATGCACAGATATCTGTAAGTGCAGTGAGAAACATATTTAATTGAAACAATACAAAACTTGATTTCTGCTGCAGGATCTGTGGCTTCTTAAAATCACTGCATCTTGGTTATTCACATACACAGGTTTAATTAATTGTCATGTTGCAAACTTTCATAGGAAACATACAGTACACTGCTTCCACTAGAAAAAAGTGGCCTGGCTTTGCTAGAAATTTTAATTCCATTCCAATGTTTGATGAGATGGGACATTTAAAAATGCCTCCTTTTCCAAAAAGATGGGAAACTGCTTAGCAATAACTTGTTTTCCCTAGACAGCCATTTTCTGATGCAGATCCTGAGGTTTACAGAATTTTTTACTATTATCACTATTTACCTGAAAACACATCCTAAACAATCTCAATATCCTCTGGACGACTAAATGTACAAAATAACATGTATTGATCTTTGAGTATCAGGAAACCTGATATTAGCTTTGGTGAGCTGTTTTCTAACAGTATGAATTAATAGCAGATAATCAGATTGCTGACCTTGTGCACTGTACGGTCTGAACAGATGAGGGTTATAAAAATGTCAGTGGAAAAGTTGCAAGTCTGACAGAATCAATATGAAATAATATTGTCACTAAGCCAGTGCAACCTGTGTGTGAAGGAGGCTTTAAGTGCAGCATTACCTTAAATTAGATCAAGCAGTATCATTCTGCTGACCTCAACTTTTCTGCTTTCTTTAATTAAAATACAAAATTTATCACCTATCTAAAATTCTTTTGTAAAGATATCATTAAAATGCTGTAGCAATTTCCACACAGACCTGAAAAATGCCACTGGATCATTCTGTGGGAGGAGCACTCTAAATGCTAAATGTTGTAGCTGTCTGATGCTTTGATTTGGGGCTTCAGGTTCTTTTCTTGTTAATTGTGAGGTGAGTCACTTTTCATTTTCATATTTCTTTCATAAACCTTGACAACTGGAAGATGCAATCCAGCTTAAACTTCCCATTCTGTTCAGAAGAGAAAAGCTCTAAGGCTTTTCAAAGAGAGAAGGTCAAATCTGTGTTGGACAGATATTAAAGAAGTTGCCCTTGGGTTCAAACTAATTTCAGTCTGTTGTTAGAGAGGAAAAATTCCCAAAACCTGAATTGAGCTTTCTGGAAAATGGGCTCTTATGGAAAAGAGAGTTAAAGTTACTAAAACTATTTCTTTTCCCCCCTGACATTCATGGGCATAAAAATTATAGTTTTTGAGGCTTTCTATCAAACCTTCTGAAAACAGTTTTCAGATGTTTCTTCTTCGGAGAACTTTGTGAATGTCACTTTCTACATTTGCATACTTGCTTTAGTGTAAAAATGAGCTGCTGTTTTACCAGTGCATGCCATTGGGAAAAGTTTGGTTCACTGGACAGGATGAGTGAATTTCCATGTACAGGGTGCATGTGTTGGAATGTGATAAATGTATTCTTTAAATGTCCTGAATTGTGACACTATAATTTAGATTTTTCAACCCTGTGACAGCTTAGGGCTGTGCAGAATTAAGCACCCCTCCTGGAAGGATTGTAGATAATTCTGGTTAGTTCCCTTTAAGTGTCAAGGCCAGAGGTATTTCCAGAAGGCAGGAGAGCAGCCCTTGGGCACGGGAGGAGCCCAGCCTGGAGAGGGCAGGTGTGCAGAAAACAAGACTTTTTGGAGAAAGAGACAATGGGAAAAGCAGGTGTGGCTCACAAAGATACTTGTGAAGCACAGCACACTGGCAGACTCCAGCTGAACACTGGAGACTGTTTTCTCTTCTGACAAGAAGATTTTTGTAGCTCATTGTAAGAGTTCAGTTGTGGTGCTTGATGATGGCAGAAGCTGTGTGTGTAAGTAAGAGAAAACTTGTGCATTGGGTATGTTCCAGATACTTCAGGCTCTGCTGTTGATAGGCTGGAGTAGAGTTTGGGGTTTTTATAAATGGGCTTTTCCTCAACACTTTAGGGGAAGTTGGGTTGTGACTAAACCACAGATTCATTCATCATGCTGCAATAAGGACAGAAAGAGAAAACTGCCAGGCCAGTTACCTGTTCTTTTGACCCTCTGCCCATCAAGTTGGAATATACTTGTTTTCCAGATGCCCTCTATGATGTTGAACCTTCCTTGTTTATGTAAAAACTTCCCCTGTGAGTGTGTGTGTGTACATATATATGTATGTATATAAAGATACAGCTAATGTATTTTAAATGTTGTTGATTGATATGCACCAGTATCCAGTTGGGCTGCTCACTGTCAGAGTAGTATTGTGAATATCAGACCAGAGTGTGAACTAGAGGACCTCTTGTGCAGAGGCTTATTTTGGAGTGGCTCCTTGCTATGCTAGGACAAAAATAGTCAGGACTATTTAACCAAGTCAGCTTAGAGTTGTACATGAATAAGATGTATTATAGAAGTAGTATAACAAAGTTAAGAGCCTGGGTTTTGGGACATCACAGAGTTGCTAAGTGCTGCTGTAACAGACCTCAAGACACTTAAGAAGCTACTGACAGAGAAGTGTTAAATATCTATATACTCCTTAAATAGCATGACAGATGGCACTATAAAATGGGAACAGGCTGAACATCCCTTGGGACTGCCAACACTTTGTGTCTTTTTGAGATTGCTTAATTCTATTAAAATGAGGCCTGTCTTCCTTGGATTATGGTAATGAACACATCAGAAGTTCTACTGTTAAACATAAATAGAGCCTGGTCTGAATCATTCATGGTGTTGGAAGAATGAATCCATCACTCTCACTTAGGTGCATTAAAGTAGCAGTTTTAGACTGTTTTGTGAACTCTGCTCTGTCTGGAGATTGTCTAAGGAAGAATTTGTCTCTCTTAAATTATGGGCACCTTTAATAGCTGGAATTTTGAATTTTTTTTCTTTTCAGTGCAGAGGAATATCTTGCTAAAAGAGAGAAGTTGAATGACCTTGCAAGGTAACAGGGAAACAAGTATATAGATCAATCTAAGAGTAGTGTTTTTCAGCTGGAAAGTGATTAGCTTTGTTTTAGAGCACAATGGATGTGAGATTTGGGTTGGAATAATTTGTCTGAAACAGTTTCAGACAATACTTTGGCTGTGTTAGGAATGTAACAGACAGTTTTGAAGCCACATCAGAAAGTGATGGGTCTTGGACTCAGCACCATCCTTTCTCAGATAAATAATATCTTTACGACATGGTGATAGTGGTGGTGGTAACGGGTACCAATTCTGCATGTTTTGTCTTCTCTTGTTAAAGGGATGTTTTGGCTATGGCTTCTCTCTTAAATGCAGTTTGTAGTGCAGAGTGAGATAAAGCTGTCCAGCATTGAATGTCACGTTCATCTGTTTGCTGCTGGCTCTGCTCTTCCTTTGCCCATCCTCTGCTCTCCCTGTCCTTGGAGCGTGTTAGAAACACAAGTTCCTCACCTCAGTGAGCACTTTGGGAAGGAGATGCAGTTTTTGTGGAAGCAGCAGAGCGATGTTTCAGCACAGAGGAGCACGAGCACGGGTTGGAAGGGGCTGCCCTTGGGGTGGAACTGGGACAGCTGTAATTACTCGCACATCAAATCTGTTTCCTTCTGGTTTTGAAATTTCTGCACATCTTTGCTTCTGATTGGTAAATAGAGCAGAGTGGAAAGGAGATTTCCTTTTAAAAAAAAGAATATTGGAATGGATGAATATGTTTACAAGAGCGAGCATGGGTTTATTTGGGGATTGAGCAAAAACTGCAGGTGATGTCAAGGTGGCACTGGAGAGAAACACAACTCACAGATGTAATTTTAGGTGTCATTTGTGGAATCAGTTCTTTGTGCCTATATCTTTCTTTGGGCAAGAGAGTGTCTCCAGCATTCACTGGGTTTGTGGCTAAGTCCATGATGGGTTACAGAAGGCCTGCAGCATATCAAATGGAAAATAATGATTTTTTTTAAAAAAAGGAGATTTCTGTCTTTATTAAGAAAATCCAAACAACCAAGGCAGATCTCTTAGAGTAAACTTGGGAATTTGCCCATATATTGGGCAGATTTTTTAAATCAAGCATATGGTACTTCACCTGACTTCAGTTCCTTTGTATTGGTTTGTTATTTTTTGTCCATCTTACACATCCCTGAGCTGGCAGAACTGGGAGTCCTTGTGTGGGCCACTTGCACAGAACCAGATGCATTTCAAGATTTCATTACTATTTTGAAACAGTTTGAAGAATATGAAATTAATAATTTTATACATGCAAATCAATGTATATGATTTGTTCAGAAAAAAAGCAGATCTTTAGTGTGTTTTGCCTTGTATCATGAGCTTAATGTTCTGGACTGGCACTTTTCTGCATTTCATAAATTTAAAGTTCAGCTCCTGGGTGGGGAAAAGCTGAAGCAAATCCAGTGTGCTGTAGCAATTTAACAATTCTTATGTGCAAGATAGATTTTTTTATTTTTCACTTCTAGCCTTAGATGATGCTCAGCTGGCTGCCAAACAGTATTTCTGACTTAGAACTGGAAGCTTCTATTTTCAGGGCACCTACTTGAGACACTGATTGCATGGAATTATGTATTATCATCCCATTTTGCAACAATAAAGAGGTTATGCAGCAACTAAAAGAGAATTCAGAAGGTCACTCTTAATGTACTCTATACTAATTTTTTCATGACTAGGGATTTTTTTCTGTAGTCTGAGACCATAGCTATACTCTTCTAAAATGATCCAGAGGATCAGCTTTGGAGTTAGGGTGAGGTGCCTTATATTCACTATGTGTTCCTCTCTGATGTTCTTTACTGGCTCTATAATTCTGTAATTAGGCTTAAACTAAAATGAACTAGATTCTGCCTTTAAAATGACAAGTTTCTCAGATTCTAAGGGTATTTTCTGTCTTGGTTGATGTGTGATCCTGCACTATTAAGTCACCATCACTGATTCCATAGAGCTGACTCAGATTTTCTACTCATGATTCAATAAAAACCTTGCTCTAGAGCAAGTAAAATGCCAATTTAAAGACAGATTCAATTTTTCTAGGTATAGTTCATAAACATCCAACAAAGATTAAGCAGTCTTCAATTATTTAAAATGAGATCTAATTTGTCTTTGAGATAATTATTGACAATTTCTCTGTGCATCATAAAGTCACTATATTATGGGTGTTTTGAGGACCTTGTGCCCCTCTGATCATACTGTAGTAGTCAAGGTGCCAGACCTAGAACTTGCTCCATTTTTGAATCTGCCTTCTATTTCTATTCCCTGTGCTTTTTGCAGCCCTTTTCCTGCAGCCTGCATCTCTCCCATCTTACACTGGAGAGTTTTCCCTCTCAGGAATCCGTTCTGCTCTGACTCCTGGGTACTGCTGGCTACTGTCCTCTGTGATTTCTGATCTGATAAAACCCTTGATCATTCTAACATTCCAACTCACAGGGAAAACTGCACAAATGGAGTTGTGCATCAGCACAGCCACTGCTTATCTCCTTGCCAGATTCAGGGATGTTTAATTTTTTTTTCTTTTAAGCTTGGCTTTTGTAAATTGATGTAATGACTTGCATATGCTGTGCTGTATGCTGCTGTGCAAATCCTTAATAAAATACTGTAATACAATAGAAAATTAGCACACAGAATAGAAAATTAGAACACAGAGTGTTCTCTGAGCAAGTTTGCTGCTGGTACAACCCAGCTGGACACAATCCTATGCAGCCTGTTCTTGGTGACCCTGCTTTAGCAGAGGAGCTGGATGAGGTGGAGGAGATGATTTCCAGAGGCCCTTTCCAGCCCCATCTGTTCTGTTTCTGTGGTAGTGCTCCAGAATTCCCTTGAGACTCCCTCAGCTGAGCAGTGTTACTTGTTGGCACTTCCTCTGTGAATCTTTCTGCCACTGCACTGAGCTCAGCACCAACCTGCCGTGCTGCTTTCAACACTTCTGTGCTCTCATTTGTCTCCAACAGCCACTGTGGAATGTTACAACCCCAGAATGAACGAGTGGAGCTACGTGGCAAAAATGAACGAGCCCCACTATGGTCACGCTGGAACCGTGTATGGGGGGTTAATGTATATTTCAGGTAAATAAATAATGCCTGTGACATCATCTCTGTGAGACAATTCCTTGTCTGACTTTTTCTGTTTCAGCAGCAGACAGTACAAATAAATCTGTGGTTGCATCTGATTGCCATGGTATCAGTAATGATGCAGTTTCATATAAAGCCAATCAAACAGCACATACACTGCTGGCTCTGACAAAGTTATTGTAGATAATATTATGCTTGTTAATTGAATAGCTCTGAATTCCAAAGCACTTACTCACTTTATCAATCAAAATAAAGTTTTCTTTAGCCACAAATATAAATTTATATAGCAATATAATTAAACATAATATTTTTATACTATATAATTATAATTGTGTATGACAGTATTAAATAATTATAACATGTATTATGATATAATATAGCAATTAAACACCCTCCCAATAACCTTTATAATGCATTGGAAATTTTATAACTTTAAACAATGTTTGCCTTCATTGAGGTAATGGAAAGGGCTAAGTTCTCATATTAATCATAGCATATAAGTGATATCTGTACTTTCACTGTTTTTTATTTGAAATATGCTTGTCCTGTGTGTCACTGAGGTTGTAGTTTCATTACTTTTTTTTCCAAATGGGTTGTCTAAAAATCTGTTATTAGCTTAATTTTTAAAGAAGATTCAATCTGTCTGTCAGTGATCATTGCAGGCATCACAGGCTTGTATTCTCCTGCTGAAATTGTAAAGGACGTCCTCTTAAGAACTAAGCTGAAATTCAGGGCAGGAGATGGGACAAGGATGCTTAGCTGACAAGAACTGGTGGAGGGATGTGCTGGAGCAGCTTCATTTAGGGGCTCTTGTCCCAGTAGGCTTGGAGGAATTTGCTTTAGAATTTACTGTGAGATACAGGTGCCTATTTTTCTGTGAGCAAGTCCATTGAGCTCCTAATTGCCGTGCTGCTGTCAGTTGTGTTTTGCCCATTTTGCTTGTTTTACTGCAGGTGGCACATACATATGCTGTCTGCTGTGGTTTTTTCATGTCGATCCCACAGATTTTTCTTTTCCTTTTGTCCTGGAGCCTCTCCAAATGCTTTTGCAGGGAGCTATGGAGAAGGTAAATGTAGAGGGAACCCTAGGTAACTATTAACTGAAGAATATTTGAAATGTGTGTCCTCTCTCTATTCACTTGAAGTTGATGAAAAAAAGTGTTTTGATGAAAATTCTGCTATGTGATACTTTAAACACAGTGGCATAGTATCAGAATTTGAAAGGGAAATGGATTCTTGATGGTGAGAAACATAACTAGCAAACTCAATGAATACAAGCAAAGAAATAAATTTGCAAAGTAGAAGCATAGGTAACAGTTTTTTGTTCTTTTAATCTGCCAGTATCAATTGTGTAATGAGGTGCAGTGTGAGACATGGCTTCTGTCCATATTCCCATTTAAAGGAACAAATGTCATTTGAAATGGAGTATTTCTGTGATAGTAATCTAAGCTAGAATGAAGATGTTTTAAGGAAGATAGAATTCTTTCAGTAAAATGTATTTTTTGTTATTTAATGCTTATTAGGGTGAGCACTCCTCTAACACGTGTCTTGTCTCTTTAGGGGGAATTACCCATGACACTTTCCAAAAGGAACTCATGTGCTTTGACCCTGACACAGACAAATGGACTCAGAAAGCTCCGATGACGACAGTCAGAGGTCTGCATTGCATGTGTACTGTAGGAGACAAGCTGTATGTTATTGGTGGAAATCACTTCAGAGGAACCAGTGATTATGATGATGTTCTAAGCTGTGAATATTACTCCCCAACTCTAGACCAGTGGACTCCAATTGCCGCCATGTTACGTGGGCAAAGTGATGTTGGGGTTGCTGTCTTTGAAAATAAAATCTATGTTGTTGGAGGATATTCTTGGAATAACCGGTGTATGGTGGAAATAGTTCAGAAGTATGATCCAGAAAAAGATGAGTGGCATAAAGTATTTGACCTTCCAGAATCCCTTGGTGGCATTCGAGCCTGCACTCTCACTGTTTTCCCTCCAGAGGACAATACAGGGTCACCGTCCAGAGAGTCTCCTCTGTCAGCACCTTAAACCATCCCTTGGCTCACCATCTTGTAGTAACACCTCTGCTCTGCATCATGGGGTCTGTTATTTTTCTTCAGTAGTTTCTGTTAGGCTTAGCCTACAGCATTTCATACAATTACTGGAAAAAAAAAAAGACTTTGACATTATTTGTGCTGTTTGTTTGGCCTAGAATGTCTCTCAAGTGGTTGACAAAAAAAGATGTACTCGCCCGAGCCAAATGTTTAACAAATGAGAGGGTATTGTCTATAAAATGTATGAGCTAGGTACGTTATTAATGTTGTATGTTGGGTGTGAGGTACCTTGTAGCTTACATTTGGGAGCCCAGTGAGTCAAATTTGTATTGAACATGTCACTGAATTTCATGTTGAAATCCTTTTTCCATTCATTTCTGACTGCAGATCACAAGGGTAGGTAGACCACATCAATGTGAACTCTCTGAAGGTTGCCAAGGGGCCTGAGCTACCTCCCTCTTTACACAGAGTATTTTTGACATATCTTTTACCCACCTGACTTTGTGGGTGCTTTCAGAGCATATGAAGTTTCTTAGGCAGAGGGAAGAAATAAAATAATTTTAAAATATTAGCACTGTACAGGAGCGGACCTTGTAGAGGCCGGGATTTTTTAATAACATATATCGAGTGTTTTTCCTGAGTCAGTTGAATGATGCTTCAAACAAAACGTCCTAAACAGGTTTGTGTTTTTTAATTTGGTTTTTTTTTTTTTAGGAATCGGCTTCCGCTTGCATGGGAGCACACACTATTAACAAATGGGAATTCAGTGCAGTTGTGTATTCTATGCTATGGCTGTACTGAATATGGGTAGTTAAGGGCTAGAATCAGTAACCTAAGCCACTGAATTTGACCAAATGGTTCCATCCGATCAAATTTAATCTACCTTTTCTCCTTTGCTGTTGAGATAACTTGCGTAATGTGTCCTCTGTATAGTCTCAGTTAATAAGGTTATTTAGCACAAAGTGCAGCTTCAGTGAGAGAGCTGCTTTTGCTCAGTGAACCTGGACTACCACATTTTACCTTCTTTTGTTCAATAAAACTTTTAACTGCAGTTACCAGTCTAAGCTACCTCATTAATGTATTTGGTTTTCTTCCTCTGCCTCACTGTCTCCAGGATACGTGTGACGTATATCCACCGGGTAGGTGAACCTGCTAGGAAACCAATGCACCAGTGATCATGAATGGGTATTTTTGACCTACTTTTAAGAAACTATTTTGGTCTGATGTGTTCATTTTACTGTTAGGGACTGATGAAAAACCAGTCTTAATTTTTTTTTCCCTTGGAGAACTGCTTATGTGTGCAGCCCTGCAAATTCACAGGGATCTTTACCTGCTCCAAAATACAGCGCCCTGCTGACAAACTGCAGCTCTGATTATGCCATTGTGATTGTTCTGAACTTCCCTTCATGTTACAAGTCATTTTGCTAATGAATACAGTCACAGGGGCATCCTCTGGGGAAAACTGTTTAAACCAGCTTATTGTGTTACCTATTAATAATAACCAAGTAAAACTTAATGGACTTTTTTGGGATTTTGCTATTTGTGTTTTGTCCCTGCTTGATGCAGGGATCAAGCAGCAGGATTACTGTGACGTCAGATTTGGAAGTACTGATATTTATTCTTTGTGCAGTTTACTAGTAATGGTCACTACCAAAATCTACATGTAAGCTTAAGGTTTCGTAATTGTTTTAGTTCAAATCAAAATCAATTCTTCCTCTTTAAAAAATTGAAGTCTCAATTCCATGTGGCTGTGCAAGGTTGTTGCAGGTGGAATAGTGGCACCAGTGGATACTCCTGGAAACTGGCCAGTGAAGATAAATTGATTCATCACCCTAAGAATACTCTTCTTATGATGTTCAAAGCACTGGATAGAAACATGTTGCTCTGTTGTTCAAGGATTTTCAATCATTTAAGTGTCACATGCTATTAATTTTTTTCCAGCTCAAAGACCAGATTTTAGATCCTGCTTGAGTTTAAATCCCCTGAAATCCATATTCAGTGTCTCTTTTATTAATTAAACTGAAAAATACTAGAAGGAGTTGCAATTCCTTTGGGATAATGTAAATATAACCTGCTCTTTTTATGCTGGGGATGAGGGACACAGTGTTTAAAAGTGGGCATCTTCACTGGTGTTCTCTGTTTGGAAGAAGTTTAACATGGGTTCTGATCGTTCTGAGGTGGTTTAAAGCCAGGATGTCAGTGTTGTGTCTGAGCCTTGTATAGCCAGGAGCTGGCATATGGCCACAATGTTGAGGGGTTTTTGTTTTGTTTGTTTTTGTTTTGGTTTTTTTTACTCATTATTTGTTATATGAAAAATGGAAGAATTACTTTTGAACGTTTTGTCATCAGTGGATTAAATGTAGTGCTTCAATCAAATTAATCTTTGGGGTTTTTTGTTGGTTTTGTTTTTGTTTTTTTTTTAAATCTCCCTCTGGATTAAAGTGTTTATAATTACATTAGTTAACGTTTATTCACTAGGACTGAAAAGCAAACATCAAAGACTTGCCCAAAACTGCAAACTGGTTTCTTCTGTAATGTAGTATGAAATGACTTGATGCTCATTGAGTCTTTCTTAACCATAGCATAAGAACCCCTTTCTGGCTCTGAATCCACAGCCATAGGTAAACACATGGATACACCAAATTTCCATTTCCACTCAGGCTGCCTCTTCATGAATCTTGGATTCTCTCATGTTGCAGTTGTAGTACCTGAATCAGAAAAGCATCTGGATAAAAAGCAATTATAGCTATTTGACTTGAATGAAATTAGGGTTGCAAGGTGTGCCAGCTGGGAGAGCCACGGGAGCTGTCTGCCCTCTCCCAGTGATGCAGACACACGCTGCGAAATGCATTCAGACTTTGCTTTTTTGGTGCCCAATTAGCAGCAAATGCCAAAAGGGCTCACTTCCATATACAGTTTGCCCAAAGGCCCATCTGGTATCCCTGTAAAAGCCAGCACTCTGACTCCAGGCATGTGAGATGACATTTCCCTTGTTCTGTGTTTTGAGATAGGACAAGAACAATGGGGAAGAAGACCTGGGAAAATCCAGGTTATGTAAAGTTTCTTTGCCTTGTTAGCATCAGAGAGTTCATCGTCTGCTGGTATCCATTTTTCTGTGATCCCCTCCCCTTAGAAAGTTGTAAAGTCCAAGAGCCTGGTCCAGGGAAAGCAGTTCCTGCAGGGATCCAGCCAGTCTTGTGCTACGTGGGATAAAGGAGTTGTGCTGAAGGGATGAGCGCTGGTGCAGCAGAACGTGGCTGACAGCCTGGCTGTGGCTCTACAGGCCCCTTGGGTGGAAGAATCACTTTACCTGTTCTCAGGACAAAAGTGAGCTGTTTTCTTATAAACAATGCTATTTTTAAATTGCCCATTCTGTTTCTGAGGGATCTCCAAGGGGGAGCATTATAGTGACAGTCAGAAGCTCAAACCAGTAGTCTGGTCCTTTAGTGCAATAATGGCAATCATGGATTAGAGCAGTTTGCATGCAGATAAATTAAGTTCTACCTAAAGGCTTACAGTCTTAATCTGATGGGCTGGTTGGACATCAAAAAATAATTTGATACCGCAGCAACAAGTGCAGTACAGATATCTGGAGAAGTTTCTAACCAAAGAGTTGAGGATGATCTGATAAGAAAAGATCATAACACTTTTCTTTGCAAAGTTCATTCTGCCTACCAGGATTATTGTTCCTTCTTAATTTGCCCTCCAGCTGGTGATTACCTCACCTTTACACTGGTGTCTGACTCTGCTGGTCACTGTTTTTTTAATCCTTGGCTTGACTTGATGTCCTTGGTAGCTGATATCTCTGTTAGTTCCTCTGCTCCTGATCAGAACAGATAAAGCAGAGGCTTTTTTAGTGGCACTTACATCAAGAGAGAAAATAACCCACTGTTGATAAATGTATTTGTAATTCAGCTTGTGCATTCTTGGAAATATAAAATCAGTTTTAAGCTAGTGAAAGATATGTGCATGTTGCAGGAGTGATGTGTGTCCCATTTCTCCTGGCTTGCACCTTCCGTGGTGTGTGGAGGGTGCTGTGCAGTGGTGACCCAGAGATCTGGAGGGAGAGTCAAGCTCTCATGTGGCACTTTATACTTTCCATGCTCTGTGAAAGTGTTCTTTACTTGCACACCATATGTAGCTCATTGGGTATTTTTTCTTTTATATTTTACATGTGAATAATTATTCTTTGTGTGCAAATGAGGTCAGAAAAAAAAGTCTTAAAGGACAGAGTTATTCTTTGCTTAATTGATAAAGTTTTTAGTCCCGTGAGTATTGCAGGACCCTTCAGCTGTGAAAAGGTGATTGCAGTTTGAGAGCCAGCTAGGAAATCCCGATGGCTTTCCTGCCTGTCACCAGGTCACACCGTTGCCAGTCTTTCACAGGTCATTGAGTGAAGTTCTCTGTCAGAAGGCTCCATATTTGTGTCCAGCTCTGGACCTGCTGATTTCCCACTCTGGGGAAGACCTGGTGGGATGTGTTTTCACAACCTGAAACAACACGGCTTGTTTTTTTCAGGACTGCCACCATCAGTGACACACGAGTCCTCCAGAGCTCTTTGATGACCTGGTAATTAGTATAGAGATGTAGCCCAGGTAACCTGGGAGTGGTGCTACAGCAGGAGCCACAAGTGGCTGACATTCCTGAGAGGATGGTCTCCTACTATATGTATTACTTTGGCTCGAGTGCTGTTTTTGCCCCCATCTTTGGGAGTATTTATTGCTGCTGTTTGAGTTTTTAACTTTTTATTCATGAAATGAGCACTGCCTCTGTGAGTCTGCAGCGGGAGCAAAAGGCTCAGGTGGCTCTTTCAGAGCTGCATGCTGTCAGGCTGTCCACATGGTTATTAAACCCTTTCTATTTGGAGTTCTGTTTCTTAAGTGTTTAGGAGAAATCATTTTGCAATGTGAAAAGATCTCAGATGAAAATGTGTTTGGGACTGGAACAAAAATGCATATTATTTTAGATTTTTTTTGTCATGGTTTAGAGGTTAGTTTGGACTTTCAGCTCTCACAGACTGAATGGGGAGTGATATATATATATTTTTTTTTTTTAAATAACTTATAGTTGGCTTAAGTGAGTCAAAGCTCAGTTATTTGTACCTGCTTGCACTCTTGGCTGGCCTGTTGCTGTATTCTCCCTCAGACCAAGCATTCTGTGCTGTCTGGCATCTGTTTCCGTGTGTAAGAGCACCTCCTGTCTTCCCTGCTGCCTGTTGATTGAGTTCCAAAATCAATCTGAGCTTGGGTTCTTACATCCAAAGTACCTGTGGAGCTAAAGACCACGTGGAGCTGTGGATTGAGGGCCATGGCTTTGACATTTAATTCCCCGCCAGCCCCTCACTGCTTTGCAAGGTGTTCTCAAACCCAGCTAAAATCTGTGTGCACGAGGCAAATCTGTCAGGCTGAAAATTTTAATAACCTGGGCATCTAAAGACCACCAGAGTGTCCTTGTCCCGTTTGCAAGGAGAGTTGTGCACATGAGCTGCTGAGGGCTCTGGGAGGGGGCAGGCACAGGAACTCCTTGGGTAACCATACTTTTTGTTGGCCTTTGGGTCTGCTCTTCCTTCTGTGCCCGGATGGAGATGGCGGGAGGGAAGGTCAGGATTGGGTCACACGTTCCAGCTCTCAGTAGAGAGCAAATTTGTTTATTCTCCTCTGTCTGCACAATGCTACAGGAAAAAGAACTGTAGGAGCATTTCACATTTTAAACATTGTTTCACAGAACAGTATTCATTAATGTAGGAAAAATTAGTCTGTTTTAACCTGTGTTCCTCATAACCAGGATTGTTCCAAGATACTTGGCTTCTGTTGAATTAATAACTTTGCCTTTACCTCCCTTGTTCAAAGTTACTGTAAAAAAAAATTGCTTGGTTTCTTTTCCATTTGTTTTTCGTTGCTTGTAACCTTTTCTTAGAAATGTGGAAATAATTTTCCTTACATGTTTTATGCACCGAAATAAACACACCACTGATCACCTGAGTCCCCTCCCCATGTTTCTTACTCAGTGCCTGCCAGTGTATCTTTCCATATTTTTTACCCAAATGTTTGACAGCTGTCAATAAATACCATCACAGAGTCATAAAATTCCTTCTGACGGGTGCTGCATTGTTAATTGGGATAAAGAGGGATCATGTGTTTTCTTAATCACTTCTGGGGAAAAAAAATTGCTTTGAAAAACAGGCCTGCCCTGTTTAATACATTTAAATGCAGATTGTTTTGGCCTGTGCTTGTTAACTTTAGTTTTGAATATTTGTCTCTCTCAGATATGTACTTGCATTGGGTGCTCACAGGGCACTATATATATATATATATATATATATATATATATATATATATATATATATATATATATATATATATATATATATATATATATATATATATATATAAAATAGAGTTTGTGTTCCCTGCTCGTATGTGGATGAGGCACTGGGTGCTGAGGTTTCCTTGGGCCCTGCCTGCCAGGTTCCCTTCTTACCCAGAAAGACTCACTGGGAGAGATGTTCTTCCATCTTCAGGGGAACAACCTTGTGTGACTAAAGAGCTCTACTAGGGTCAGGAGCAGTGAACCTTGAAGGAAAATCAAAGCAGCTTCCTAATTGCAGTTAAAGCACAGCCCAAATTTCCAGAAAGGGGAGAGAGGGCTGCTGTCCCTTAGGCATGTTTTGTCAGGAGCTGAGGATATTAGCAATGAAAGGATTGTTGCTGTAAATAAAGACAATAAAATAAATCCCTACATCTGTCCCCAAAACAGAGAGATTGCTTCTGTTGATATACCACACTATTAATATTTGACTTTGTGTGTATATGGGATGTCTCAAGTGCTCATATCACATAAGTGATGCCCTAGTTCCCATAGTCACAGTGTTTTCTATCTAGTCAGTTCTGAATAATGTTTTAAAATTACATAGAATATTAGAGGATACAATTTTCTGGTTTTATTTCCTAAGCCTTTTTAAAAGAGATTTTATGTATCTTGTTATTTCAGCATTGCTGCATTTAGTCAGACCCAGGAAACATGAAATGTCAGGTTGTGGTTCATCATTCAGGTCTTTTTGGAGTTTCTGCTTCTCCTTTTCACTTTATGAAGTTTTAAGGAGGGGATGGCAAGAGGAAACAAAGAAAAGGAGACATCAGGTGCAACTGATTGAGAGTGTCTGCTGTCAGCAGCTCTGCCAGTTGGGACAATGTTATGATTTACAATCCTGTCAAACTTCTCTTGTGTAATAACCCAGGAGGTTTCCATCGGGCCTGCAGTGACACAGTGCTGGGAAAGGAAAAACCAGACATCTTTGCATTATTCCCTGCTCCGTGACTTCTGTCTTACCCCATGGAGTAACAACAGGTACTCACCTGCAGCCTCCAATCCCATCCCTGCTCCTGTCAGGGGATGGCTCCAGTCCCTGCCGGAGCTGCCCAGAGCCAGGTACCATCCAGGGCCACCTCTGCCCCAGCTGGCTCCAGCCCGTGCCTCTGGGAGGCTGAAGGGATGGAGTGTGGCTCTGGGGAGGCAGGTGCTGCCCTCTGAGCAGAGACCAGCAGGGCTCCACTGTGGACAGCAGAGCCATAAAAATACCTTCATCCATGCATGGAGGAAGCATTTTCTCTTTTTATCTTTGATTGTTCATCAGAATACTTTGAATCTTGGCTCTCCAAAGCACAGGACAAATTTGAGCTGTAATCATTGCACACAGAGGTCACTAAGAGCATGACTGAGTGATCTTCTCTAGTTCTAACATTCATCAGCCACTGATTTTGGAGAGAGTAGGGATTTCTTCTCCCCCCAGCCCTCCATCCCCAATTTTCTGCCGAAGCCCTGAATATTTCTCAGACATTTTGTGAGTCTGATTCCAGGCAGGCTGGGCCATGCAGAGGTTTAAGTAGTTAGGGACATGACTGTGACCTCTTCATGCCACCAAGCATGTGTCCTGTACTTAAGGATGCTGACAGGAAAAAAGCTGTGACCTTGTTTGCTCTCCCTGTCCTTACTTCCTCCCCAAAGAAAGCCTATCCTCACTGTAAGCCAGCATTTTCATCAGACCAGACATCAGATTGGGAATTTTAAAAGATGCCTCACATTCTTCACCTCACTCTCTTCATTTTTGCTGTCTTTTAGAAATGAAGATGAATTTTTTTGTCTTACCATCACGTGGCATGAGAGACCAATGCCATTCAATAAACAGCTGCAGCTTGGAACCTAGGGATACAGCAGAAACCATGCTTCTTAAAGAATCACATTTCATTTTCCTCTTCCATATTTATACACATATAAATGTGGACTTTCTGGAATTTAGATAACTTGATAGAGATGACATGTGCCATATGGTCTTCAGGACAAATTCCAGCTTCATTAACAGTTCACTGGCTGAAAGGAATAGCAATTACTCTTTCATGCAGTCTAAAATCAGCTTGTCAATTATCAAACAAACTAAAAATTACTGGAGTTTCTTTTCACAGAAGCCTCTGCTCTGAGCCTTCTCCCTACACCCCATGTAGAGCTGAGTTTGCAGCATCAAACCATTGCACCCTGTGTTCATTGTCACTGCTTTGCCACTGGAAATGGGTCAGGATTAAGCAGAAGAATCTCAGTGTGTGTGATGCAAATATGAAGGCTAAGAGGCAAGTGAAACCTCTGTATTGCTGAATCTTATGGGCTCAGTGCTGGGAGTGGAGGGAGGGACCTGCTGGAGGAAGCCCTGAACGTTGCAGCTGCTGGGCAAAACCAGTGTCCTGAGAGAGGAGTGCCATGAACCTCCAGGGAGAGGTGTGTCCAGCAGGGTGGCTCCTCAGCTTCCCAGTAACCAGCACTGCCATTTGTTCAGGATCTGGATGGGGATGTGGGGAGAGCAGGGCTGCAGTCTGGGAGGGGCACCCTGGCCTGGCCTGCCCAGGGGCTGGGTCTTGGTCAGAGGCTGTGATAGATCTTTATTTTCCTAGCTCCATTTGCTGGAGGAAGACCTTGCTCTTTCCTGTTTCTTTTCTAAGCCATCTGGGAAGCCTGTGTGCCCTTCCACAAAAAATGGGAACAAAGATTTATTACTCTTCTGAAGCTGCACTCTTCTGAATCTGGTTATCAGCTAAGGTTTGAAAGACTTGTTTTGTCCAACTGTTTATTGGTATTACTTTCTGTTTTTTCTCGAAGCTCTAACATCTTGTGATCTACCTGAAGGAGGATGGGGGAGTCAGGTGACATTTTTGATGTGAACAGCCAAGGCTGTGCTGTCAAGTGTCTTTATTGGCTATCCATGGAAGGTGCAGGAGAACCTCATGACAACTGTTATTTTATGAAAACAGCTCTTGAATTGCCACAAGTAACTGAGTAAGTGAATGAAGGTCTGCTGAAAGTCTGAGCAAGTATCTAGGCAGGCTGCCCCTCCTGGCTCTGAACTCATCCCTCTTGGTTAATGCATCTGCAAAATGCTGTGCATGGCTGCTGTGATGGGAACTATCAGCCCCTGAAGTGACCTGTGCTGCTCTTGCTGAAGGTGGGATGCCCCTTGTTCAACTTCTTGTTTCTGTTTTCTTACTGTGGACCTTGTCCATGTGATTTGACAGCCTCCAGTGAAAACACTTCACCAGAGTAGTGAGTAAAGCCACCTGCTGAGGCTTGTGAGCCCATTGTCTGCAGATCCTGGACAGCACATTCTCAGATGTGTGGTACTGAGGGGTGGATATGGGATGGCCTCATGTGCCTTTCAAAACAGGGCAGTATTTTGGAAAGCCCTCATCAAATGACTGTAAAGTAGCTTCTTCTCTGGATGTGTTACTGTTGCTTGAGCTGGGGGGTAGGGGGGCGTTTGAGAAGTCAAAGTATTGTAATGTAAGGACCCTGGCAAGAGAGACCCCAGGTATCTGAATTTGCTAACACCAGAAATGCTCATTTGGGTTTGTTAGACAGTTCCTCAATTTCTCTTTGCCCTCCCAGTCCTGACCCCTTTGCTTGGAAAACCCACAGATGACTCCACGCCTGACAGCTCTGGATACTGGAGGGGAGGGTTTCCCCACGGGCAGCTGTGGGACTCTGTTCCTGCTCCCACAGTACTGCTGAGGTGGCACCAGGGACACGGTCACAGCACACAAGCTGATCTTCAAAAATCATTTTAGTAACTCTGCTAATGATAGTGGAACTGAGCTGGAAATTTTCCTGCCTGAAAGAGCTGGGCTGCAGAAAGACTTTTTTCTCTATAATTCAGCAGAAACTGGGTTTGCTCCTAAGTGCAGCCTGTTTTGAAACCAACCTTTGTGTGGACTTGCAGGGGTTAATGCCCATCTCCACTGTCGGATGGAAACTTCCAGGGCTGGCAGGGATGATGGAGCGCGCAGAGGAGCTCGCAGGCCCCTTGCGTGTTGTCTGCTCTGCTGTCTGCTCTGTATTTAGGCTGTCTTGTCTTGCTAATCACATCACATCTGTCAGCTCTCTGTGGCTAGAAACATACTGTAAACAAGATGTCAAGGTGGAGTGGGATGAATTGTTTTAAAAAAGGGACAAAAAAAACCAAACCATCTTGAATAGCAAAAAAAGAATGGGTAAATAGCAGCTGAATGGTCCTTTTAAAATTATTTTTAGTGCATGTTTTATCATAGCTAATGGATGATGGTTTATACATGACCATTTGGTTGTAAAGATGTGCACCACAGTGGCAAATCTAAAGCAGTTTCATGCCTTCTCCTTCTCATGGCCTGTGCTTTACCATTTTTCCACCATTAAGACCCTGGAAAGGGCTGCAGCAGTTTAGTAGCAGCCTTTTCTTGCAAACAGTACAACCCCAAAAACCAACACCAGCAGCATTTGCCCTGCTCACACCTTGCAGGATGTCTGATACTTCTGTGCTTCATTTACCAGGTTTGCCCAGTAGCAGGACTCTGGAAATGTGATCACAGACAATATAAGAGAGAATACGTCCTGTAGGCACAGAGGAAAGATTTACAGTTTACTTATTCAATAAAAGTACTTTGGTTACTAATTAGAACTGATTTTATTTACTTCTCAGAATTTCTATCTCCAATAATTGTGCATTCTCCGCTGAAAGAAGTAATGGACAGGAAGGATGTAACAGAGGAACTGTTTTTCCTCAGTTGAAGATGCAGTGGTAAATACTCAGATGCTATGATTTATGTTCATTTAAGGTCCATTTTCCTTCCAGCTCCAGTGAATGGTGTGGAACTGGGTGGAATGTTTGTGTGTGGGTCACAGATCAGATTTATAGGTCTTGATGGAAAGTTATTTCAAATAATTTTAGGCTTAGAAAACAATTCTGGAGCATGTTCCCAGTATTACTATGGGCATATGAACAAGTTTTGGTTGTGGCCATCAGCAAGTAGGGGGTGAACAGTTTTCACCACAACAATTTGATAAAATTACAGGTAAAACAAGTTCTGTGAAAGCTACAGTGATTTTTAAAGAAATGTTAGGAAAAATACTGTTTGGAAGGATCTCAGGGTTTTGCTGCTTAAGGATGGTGAAGGCCAGGGAAGCACTCAGGTCTTTGAATGCCCTTTGGCAGAGCTGCTGGTACCTGAGAGCTTCATCCCCCTCTGGGCACAGCTTCCTCCTGCAGGGGAGCATCTCACCTGCAGGCTCTGCTTCCAGCTGTGACAGGGGCTGGATTCAGCAGTTTTGGGTCGCCTCTGGTGTTACCAGCTGCTCCTCACTGGGCTGTGCTTTTGGGTTGGGTGATGGACAGAGAGGGAGAAAGGGAGATGCTGACCAGCCCTGTGACCAGCATGCTCACAGGAAGGAAATGCTTTGTACAGTCTTAAGAATTTCCAGTTGTTTGCTTTAACACATCTGTAAACATTTTTTTTTTTTAGTAAATTTAACCTTTATGTGCAAGGGCAATGCAGGGCTCATGCTCATCTCCCAGGCAGGAGTGGTGTGACAGCATGGGAAAGCTCAGCATGACATTGCCTGTAGTTCAGGGCCAGTATCTTGTGATGAAGAGACATTGGGAAGCTGTGACTTATACAAGAGCTGAGCCTGACACAGGTGGCAGGTGTGCAGGTGGCACAGCCCTGACAGGTCAGTGCAGCTCCTGTATAGGACCTCCAAGATGTGCCAGAAAGGGAATAAAAGAGTGGAGCTGTGGATATGATGCATGCTCTGAGCACAGGGAGGGCCAGGGGCTAATTTATACCTGCAACAAGATTATTGCTGGGTCTTGCCTGTAGTGGCCTGGTGGTTCTTTTGTATTCTCACAAGAAAATAGCTGATTGCTCTGACTTTTTTACCCCTCAGAAAGGCAGAAAGACATTGTTTAGTTTCTTTGATGTATTTTTCATGTATGGTAGTCTGTGCTGTTGTACCAAGTAAGAGTAACCATGATTTGCTAATGAGAATCACTGTATTCCCAGGGACAAACCAAGAGTATTTTTAGCAAGGGGATAGACAAATGAGGTCACAGAGAGGACATGTGGTTGAATTAACTATTTCTATTTAATGTACAGACATTTTGCAAAGGATTAGACATTGTAAATCCAGTGGCCTTCCCAAGTAGGACAACTATCACTTTGAAATTATCTTTAATTGTCCACTCTTGACTTTTATGTCATTTAGTGTGTCTAGCCATGCTATTAGTGGCTTACGTCAGGAAAGGCCTGCTGTGACCCTACAATGCACAAACCTCTAGACAGTTCCTCTTGATCCTTCTCTCTGGGCAGTCTGTTGTTCAGGAATAAAGGCTTGGCATAAAGAAAAATAAAATTTAGCTGTCCCAGTGGGGGAGGGAGGGGCAAAATTAAAGGCTATCTTTGTGCATAAAAGAGCCCTTGAGGCTGATGATTTTGGAATACCTGGATGTGTCTGATGGCCTGGAGCCCCCTGAGCTCAGGATCCAACCTGTCTCAGACAAGGTTCTGAAGCTGCCATTGTACAAATGAACTTGCTTTAAGGCCAAGAGACCTCTGGGAAAAAAAAAAAAAACAAAAAAAAAACCAAAACAACCTAGGAATGGGGATTAAAATACTTTCTTAAAAATAATCAAACCCAGAGGTTTAGCAGTAACTGCAAAATGGGTTAATTCCCGACTGGAGTTGCTTCTCACTAAGTATCTGATGGCGTGAGAGCTGACACACAGAGCTCCCATCAAACTGCCCTAAATGAACTTCCCTTGGCTTTTCTCCTCCAGCAGGCTTAAAGCTGCCTCCCCCAAATTAAAGCTGCCTGTTTTCATGTAAGGAGTGCAGCAGCAGAACTTGCTGGTGTGGTGAGCAAGCTGGTCAGATGATTAATGGCCCTTGGTCATGGAAATGATCCTGGAGGGCTGGTTGCCATGCTCAGCAGTGATGAGAGCATCTGCCTGCAGCAGAAGGACCACCAGAGCCCTGGAGCTCCATGGCCTGGCATTCCAGAGGGTGAGGCCTCAGGATCCCAGCTGTCCCTGGGAGGAACAGCTCTGTTCCTCTGAGGCCCCAGTCCTGGGGGCAGAGGCTGCAATTAAAGCACCCATCCCTGTCCATGGAGAGCCAGAGCCTCGGCTCTGGGAGAGAGTGGAATGAGAAGATCACAGGCACGGCAGACTCAAGGCAGCAATCCACCACAGCTGCCACGGAGAGGGGCACAAGCAAAGGGAGCAAAGTAACTGGGAGCATGAGTTTTAAATAATGTTAATATATTCTCAAGGTGAGGGTTTGCTTTATCTAATTGCTCTGGGCTCTGGTGGTCCTTTTGCTTACGGTGGATGCACTTGTCATTGCTAATCAATTGGTAAATACTACTGCTATGATATTTCTATGTGTCTGCACAGGCACAGGCTGCTCCTCTGCAGATGCTGACTTGGATGGAGCCTGGGACTTCAGCAGGAAAAATGATGAAAGGTCCTGCACTTCAGGCTGCTCCTCAGGTAGCTCATGGGTAACCATTAAATCGTGAAGATCCCAGCAAGCTGCCAGCTCAAGCAATGACTGTGGGATCCCTGGGGGTAAAGAGCCATGATCAGTCATCCATCATTGTGTAGAGTTTTGCTAAGATAATTTTAATTCTCCTTCTTCAGGTGAGAAGACCAGAGCTCATGAGAGGGATGGTGTGAGCAGGGTCACCTGCTGCCACCAGCTGGGAGAGGTGACCCAGCCGTGCAGCTCTGCAGGGGGAGGCAAGACTGAGTCTGCCGTGGTGGGAAAGAAAAAACAATATGTTAGAAATCTAAAATGTGAAGGGAAAAGGAGAGCAGTAATAGGATAAAGGGAACATTCAATGAAAGGGAAAGATGTGCGGGAGAAAAGGTTCTTTGATATCCTTCCAAGAATGTCTCAGGTGATGGACACTTCGGGCAGCATGCCCTCTGCCCTCGGATGCTCCCCCTCTGGCATGGCACCAGCTCCCAAATCATGCTTTGCAGTGGTCTGGAATTGCTGATCTGTCTTGTGTTGTCCTCTAGGGAGGACAACCACTATGGGCACACAGTGGGCAGGCTGCACTTTCCCAGTGCTGGAACTGGGAGCACAGCTGAGCCTTCTGGTTGCCTCTGGCTCCCCCTGGTCTCTGCACTTGCTGTGGTTGTGAATCTCAAACCCCAGGTCACAGTGGTATTGACATAGGCAACAAAAAGTGCTAATAAAGAAAATAAACCAATGTCAAAATCCATGGTTCTAATTACTCATATGCAGTATGACACGCCAGAATTGTAATTGCCAATTTCATCTTCTCTGGCTGACCACAGATGTGAATTCTTCCAAGTAGCAAGGAAGGAAGGAAGTGTTAATTTTATAAAAAGGAAAGGCTACTAAGGATTTAAATCAGATTTTTAAATTAAGTATAAACTTGTAAAAAGTCTTTCTGAGTGTTCCCAGCTTCTGTCATTGATAATTCCCTGGAGCAATTAAACCAAATGGTATCAAGTGTCTGGCAAAGTGTCACGGCACTACCCCTGGCAGCAGGACAGAGACAGCCTGAGCTGGGAGCCCTGGAAGTGCTGGCAGGAGTGGGAGGGTTCAGGGTATGGCCCGGGCTGAGCATCATCCTTCCTCCTCCACCAGGGCTGTACTGGCAGCCAGGTATTGAGGCTGGCTATCGAGTTCTAAAAGGGGCTTTGAAAGTCCTTTCTCTGATGGATTGTGCTCCGTAATTAAAGATCGGGGTCCCGGCGGCTCTGCCTGGGCAGGGGGAGGCAGAGCCCCAGTGCCTCTGCTCACTGCCCCCGGATCTCCCTGGGTGCCTGAGGAGGCTTCAGAGACCTGTGACAGCACAGATAAGGACAGAAGCAAATTAAGATTTAGGAATTTCTTCTGGGACCTTCCTAGGCAAAAAGAGGTTTTTAATTGGTTTCCAATTCTGCGGCAGCCAAAGGTCTTTAATTAGGTTTTCCATCATTCTCTGTTATCTCTCTCCTTTTCTGTATTTAGCCCACTGTGGTTTGGGTTTCTTTAAACAGGTAAAAATTCACTGTTTGTCTTTTTTTACCAAAAAATCAAGGTGCTGAGTGATTTCATGTTGATGCTAATCAGTAAATGAATTGTTGAAACTTAAGCCTGCAAAAGACTTTGCTTTCATCTAATGCTGCTATATTTGGCTTGTCTGGTAAATGTAGTATTAAAAGCCTGATAACTTTATTTTTAATTATTCTTTTTCTCCTTGTACTATTTAGCTGGCAAACTGCCTTTAAAATTCTCATCTGAAGCTCCCTTTTTTAACTCACTTTCCCAATTTTCAAAATCTTTGAAACAGCCTTACAGACACCCTGATTTGCAGATCTCTGCTGTAGCATTGACACTTTACAGAGTTAATTTTGGCAAAAATACAAAAAATAAACGTATGCTTGTATAAGCCTTAATCAATTGGGTTTTTAAGTGGAACTCCTGTTCTGCAGAGTGGTACCTGAGCCTGGTGGGTGCTGGCTGTCACCCAGGCTGGTGAATGGACCAGCTCCAAATCTCATTCCCTGTGCCTGGTGCCTGGGGCAGCAGAGCCTCTGGGAGGTGAGCCCTGACCAACACCTTCCAAAACCAGTAAAAATGGTACTTCTGTCCTGAGCAGATTCAGGGTTGGACCAAAAATCCATCAGTACTCTGCTAAGAGTCCAGGTGGTGGGTGATTGCTCAACTTCAGACAGTTTATTTGTTAAAATCCAACCAACCAAGGGTGGACCACACTGTCACCCTGGATTCTTTGGGCATGGGTCCCCTGTGCTGGACCCACATCCCCTGTACCTGTTCAGCTCCCAGCAGTACAGAACAGGAGGTTAATGCCAATTGCACTAAGGGCTTATGTTAATAAATAAATTATAGTACAAGGGCTTTAGCCGGGGGAGGGGGTGAACTCAAACCTGTGGTTAAATCTCATTCATTTCACTATTTAAATTATTATTTAAAATTATTATTCCATCTGCATGGTAGAAATTGCTGACTTTGTTAGTAATTCCCTTGAAGAAAAGCCTTTACATGTGCAACTGGGTGCTGCAGGGTCTGAAGGGAGATGCTGCTGCCTCTGGCTTGTGGAATGGGACAGGTCCTGTGCTTCAACACTGTTGAACATTAGTAAGATAATGAACCTGTGTTCGTTAGTCAGCATCCATGGCTATACATCCATGGCTGTCCTCTCTCTAGGGTCTTGTTCTCCATGCTGTCTGATGGATTTTCTTTCAGGATATCCCCAGTTCAGCACAGCTGCCTGCTCTGCTGAACACACCTGGGCAGCAGGAAGAAGTTCCCTGAATTTGTGTCCACTCTTGTTCCAAGGAGGAGTTCACATCCCACCAGTGCCCTCAGGGAGGTTCAGTCCTCCCCAACACCTTGAGAGTGGCTTTGTTGCTGCCCCCCTGCCTGTGTTTCAGCCACTCATTACTGCCTAGGGGCCGCAGGGAGGACCAGCATTAAAATGGAATAAAAACGTGTGTTTGGCAAGGGAAAGGCTCTGGGTTGTATGTGCAGTGTTGTACAAAGGGCTGATGGGTGACCAAAGTGTCTGCAGTGCTGCTGCTCTTCCTTGGGACTGCTCTGTCCAGCACACGAAGGGATCAGCTTGGAGGGTAGATTTCCTTGGACAAAATTAGCAAATTGAGTGTGCTGAGAAGTTCAGGGTGGTTTGTTTTCTATCCTGGGAAATGTTTCCAGAGGAGCGGATGCTCAGCAAAATCTGTTGCTGGATGCTGACTCCACAGCTGATCCAAAATAGCAGTAATCTTTCCATAGATACTTATAAAAAGATTTTCATGCTTAAAAAATCCTATGGAAATACTTCTGTTAATTTCTGGTAATGCCCTGTCTTGTATTTTTTTTTTTCTTTTTGACTTTCTTTGAAAATGGTGGCAATTTCAATTTAAAAAATCAGTGGCAAAGAGTGAAAAATGCCACCTGTTTTTCTTATTTTTCTCTCTTGAAACTGCAGTTTCTGAGGAGCAGATGTTCTCTACCAGATGAGAAGGGCTGGGTGCCTCTGGCTGCCCTTGGAAGAACTTAGGAATCTCTGTGCCCCAGATTGCTCCAGTTTGGGATCCTGCTGACGTCCCTCATTTCCTTGAAGTTGCAGAGGGATTGGGATGGTTTTGGAGGCAAAACCATCCCCTCCCCTGAGCCAGGCACCAATCCTGCTCTGGGAAAGTCCTGCAGTGGCAGTGAGCAGGGTGTTTGGGTCAGGGAGCTCATGTCTGAGCTTTGCTCCCCCAGCCCAGGGCTCAGGGGTACAGAGGTGCTGCTGCTCCAGGAATGAGCTGCTCTTTGTCTCAGTGGGAGCTCAGTGACTCCAGGGTAAATGGGACAGCATTATATTAACAGGGTTTGTTCCTGTAATGGGTAGCTCATTAGGGTGAATGCTAAGCTTGTCTGGCTGTGGTGCTCTGGTCCAGAAGCTGCCCTGGCTGAGCCTTCCTGGCACTAGGGCAGGACCTGCCTCAGCCCCAGGTGCCTGTCCTGGCTGTGCCAGTGCTCCTGCTCGCCCCTGTCCCAGCTGAGCTGAGGAAACCCTGCAAACTTCCAAGGGTTTGGTGACCACAGGCAGGTCCCTGCAGGACCTCCTGGCTGGGTGCAGGAGTTCCCCAACCCTTGGTACCATCTGAGCCTTTTTGGTGCACCCTGTGAGACACAGCCTTGAAGACATAAGCTGCAGCATCTGGCATTATAAAACCCCTTCTTCCTCCACTGCTTGGTTATTTAGAGGTGAAGTGCTTCTGGGAGGCAAATGAGAGTATCTCATAGTCCTTGTCCTGCACAGAGAAGCTCAAAAGTCACCTGGGCCCCAGGCTCAGCCCCAGCAGCAGCAACACACTGACCTGTACAGGGCTGGTTAGCCAGGCAGTGGTTGAATGCTAAGTCACGCGCCCTGAAGACACTTCAGCAGCAATTCTGATGGCTCTTCAAGAGCAATGGTTCTGGTAGAGAGACTTTTGATTTGTTGCTGGCCCATACACCTCTCCTCTTCAGCGTGGTGGTAGAAATTGCTTCATTATGAACTATTTCACTGCAGCAGACTTCAGATGTTTGGGAATTAGAAACAAATTGCACTGTTGATTGCTTTTCTTTTTCCCCAGATCTTGAGCCTTCAGGAGCTGAAGTACATTTTCTATTCTTCCTTCACACGGGCCTGTGTCAGTGATCACCTGCTCGATGCAGAGCAGAGCTGAGTCAAGCTGTGCCTCTTTGCAAAGCATTCTCTGTTTTATCTGTATCAGTCCCTCTGATGTCACCTTGCCTCTGACTCTCAGCCAGACCATCTCAAGGTTTTAGAAGAAGAAAAGCCTGGTGACACAGGGCAATTTTACACACTTTGATGTTCTGCTCCCTCTGTAAGACAGCTCCTGCCTTGAACATGAGCCTGGCATGTTCCTTGAGCACCACAGCTGCTTCATGGGCCAGGATCCTTAATGACAGCCATGAGCTGGATTGTCATCACTGATAATGCCCTTGCTCTGAGAAGTCTCATTTCAGCACAGCCTGCTGGTAAGCCCGATGGAGCTGGTTCCTGCTCTTAATTCCCAGCAGTAACTCACTTAAGGAGATTTCAGTGACTGCCACACTCTGGTTAGGTGAGGACAAGTGTGTTTCCCCAGTCCAACAAGGAAGATCTCTTATAAGGAATTATGTGCTATTGGTCAGGCATGATTTCCCATGGATGAAAACACATAGCATTTTACTTTGTTTCCCACTTGTTTTAATCCTGTTGTTTTACAACAGATCATTACAGTCTGACAGAACAGCAGAAATGCTGTTCTGCTAACCAGACTTACCACAAATGTCCAGCCTCCCCAGTATTGACAATTAGCAAGTGTTCTTCAGATGAAAGTGATTGTCCAATATGGGAACATCAATAAAGCAATAGGGTGATTAACAAAACACTGAAAATGTATGGATATATCTGAAGCTGTCTGACCTGGCTCTTCACAAAGCAAGCAAGCAAATAATAAGGTTAGTCAGAGGACAGATTCATCACCATCATGAAACCAAATTGGTTTTTATAGGATTGTGTGATTGAAAAGATTCTTGTGGGATGATCTGGCTGGAGACCAATGAGATGTGACTGAAGGTGTTTGGGAGATTGCAGCTTCTTCACTGTAGCCTGCAGTAATTACTTGGAGCAGGAAAGGTAGTCAATACCCACATACATCTGTTGTTCATGCTGGCTGTAACTCATCTAATCTCATATGTGCATCTCTTCAAAGGTATTTTTTGGTTCTCTGCACTATGGCAGAGGAACAACAGAGAAAGTTATGCCTTCATAGGTGTTTGCATTGATTCCTGCACCAGAGAGCTGCTGAGGGGATGGCAGGCAGTGCTCTGCAAGCACTGCTGTCCATGAAGAGTGCTTTGGGCTCTTTGGGGGAGGTGGTGTTGGTCAGCAATAGGAAAAGGATTACAAGGAAGCCTGGATTAAACTTCCCCAGGGTAAAGCTAACTGTATCTAAGCATAGTGGAATTTCACAGTGCAGTTTTGCCTTGTTGCTGGTACTTGATGTGATCCTGAATCAGGCATCTTTGGCCTCTGGAGAGCTGGGCATCTTCCCTTAGTGCCTGTTACTTTTCTGCAGCTCCCTGTTTCCAGCATGTCTCTGGATCTAGCCACCTCTCTCTGACCAATTCACACATTTCAGTCTATAAGATTTCCTAGATAACTTCCTAGCACAAATGAGAAGTTTGATGATGCACAGACCACATGGGTTGTCTGATCTTAAGCTTTCTCACTCCAGAGAGCAGGGAGGTGATTTCAGGTATCAGCTATTCCTGCTGCTGTCTCTGTCTCAATTTGTTTCTTGCCAAGGACTGGAAAGTGGGTTGCTATTGTCTTAGGCTGCTGTTTGGAAGTATCAGTTCCATACCTAATTATGCATGAAATCAGACTGGATTTTTAGACACTTTGAAGTTTTTACAAGCATGACATAGAGTAAGAATAGTACAGAAATAGACCAATATTTCCTCTTACTTTGAAGTTACTAAATGTACATCTTATTACAAAGTGATTAAGACAGAGTCACCACAATATGTCTCTTCTGAACATAGTTTTGAAGCAGTATAAATATTCTTAAATATAAAGCATTTCATAAATAGGAGAGCAAAAGCTGTGAAGTTGGGCTCCTTGTGCAGTCTGAATTTTAGACTGAACTTCAAGTTGCCTTTCACTGAGCAACAGCATTACATAAAACATCAAAGCCTTTCTGTGTGCTGCATGGAAAGAAAGATCTACCTGTTTAAAAAAGCAGAATCAGTGATGGAAGACATTGCTTAGTTGTCTGTTTCTACAACTTTCCCTAGTCTTTTTTTAATAATCATTTATTTATAAGTTGTAGGATTAATGTCTGAGCTGCTTTAAAATGAGGACCTGGGGATGCTCCAAGGTTAACAATCACATATTTTTCATTTTCTTAATGTTCTATTTCAGTTACTAAAAGCTATTGCACCCAGTGATAACAGTTACCCAGAACAACAGATAATTGAATAGGTTTAATGGAGCTTTGATTTCAAAATACTTGCCTTGAATGACAATATGCAAAGTTAAATAAATGATGGATGAGCAAGATTAAATGGAACAGAACTCTAATCTTCCTTACATAATATAGGAGACATTAATATAATTCTAAATACCTGTAGTTAAAGCTATGAATGTCAGTCAAGGAGAATACAATGCCACTGGCAAACCTTCATTTGTGATCTGGGCACAGTTTTGCACAAGCAGGAGCCCCTGAGCAAGTTGGATTTGGAAGCTGAGTGCCTGAACACATCCACAGGAAAGCACATGTCTGTTGTGACTCAGTGGTAGCAGCAGCTCATGGAAATGTGGGTTAATTTGGGGTTAAAACCCAGGCCTCGTTGGGTTCCTTTAGGCTTTTGCTCTGCCCTCCACTGGTACCTCAGTGTTACAGGAGTTGTGTCCTTCATAATGGCCATTTTTGGAAGATGGATGGGATTTCTGCAGAAATCCTTAAATTACCTTTTTAAAGCCCTTCAGGTGTGAGGAGACAAGGTGCTCTTCCCCCACTGCCGATTTAAGCAAAGGCTCTCAGCATCATTTTGGAAATGATGCAAGGTTAGTGAACCTGGCAGTGCTTCAAAACTATTTTAAAGAGATCCATGAAGGTCATTCAGGGATTTTTAAATCTAAGAAATGTTCGGTAGGACTTCCTGCTTGTGTACAGCCTGGTCAAGGGAAGAAGCTGATCACTGCTTTCCTCCAGCCAAGCTGTCTGCAGCACTGGCTGAAACCATGGACTTGTCCCACATTACTCTCATCTCAGGGAGGTATTTTCATTCTATCTCTGCCAGGAAAAACAGGCAATCTCTTCGTATCAAATCTGTTCTTTCCAGTGCTGGACAGTGGGCCAGTGCTCAGTGGGTACAACTGAAGCAATTAGCAGAGTAGCATGGGGCTAGAAAGGCATTCCTGTTAGCTAATGATCCAGAAGAAAACAGTACCATAATAATAATATGGTTAATTTAAAAAGTCACAGGTCTGCCCTGATCTGTTATTATGTTAAAAAGTAAAAAGGGACTGAGAAATCAAGTGCAGTTCATTCCCAGCATTTTTCAACAGGAAATCCCAAGTGGGCATGCAGTTAGGAGGGAAGCCAGAAGTGCTGGGGAATGGAGAGCTTTAGAAAGGGAATGGTATTGCCGAGCAACATGTTCATTGTGATCTAAGACCTTGGGAGAGGCCATGGCTTTATGCATTTGGAGCTGTGTTTGTTCAGCATGTGGAGATCCAGATGCCTGCAGGACACCTATTTTTTTGTCCTGATCCCCCAGACTCTCCATGCATCTCCCTGTGTGATCAGGGAATTGTGTATCAATGCCTTCTAGTAACTGTACCTATTTTAGCATTCTCAGCTTGTATAAGATTGACTTGAATCAGAAAATAAAGACATCCTGTAAGTTCATCCTATTGACCCAGCTTTCCTCCTGGACAGAGCAGGGCTATCCCTGCCCATACACAGCTGGGACAGTTTCTTTCAGACTCAGTTTCAGTTCTGAGACCTATTGCTTCTGCTCTGAGTCTTCTGGATCAAGAAAAGGACTCTTTTCAGCCACCACACTGGGATGATAATCAAGTCTCATCAGACAGTATCAGGGTCATGGGTTAATAAGACTGTAAATCTCAGAGTAATTTCTCTGAAAGCTGCAGTGAAGTCCTAGACTTTGGCAAAAAATGTCAGCTGTATCGTTCCAACCTTATTTATCTGAGGAAAGCAGTTATAGGTAATTTGTGAATTGTGCAAAAACATGAACTCATGCATAATAATCTTAATGGAGCTTGTTTACATCTTCTTCTTATGCATAATTAGCAAAACATATGATCTGAGTTGTTCTCCTCGTTTAGAGCCCTGTTTTGGCTGGTTGACACAGCAGAGTTGGTGTTGCCAAGAGCTATACTGGGTAATGTGTTCTGATAGATTTAGTGTGGGATGTCTGTGCACAGCAGTAGGGTCTGTAAATATACAACAAAAAGATCAAGGCCATCATAAACAGTAATGTCTGCTGCAAACCAGAGCTGTGGGTCCAGCTCTGGCATTTCCTCCGTGCCCTGCACAAATGAGTGTCATCAGCTGTGTCTCATGTAAAAGCCCAGTGCTGAGTGACTGATTGTATCACAGCCTTGAGACTGTGCCTTCTAATCAGATATGCAGAGTGAATAATTTGAGTTCAATTAGGTGCTGCTGGCTGGACAACCAGCAGTGTAATGCATATCCACACTGAATGTTATAATTAACCTGTTTCATGTCCTTGGTTACTGACTCTTGGGCACTGGAAATTGGTATTTTGGATTGTTTGGGATTTTGTGGGGTTTTTTTTCCTATTTTGGCATTATTTACAGCATCCAGCTAGATTAAAACCAGCATTAGGTGTCAATTAACATCTTTCTACAAACTTTCTAGGAAAGCAGCACTGTTTGCATATGTGTAGCTGTCTTGGAGGTCAGGATTGCTCCTTTCCTCCTTTCTCTCAGGGAATTTTCTTGCATCTGTTGCTCAGAGACAATTATGACTGGTACTTAAGAGAGACCCAAGAAGTTGCCACGGTTCAGGGGCAAGGTGCACCTGGCTGCTCTCACTGAGGGGTTTCTCTTGGTGGGGCAGAGATACCACAAGAATTGGGCTGGGGAAGGGGCTGAGTGAAGTTGGAGGGAATTTGCCACCACCACTATGGGGTTCTGTCTTCTTCTGTGAGTGAGGCTCTGCTCACTAGATGGGCTCTGTATCATCCTGCACACTGTGGGGGTTTGGTACCTTATTAGTTCCTAAAGAAAGATAATTTTCCTTGGTATTTCTGATATAGGGCCAAAATTTTGCCAGTGAGGAGCAGCTCAGTTAGAGATGCTCTGACATTACTGCATGGTTACTGTCCGTGGGGTGGAATTCTGCCGGTTGGATTCCTTGTGCTGCAGTGCAGGGGCACAAGCCTTGTCTTGGCTCATCTCCTCAGCCCATCTTTAGGACCTGCAGCACGTGGTGCTGCTGCAGGACTGTCCCTGTGTCTATCCATCACCTCAGCTTCCCCCAGGAACACCATCATCCCTGGGGCCTGATGTCCACGGAGCCAGCAGGAAAGTCTCCCAGAGCAGAACAAGTGATGAAGGGTGCAGTGTGGGATTTTCATTCAGACGCCCCACAGGAGGATGAGATTTCCCCCAGCATGGGATCATCAATACTCTTCCTTTGTGCCACCACCCTGCTCCCTCCTAAAATTGCCTGTGTTCAATCCTGCAGTGTATTTCAGGAGATGCCAGGCTGTTTCTTTGTGGTTGTTTATGGCTTCAAATGTTTTTCCTTTTACTGCATACTTCAGATGCAATAAAAGAGAAATGAAGGGGCCATTAAAGGAAAATGCTCTTCTCTGGCATTCTCTGCTCTGTGGGGTGTTTCCAGAATTGCTCCTGAATGAATGCTGCCTGTACCCCTGCACCATTTGTCCTGCTACTTACAGCATGCTCTCTTTGCTAGCTGGTGCTCCTTTTCTGGGCTGGTTTCCCACCCCTGCAGCCCAGAGTGCACTGAGGTCCTGCCCACAGGTTGCAAAAAGAGGAGATGCTGGAGCAGGGGGCAGCTGCAGCCAGAGTGCAGCTGCTGCTCTGGCTACTCCTGCATCCTTTTTGAGCCAGGCCAGCTGGTCTCAGCCCTTGCTGAAAAGCTTGGCAAGGTGCTGCTGATTCCTGAGCTTTCTGTGTTGCTACTGAAGATTGGATACTCTAGGAAGTAGGCCTGGAGCATAAACCTTATCCTTATGATTTATGACTAGAGCTCCTTCTAAATGTGTAAGTCATGAACCAGCTCTGCAGCATGTCCTGCATGAGTCTGGGAAGCTGAGAAAAAAAATAATGTAATTAAAATTGGTCTGACCCATATGCACACAGAGCATTTGTTGGAGTGCAGGGTCTCTGCCTGCACTCCTCTTCGTGTTAGGGAAATTCTGGGCTGAGCCTGGTAACTCGTCAGGGGGGTGCAAAAGGCACAGTCCCACTGTTAGCCCCCTTTCCCTGCCAATCTTCATGAATCAGCTCCAAAGGCACTCAAGAAAAGCAACTGGGGACTTCTTAGCAGGCAAAGTGACACATCTTCCCCTTTCCTTGGTCCTGGAAGCAGCTGAGCATTTGGAGACTTCCAAAACAGCTTAAGTGGGATATTAGCATTCTCTGGAGGCCAGGGACAAGGAGCATCAGACTGGAAAATGGGGACCCTCAGCACCAACAAACAGACCCCCTTCTTTGTCTCCCCAGCACTGATGTAGAAGGCAATAAATGATGAGACCACCATTGATTTTCTAATTACAGCTCTTGCCTTGTGACTTCTGCCATCTGCTAGGGGTGAAGGTACCTTGGGGGCATAATTATTTTAAATCCTACTTCATAATGAATAAAGTATTAAAGGAGGGCAAGATGACCTTGTCAGACAAATTTGATACTGGTTTTCTGATTGTTTACTTCATAACAAGTTTATAACAGGTTTATAGCAAACGTGATTCAGGTAAAAGGATTGAAGGAGAGAGTCTCTCCCAGCCTTGCAGATCTTTCCTACTTTGAAAATAACATCATGAAGAATTTATAATCATCAGCAGTATACTTTGTAGTCAGCACTAGACTGGTGTAGAATAAGCTGATTTTAATGCAGCTAAATACAAGGTAAGGTACAAGGCAAAATAAATGTAGACTGTGTAGGAAAGATAGTGAATTTGTTGCTTTAACAGAATGCTTCAGAGGAAAATTTATGATTTACAGTTACCAGATGCTTTAGTGTTTGCAATGGCCCTGGGTGTCTCACTTGGGGGTCTGGTGTCTGCTCAGTGAGAGCCAAAAAACTGAACTGCTCTCTGTCATCTGTGCCGCAGAAGTGAGAGGTGGCTGAACAGCTCCTGGCACCACTGGTGCTCCCACAGCATCATCCTGCACCTCCTCTGGCCCTTACAGATGCAAGAACTTCCCTTCCTCAGCCCAAAGGTCACTGTCGCCATGTGTTGTTTTTGTTTTCAATCTAGCAAAGTCTTAAAAATCCTTCTGCTGGCAGGAACAGCTCTCTTCGTGCTGGTGCTCAGAACTGTCAGTGGGGACTTAATTTGTCTTTTACAATTTGCAGCTTTGTGTTCTCACTGCTCCACACATCACCCCGTGGCAGTCAATACTTCTAATGGGTGGAATTGGCAGTGCTCTTGCTCAGGCAAGGAGAAATCTGTCTCTGAGACTGTCACTAGGAGACAGCTTAAATAGTGCTACAGGTGAGCTCACAGGAGAGAAAGAGCTGGCACTGTCTGGAAAACCCCGTGTGAGTCTGGGGGCTGCAAGCATGAGACTGAGCAGCAGCTGTGGGTGCTCACTGCAGACCTCTCCTGAGGGGCTGCACTTCACTGGGAAGGGACCACTGGCCAGAATTTGCCTTTCTCTTCATCCATGATTTATTTGAGCCAGCCCTGGAACATTGTGGTGACAGCAAAACCTGACATTTTCTGTATGATAATGGCAGAGCAGTGGCCCTTGGCTGTAGAGATGTGTTTGGCTCTCCAGCATTTTCTGTGATCTGCTGGCATATATTTGTAGGGGGGAAAAACCCCAAACCCACAAAAATTGTGTTCATTTATGGCAGGTGGCTCCGTTGTTTCTAGGAAAAGTAACAAAGGAAGAAGCCTTCCTTCCTTCCTGCTTTCCTTCCTTCCCTCCCTCTTTGGGATGCATTGCAGATGCCAATAGATGCATTAGGGTGAATTTGTGAAATGATTGAATAGCAGGACTGGCAGATAATGCAGAAAGTAATTTTGCCCTGTGCTTGCTCTAAGGCAGGAACCACTTAGGAGTAGATTTCTGTCTGCCCTCATCTCAGGAGCCCATCCCAGGAGCTCTGATGGACCAATTTCCAGAGGTCACAACTATTTAGCCCTGTGGTCCTGTCAAACCCTCCTTTCCTCTATGAGCAACAGGCATCAGAAATGTTAATCCTTATCAGCTTTCTCAAGGTCTGTCTCACTGACTTTTAATTTGCATTTTCCATCCTTTCCTCTTTTTGGTTGTTTGCTTGAAGTCAGATTTCATCCCAGTGCTTCTCTCGGGCTCCTGCCAAGCTCATCTGAGATGAACCCTCGAATTCATGAGCACAGAATCACTGCTGCCTTGCCTTGCCTTGCCACATTCCCTCCTTGCCTTGCACTTCTGGTTCCTGCCCTGAAGTCATTAATTTTCAAGCTGAGGCTTCTGTGGGTTAACTGGAAAGAGAAGCCAGCATCTTCCACAGCTGGTGCCCACTGCAGGAATTTCTGCTTTCATTGGTTCCCCTCCAGCACCTTCAGCTCACCTTAAAAGCTGGCAGTGGGAGCTGTGCTGTGGCTTGGAGCAGTGTTTGTGGCTGGCCCTGTGTCACTTGTGGATGTGGAAGTCATGGAGTGATCCCAAATTGCCCCATTCCCAGCCTGTCCTCAGCTTCAGAGAACAAGGAAAGCGAGGCACTAATCACTTGGGGCGACAGGCTCAGACTCGTCTTGGCAGCTTCCAGCACAGGCTGTTATATCACAGGATAAAATTAGACTCTGACCTTGAAACCTAGATGTGGCAGAGCAGGAGCTGTAGCCTTGAAGCCACCCACATCCCATGTAATTCTCGGGATATTATGCACTTTGAAAATGCTTGTCTTTCATTCTGACAAGCTTAAATCTTTTCTTATGGCACAAAGTGCTCCTGCCTTCTTTTCCAGACTTTGTCTCCCTCCCTTTCTCTCCACTGTGCACCATGCTTAGAACATTTTCTCCTAAAGCATCTTCACCAGAAAAAAATCCTTTTTATCATGCATACAGCAGCGTGAAAGAGAGCAGTGTGCCAAGCCTCAGCTCTGCTCAAGAGTTACTGCAGCTGATATATTTATCTCCCAGGCTCAGCTCCCCCTGGCAGTCCATTCATGGGGAAAAAACCCAGCAACCCCCACCCCCCCAAAAAAAACCCAAGAGGAAAGCAAGACTGAAGCCTTGATTATAAATAGATTTAGTGGAGAGGCAATATTATCTGCTTAAGAAGCAAGCAAACAAACAGGAATGCACACAAAGAAAGCCTGTCTCTCCTTTTGTCCTCTGAAAGCCACCTTGCTGCTCTTGGTGTGACGGCAGAAATGAGGGAACCACAGAATAATCAAAATAATGAATGTTCTGGTACTTGTATTTAGTGAGAATGTGACTGCCCCTCCACGAACAATAGGTGTGTTTGCAGTTCAGTGAAAGTATAATAATCCATAGCAAGGCTGGGTAGATCCCACTGATTTCCACTTCAGTGGAAGCAGATAGCAAAGTCAGGGCATTTATGACACCTAATCAATGGCAAACCACACAATGACATGTGTGCAAAAAGGACTAGAAACTCCAATAGCCCCCAGGAGCCTGGAGCAGCCTGGCTGGGCTTCAGTCTAGCAGGGGTTACTACCAGGAGTGTACCATCATCGTGTTATTTAATTTTATGCCAATTGTAATGTGCACAAAGCAACAGGTTAATACGCCATAAATCAGGATAGGAACTGTTCTTTCTCATTTGTGTTTGCACTATTCCATGCTCAAGTTTTTCATTAGCAGTTAAGCCAAGTTTTTTTTAAATCAAATATTGAAAAAACTTTTTAAAGCATATTTTTACAATAGCTTTTGTAATTTTTCTCAGAGGTTTTTTTAATATGTATATAGTAACTACTAACACCTGTGGTTCAGTAGAAATATTATTTACATATAACACATTAAAAAACACATTTGTTGGGAATCTTGAAAGCTAGAAACCCTTTTCTGAAATATTTACATTTTAAAGCTCAAGGTAATAGTAATGAAGTCTGCATATTTAAAAAGAAAGAATTTACTCTCAGCAAACACCTTTGATTGTTTTTCCCTGCAAAGAGAATGCTTTCAGTAAGAGTTGTGTCTCTCCAGTGGATCCAACCCTCACTGTAAAATGATGGAATGAATCCAGTGCTGGAGTACCAGCAGGTGAATCCATTTCTCCCTTTCTTCCTCAGTGAATATCATGCTGCTGACAAGCACTCTTAGTAATGTAGAGCATTTTTGCAGTTGCTGGAGGTGAGGACTCTGTCTCCCTCATAGACCCCAGGATAAGAGTGAGAGAGAGCCTTGAATGAGGCTGGGAAATATTTGTTCTTGTGTTGAAATTACTAAAATAACCTCATCATACAAAACACATAATGAAAGTGTAGGTACCCTCCTGGGACAGCCAAGGAGCCCTTTAATAATGAAACATTGCACCTCTGACAATGAGGGGCCTTTTGGATTACTGGGTCTCGGGAGAACTAATATCTGGTTTGGTTTGATTGGATTGATCTGATTTAGACCCAGATAAACCCTGGGCCAGACTGAAAATGTGCCTTTGCTTGATGGAAGACTTTGAACTGAAATGTGGGAGAGAAGAGTGCTCGTGGGGCTGTGCTTAAAGGTGTTTTAGTGCCTCTTGTCATGCACAACAGTTTAGGGAGGCTTCTGAAAGTTCATTAGAGGATATATTCCACTCCCACTTTCTCTCTCTCTTGATCTCATGCTCTCTTCTTGTCTATTCTCTTTTCTTTCATTAGCACTTTGTATCATTTGACACTTCATCAGGATGATGGCCTGTTTACTGTATGCAAATAACCCTGAATTATGCATGAATAATTATGAATTTGCGTATTGGTTTCCTGATCTGGCATATTGCCATGTAAAATCAGCTTCACTTGAACGTGAGCACAGAAACACACCGACACATCCAATTAAAGTTGAAGGAAGAGCTCACCTTGAAGGGAACACAAAGCAGTGAGCCACTGCTGGGAAGAGCAAAGGAGCCAGGTAGGTGCAGCCATGATCCCCAGAAACACACACACTGGGGCAGTGGTGTGCAATGGAATGGGGTCTTTTTGCACTGTGGCACCTCTTGTGGATCAAAGGTTCCTTCCAGGCATCACCTTCACAGGTGGCACCCCCCGAGCTGACCCAGCCATCCGTGCCAGGGCAGGGATTTGGCGCACTGCTTGAAGTCAGAGCTGACTGCAGGACCCAACCTGCCCAGCACAGCCCTTGTGAGCAGCCTGTGGTCAGACTGTGAGATGGGAAGGAGCCACACTGAGGATTTGAAGCCTTCTGCATTTCAAGATTTGTGTTCTTTAGGACTGGGTCCCAGCTGAGTCTCTGGGGCTGACTGGGTCAGTGTGGGCACTCCTGAGGTCACACATGTCTGTCTCTGGTCTGCCAAGGCACCCTCTGTGCCATCCTGGCAGAACTGTGCGTGAAATATTCTGCAGAATTGCAAATCAATTAATTAAACTTAAATGTGGTATTTACATTTTATTTCTCTGCCATTTTAATTGCCTGTAAAATCTATTCCTGAGTAGCCAGCCTGCCTCTGATCAGATGAACTGACCTGCTTAAAAGAAGACTTCAAAAGCTGCAGGCACCTTGTTTTCTCTTGCTGCCAAGCAAAGGCCAGGGGTGAGCCCACTGCACTCATGCTCTGGCATCACCATCTTAAGAAGTTTTGCTATGCAAACCCCCTCAGCAGGGCCACTTTGTGCAGCAGATCTAAAAGGAGGCTGGAGGTGGTAGCAGCCTTTTCACAAGAAAGAGTACAAGTACTGAAGATCTTTTTGCCTTTCTAGTATTTCTCCCAGGATGACATGGAATATATTTAGACAAGGGCTGAAGACAGACATTCAGTAGGCACAGAGAAACTACTGAAGAGCTGGTTTCAGTTGGCAATAATTCTGGTATGAATCTGTGGCACCCCTTTGAGTAAGCTCTTTGGTAGGTTTGTGTTTAAAAGCTGCAAGCTCACGTGTCTCTGCATAAATGTTCTGGTTATCCTCTCCTCTTTGAATTTCCTGCCAGGACAAAGCTGTTGATTGAACCTGTTTGAGCAAATCTTAAAACATCTGCACCAGTCTTGGTGTTACAGTGCTTTGTTCTCTGATGTTTGACGAGGGCTAATTAAAGCAATTGTTATTAGCTATTCTATCTGAAATATTATCTGAATTACTCCATCTGAAGTGTTTTGTTTGTATTGAAGCACAGGAACCCCAGGACAGATGAATATTGCCGACCTGTGATTGCAGGCATTCTTGGCTCTGCTCCATGTTTGGTGAGTGTTATTTTAGATCAAAGTTTGATTTTTGGTGGGAATCTATCTAAACTCATGACAGCAGTGAGCAATAGGACCAGTTAACATAAAAACCCATGTCCTTTCTCTCAAAATCTAATCAGTGGACACACTATTCTCCCAAAATCTGTTATACATCAAAACCAGCTTGAATAGTTCACTAAAGTAACTTCTTTTTTTTTTCCCTATTAAAAAAGGAACCAGTAACCAAATCATAATACTTTTATTACATTTTTATTACATCTGATTTCTTAGCAAATGAAGGCATAATACTTTGTGTGCCTTGCCTTCTTAGCACATGGGGCCATAAACTCAGTGACATCTATAGAAAGGTGAGCTGCTGCTCCTTGTTCCATCCAGCAAGCAACAAAGATGATTAAATGAATCCAAGCAAATCCCTGTCCATGGACAAAGTCAAAGGATGATTTAATGTCTAGTTTTTCAGAATCAGCAGAGATATAGTCTCCCATATGATTTTTTTTTCATTGTGGAGTATCACATTTCCTTCAGAATCAGAGATCTGAGTTGTTCCAGAATGCTTCCTCTTGTCTCCCTCCTTTTTTAAGTACTGGGGTTTGGGACAGGGACCATTTTTTGGCTGCATGCACATGGATCATCCTGCATGACTGAGCTGTCAATGCCATTGGGGTGCTCTGGCTAAGTGCTCCCAGTGCCTTGTGCTGTGGCATTCTGGAGCCTTTCCATCTTCCCTCTTTAGGTCCTTTCCCTGCTCTCTGCCTGGTTCAGGCTAGGAGGATGCTGATCAGGATGCTGCCCTTTCCTCAGCACTGAGTTGTGCTGGTTTCTGGGAAGGTGTTCACCTTCTAGGAAGGTGATCTTTCCCTGGTGATCCTAGGAAGGATCCATGCTCCTCCCCTGGCAGCTCCACAGGCATTGCACAGGGCTGGGGCTGTGCTGCCAGAAGCGGGCAGAGGGGCATCTGCACTCAGGCAGGAAAACAGGCTGGGGAGCTGGCAGGGCTCTCTAAATAGGGGCTGTGGGGTGGTACTGAGCTGGTGACAATGGGGCATGTGGATGCTGAGCCAGCAGCATCATTTCACTGCATCATTTTCACCCATATGATTGTTTACCTCCCCAGTGGTGAATATCCTCTAGATTCCAGCTCAGAAAGTGATTACTGGGGCCTGTGATCAAGCTGCTGTTTCTACTCACCTTTCTCCCTCTGCAATTTACCCTCTGACTCCTGATGATCCCTGTGGCTGAGGCTGGTAGGTCTGGAGCAGGGCTGTGGATTCAGGGGGGCTTTGGGCATCCACACAGACCTGGCTCACCCTCCCCATTCCCTGGCTCACTCACCCCATTCCCTGGCTCACCAACCCCATTCCCTGGTTCACCAACCCCATTCCCTGGTTCACCAACCCCATTCCTGGCTCACCCTCCCCATTCCCTGGCTCACCCACCCCATTCCCTGGCTCACCAACCCCATTCCTTGGCTCACCAACCCCATTCCCTGTCTTACTCACCCCATTCCCTGGCTCACCCACCCCATTCCCTGGCTCACCAACCCCATTCCCTGTCTCACTCACCCCATTCCCTGGCTCACCCTCCCCATTCCCTGGCTCCCTTCTTGCCAGTTCCTGTTTCACCCCTGCCAGGCCCTGTGGGTGCTCTGGGCCAGTGTCACAACGTCACCTCCTGATCTTTGTGATTTCATTAACAGCGACTCGGGATGATCCTCTCGGTGCAGACGTGTCTAATCTTCTGCTTGGGGATTTGGACTGGGCAAACACAAACATCTGGCACCAGATCCACCCCACAGAGCTTAGTGGGTCCTGAGAGGGAGACAGCAGAAGGAAAGGGAGCTTCTGTTCCCACCATCTAAGGATGGAGGAATCAGGCAGGCTGGGAGAGGCCTCCTCCACCAGTGCCAATGGGCACAGCTGGCTGGAGGGCTGAGTTTTCACCTGCTGACTGTCTGTGCCTCTCTGCCAAAGTAAAAGGATGTTTAATTGGTATGGAAATAAGCCAGCAACATCCTACATCTTCTTTTCTCTTCCTGGAAGCTCATAGGGAGGGTGACTGGGGATTTGAGCTTTGCAGAGATCTGAGATATTTTTCCCCAAAACACACATTTCAGCCTACTCTGCTCATGCTGTGTTTTTTAATATTTTCCCTGTTTTTCATCTGCTTTCCATGTTTTTCTTATCATGGCAATGGTGGTGAAAAATAAATACTGCAGCCAACAATGCTGTTCTAATAAAGCTGCAGTTAAAATAGCAAAGAGAATGCAAATTAAATACCATAACGATTTAGAAAATGTACTTTTTATTAAATGTGAGTACTTTCTATCTCAGCTTTAAAGCGTGGGTGGATTCTATTAAATTTAATAATTTTCCTGGAGGATTGCAGGGTAAAGGTGTTGCACAAATGCACAGATAACAAATAAGGGTGATTTTTAAAAACAGCACAGAAAGGTGCAGTTGTTAAATATATGGATCATAAAGATGATCTGTTGTTGACTCAACCTCTCCCTTCTCTTTTCAAGTCTGCTTTCTTCTGATGTTGCTGTTCTCCATGGCTCCCAGAATGAATTTTTCAGAAACATTAATTATATATTTATAAACATAAACACCAGTAAACTTGGCTTTTTTAGTGCATTGCAGAGAGCTCTCACAGCTTTCCTTTTGGCTTCAGTCAGAGCAGGATTGAGCATCCAGGAGCTGAGCCTTTGGGCTTGGACTTCAGTGCTGACATCCAACCCCCGCTCAGGCTGCTGTCTGTCTCCAGGGGTGGAGATACAACATTTTTCAATATTTACAGCTTGCACCTGGACATGTGGATGCTGTGGCCAAGTCTTGGCAAGCAGGAGATGTCTGCTTTTCTTTCAGGTTCTTGCAGGCAGCCCCTGTGTGTAACCACCCGGCTGTTGTAGAAACCGTCCTGTGGCCACCTGCTCTCCCCAGGTGCCAGCTTACATTGCAGTCAGTACCCAAATCCTGCTGTGGATCTGGACTTTGCTGACCATCCCCCAGGTAATTCCAGGAAATTGCCATCCTGGGGCCCCTTCACAGCCAATAGCTAATGGGTTTACAGCAAGACTGAGCAATGCTGCAGTTTTGTGAGTGTGGCTCAAGGCTGACTGCAGCACCCCCCAGCCTTGTGCTGCCTTCCAGCTGGTTGTTGATTCTTCCAGAACCATCCTTTTCTCAGCACTTTCTGTTGCCAGTCTGTTCCTCTGGAGGACTCGTGAAGCTCTAGCAATGACAGACCTGACTTTGCAAAAATCTAAGATGTTCATGTCGTTTGTTTGCCTGCCAGTGCATCTGAATCACCTTTTCTGTTTCATTTGTTCTGAATTTCCCTTCTGAGAAAAAAAATCAAGAAGCAGGAGATGCCTGGGGGAATGCTCTTGCCTTTTCCTCTGTCTGGCTCACGGAGCTGTGTGCTGCTCCCCTGAAGATGGGCTGGATCCAAGATCTCAGTGCTTATCCTTTCAGGGCTCATGGAGTGCTCCAGTGCTGGGAATGGCTGCACTCCAGGAATGGCCATGCTGAGCTGGGGGTTGCTGTAAAGCCTCTCATTTTGCAGGTGTTTGATACAGGGTGGGAAGGCACAGCATCACCTGCACGGGAGCAGCAGCACACCAGGAATCAAAGGACACCACAGAGTGACATTTGCCACGGGAAGTTGTCTCCAGCCAGAACTGCTTTTGGGACAAAAATACACCAGGCTGGATGGTGCAATGAAATCATGCATGACAGGGTGTGCTGGTTTAGCACAGCCTGGTTTTTGGTAGCAGGGGGGGAAGCCACAGAGGTGGTTCCAGTGAGAAGCTGCTGGAAGCTTCCACGATGTCCAACAGAGCCCATCTCTGATGGCTCTGAAGATGGACGTGCTGCTGGCCCAGTTACAGAGGCTGGGGCATGTGAGAAGAAAATTACCTTCCATATAATTTCATTCTTTGTGAGTAAAACAGTAAAAGGCCCTGAGGATATCTTTCACTGTTTTATGACAAAAATAGAGTGAAAAATCAGATAGTGGGAACTGTCAGTGCTAAACATCATAATCTGTGTATGTGAAGCTTGGAGAGTAGCTGTTAGTAGATCTTTGAAGGTTAATATAACTGATTTTATTTTGTTGATTGAATAAATGATTATTTCCAGAGGGATTAGTTATAATCCAGAAGTTAACATGTCATTTCATCTTTGATTGTACTCCTACAAATCTTCCAGATAACCTCTCAGGCAGACAGCTCTGCAAGCTCAGCACTTTTTATGGAGGGATTTGTTACAATGCAAATTATTGAGGTGTATCTTTGTATGAGTTCTGAAGAGAAATACTGCAATGATGCATTTTCCCCTATGAAAAATGCCAATTCATTGAAAATGAAAGGTTTCACAGAACTTTGGCCAAGACATATGACTTCCTTGTTGCTATTCCAGTTGTCATGATGCTGAGACTCCTGGGTTTCTACACCCACTTTCCTTGGAGCCCTGGCTTCCATGTATCCTTTTAGATATCTGTAGGAGGTAGTAAAGGGCAAATTCTGTAAACCTGGTGCTGAACATTCCCCCCGTGGGCCTTTGTGCACAGACAAATATGACTTAGCCAGTGCAAGGAATGAGAAGTGGGGGCTGGAAGGGAAGGGAGATAAAGGATGGCTGGATGTGTTTCTTCTCCAGGAGCTCCTGTTGTGCTATCAGCCCATTTCTCTGGAGCTCAGCTGGAGTATGCTGCAAAGTGGAGTCACCTTTGGCTCCAGGCACAGGGACAAAGAAGATGTTTTCAAAGCAAGGCATCTTTCCAAACTTAATCAGCCAAAACATTTTTAAGCCTCACCAATCCAGCCTACACAGCTTTTTAAATTTAATTTGCATTATTAAGTTTTTAAAGGAGGAGAAAGATACACCATAAAACAAGTGTGAATATAGAGATAGCTTCATGATATTTAGAAGTGCCTCAGTTTGCCTCTGAATAGAGCTATTAGCAAAAGAATGTGACTTGCATAATGCCAAATCTTTGCTTTCTCACCAGGTACTACAAGAGGAATCACAAACATTAGCAAACTTCAGGAAGTAACAATAGCTGTTTCTGTTCTTCAACTTTCAGAAATCCATGTTTTCCAATGTTTTAATATAGTTTATTATATATTATCATTCTATTTGTATTGACATAAATATATTTATATTAATATCTTCTATACTAATGCTTATTTTTTTTAATGTGATGGCACCTTGGAGGGATAGCGAGTACACCTGGGTTTTTGAGTGTTTCAGCCTAGAAAGGGTCTGCTTCAGGTGAGTTGTTTTCAAATGCATCTTGGCACAAGAGCAGCAGTGCAGAGCTCATGCACAAGGCCAAAGGGATCAGGGGGTGCTCAGCACCCAGGGATGGGCTGCAACAGACACTGGGACTCTTGGCAAATAATTTGCCATGAATGGCATGTCCTGAGAGGCTGCTGAGGTGTGCTCTAGGATTTACAAGCTCCTGTTCATCCAGAGATAATCATTGCTCCACAATAGCAGGTTTTGCCTCTGCCTCCTGGTAAATCAACATTTCTCTGAGTACTTCTCCCCCTGCACTGCCTTGTTGTGCAGGCACCCCCAAGCTAGCAGCAGCATCTTCTCTCTCTGAAAAAGGTTTATCTGGCAGATGTATTCCTTCCCTCTTCCCCTTGGGGATGCTGCCTTTGCTGCCACCCCTCTTCACATCTCAGACACCCTCCTGCAGAGGGTGAGCTGGGAAATCTGCTTGTGCAAGGCTGAGAAATCTGCTTGTGCAAGGCTGGGAAATCTTCTCGTGCAAGGCTGGGAAATCTGCCTGTGCAAGGCTGGGAAATCTGCCTGTGCAAGGCTGGGGCTCCTCTGCTGCAGTCTGGATCAGTCAGGAATCCACACAGAGGTGTGCAGCAGAGCTGAGGCTGAGGTGCAAAGGGCTGCTGCTTCAGTGTTTATGGAGAAGTGAGACCCTCAGGTGGATTTGGTACTGCTGCAGGATAATCCACCCAAGGGTGGGATGTGCTTCTGGGCTCCATCCCCTCATCCCTCCCTTCCCTCCCTGTGCAAGGTGCCAGTGAAACCTTTGGCACAGGCAGGATCTGCTGCCTCTGCTGCAGCTCTCTGGGGCTGCTGGGGCTGGTTTAGATTGCAGTCTTAGATTTAATCACTGTTTTGACAGGCTGCAAAAAAATATTGCTGTTGGCACCAGGAGCAGAAGGAACATGAGCAGCCCCAAACAGAATGAACTGAAGAAAAGGAGCTTGTTTAGCTGGGGGCTTCTCTCCCCACTAAATTTCGGTGTCTGGCAGCAAGTGGCAGAGGTGTGAGACCTTCTCAAAAATGGGTGACAGGCATAATTTCTAATAGGAAGTATTAGACAAACCCCAGAAATGGGTTCCAGGGAAAGGTGAGTGCTCTGGGCTGGTTTGCTTTCAAACACAGTGCCCATAAATAACAGCTTCCAAGGCACGAGGTGTGATAATGATTCCTGTGTTCCTGCTAGGGACTAAATGAGCTGACACCCTGCAAGCTCCTCTCTCTAGACTTACATATCTAATATTTTGTAAGATGTGAAGTTTCTTCCAACCCTTTCTATTTACTTGTGCACATAAATAAGCAACTATATTGAACCTGTTGTGTCTGCCAAGACATGGTCCATGTGGGGAAGATCCCACTCTGTGTGTGTGTGAAGCTGCAGTGAAGGAAAGGGAGGAATTCCCAACCAGTGTTAGCTTGCTGCTTCTTATTTTCTCTACCAAAATTTATTATTTTTATGCTCAAATTTCTCTTTACTGTTCAGGGATATTTACCTAAACAAATCTGTACATCTGCAATGCAGAAGAGAGTGGAAGCTAGACTCCCTTCTGTGTTCAGCAATATGTTGTACAGGATTTTCCATAATTAGCTTCTTTCAGCTGTAGTTTTTCCTTACAGCTTTCTGTCATCCAAATAGCATTGAAAGAATCTTAACATTATTGTAGGTTAACAGATTTTTTTTTTATACCAGTGGTACGAATTCAGATCTCTAATTGTGCCTGTAGATCCTCTTCTAGGATGTATTCATTTTTAATACCTGTTATGGAATTCATACATGGGGAAATAGGTATTACAGATTACTTTTATTGCCACTGTGGTGTGTTGCACTCTTCTTAGCAAGCTTGTGGGCAGTTTTGTTTAGATATCTATTATTCATCACTTGCCTGAGACGTGCAAATGTGGGTGATTTTCAAAAGCTCAGCCATTTAAAATCAATGGGTTTTAACATTTTGCTGTTGGTTTCCCAAGAGAAGCTGATTCAAGGAAAGTGCAAGGAACCAGCCAAATAGTTAAAAATTCTTCCTGTGGGATGATCAATCTTTCTCAAATAGAATTGTGACCCTTGGCATGCTTAAATTACTATTGATTTAATGGCAAAAAATACATTTTTATTAGTTTTTATTTTATTTGTCCTTTGCCCTGAGATCCCTCAAAACCCTAAGTATTTATACAAACAATTTATGGTCATATAATAAATAGTCTTCACAATTTAATTAAAAAGTCAAGCAGCATAACTATTTTTCAAGCCAAATGAGTAAAGATCCTGCCTTTTTTATGTCATAAATCAGGATACAGACTGTCAGTTTAATCTCCTCTGCTCTCAGCTGATGCACCCATGGCATAATACTGTGTTGATATGAGCACTTGAGCATGTTCTCAAACGCTTCAGAGTTAGCCCACGAGGTGTAGCAAGCCCAGGCTGTGTTTGTGTTCCTTATTGCCCTCAGGAGTGGGTGATCCTGCTCCTTGCTGGTGTGTTTCCTGGCTGAGCCATGTGTGGTGGCAGGTAATGATGAGTGTGGCTGTGGTCCCTAAATAACCCCCTCTGGCTCTTGCCACCAGACAGCGACATTTCCTGGATGTGGACATGCTGTCTGGTGACACAGAAACCTACCAGTACCCATGGGCATTTTGCCATTTCACTGCTGTAAAACTCTTCATTTGATGCATTCTGCCCTTTGGCATTTGGGTCTGGTCTTCCACTGTCCATGGAAAGGTCAGGGAGACCTGGCTGCCCTGTTGGGGTGTGGTGAGGGGAGTGCTGGCTCTCCTCCTTCTGTTTACTGCACAAGGTTCTGAAATTATCTTCTGCTTCAGGCCTGGGCAGCCTGGCCCTTTCTGCAGAAATTGTCTGCTAAAGGCATCTGACCTTTCTGAAGGGATCCACAGAGCTCTGCAGGACTCCTGGAAAAGGCTCTTGGAGCACAGGGTCTGCCATGGGGTCATTAACTGGGACAGAGGGGACATTGCAGCCTCCCTGTGGGAGGAACATTGTCACCTTGGCTGTGGGGGACATCTGTGCATCATTTCAGCTGTGATGACCGAGCTGGGTGCCCTGTGTGGCACTGGCAGCACTGAGTGGCTCCCAGCATGGTGGCTTTGCTGGGGAGTGCAGCTGTTCTGGCAGTGTCACGTTCCAGTTCTGTTGCTGTCTGAACAGGTTTCCATTTCAATTCGTTCTCAGGGCTGTGGAAAGGCATTTGAAGAAAGACTTGTTGCATGGCCAGTCTTGCCTTAACCTCCTGCTGCGCTCCCCTGAATGCAGGGTTTCTTCCCAGCTGCCACTGGCCCATGTAAATGCCTGAGTGTTCTGCTTTATATTCCAGAGATTTTAAACTGAAACTAGGGATGTGATTGCGAAGGTCAGATCCTGGGCTGGAAATGGCACATGTGGACACCTGCACATGGGTTCTGTGGGACCTGCTGCTGTCCAGGTACCAGTGACTACCTGGATCTAGCTCAGATGGTGTGGTTTATAATGGGAGCTTTGAGAAGTGTTCCAGATTTCCCTCAGATTGCTGGAAAGTACCATTCTGACAGCCCCTTAGTGCAGGATTTAATCTGGAGGAGAGAAGACTGACTGGGGACCTCATTAATGCACAGAAACGTCTCAAAGGCAGGTACAGGGATAGTGACAGGCTCTTTACAGGGATGTCCAGTGACTCAACAAGGAGCAATGCCCATAAACTAAAACATAAGTAATTTCACCTCAACACAACAAAGAACTTTAGACTGAAGATGGCAGGGCCCTGGAGCAGGAAGGTCATGCAATCTCCCTCCATGGGGACCTTCCAAACCCACCTGGAAATGTTTCTGTGTCACCTCCTCTGGAAGACCTTGCCTTGGTAGGGGGGTTAGTCTATAAATGGTGGGTGAGCAGGTAAGAGATGCTGCCTAGAACCCTGCCAGCCTGATCATCAGAAAAATCAGAAGCTGAAGCACTCAGCGTGCAGGGAATTGAAATGAAGTTCAAGTGAGGCTGAGTAGGTGTTTGTTCAGCAGCTTGTTTAGACTTTAATCATGGTTAAATCTTTTAGTTAGATAATTATTCTGTCAGCTGATAGTTTGAATTGTATTGAAGAACAATATGCTACAACACCTTCAGTGGGAAGCAGCAGAGGAGATGAGTTTGGATTCCTTCTTGTTCATTTCTTGCCTATCATCGTGTCAGTTCATGTCTTTTCTGATTACCTGGGTCACCTGGTGTGCATTTTCCTCTACAAACACTGACTCCAAACACATTTACCACCACTGCCTGACACAACAGCTTGGGGAGGCAGGACTCATTATCAGAGGTCAAGGCCTCTGAGTAATTTGCCTTGGATCAGGAGTTGTTGTTACACTTCCAGTGTGCTATGGGAATTGGGACTAATTTCCTAGTGATTATATGCCTGAGTTTTCTATTTATATAGTTTTAGTATCTGGGATCTGTGTTTCTCACAGGCTTTGCTCTACTAAATGCCAAGTTGCTAGGTGGTTTCAAAACCCTTGAAGTAAAGTTACATACAATTATTTAAAAGAAGAAATTAATTTAACCTGTGCTTCAAGCTATGTTTTCTTCATTTGATGGCATTGCTGTGTGCTGGGACAAAGAGCAGGACAAGTCCAATGGCTTTTGTGTGGTCATTCTCTGGGACACAAGCCATCACAGGAGGCTGTGCCCCCCAAAAGCTGTTCAGTGCACAGCAGTGAGCCTTGGCCTGTGCTGGGCTGCAGGAAGTTGGATGCTTGGGCTGCTGGAGGCTTTCCTGCTTCCAGCCCTGCAGCTCCCTGGGCTGCAGCTGCGCTGAGGAAGTCTGTGCACACTGCAAATCATGAGATGTACCAAGTTCTCCATGTTGCCAGGGAAACCTCCAGTTACAGACACAGCCCTTGAGCTTTTTGCTCATGGGCAAAAAGGCCATGAGCAGTGCCTCGTGGACTGCCAGTCTGGCTGCTGGTGGTGAAAACTGGGAATACTACAAAACCCGAGGGGGGAAACTGACTTTGGAGACTCATACAAAGAAGACTCATACAAAGGAAATGAGAAACAAATAAGTAAAAAGTGGTACATTTTGTTGTTGGGTTTTTTTTCCCCATAAGAATGGAGGACTTTGTTTTGATTTATTTGTGCATTTGGGGATTTGCCGTGCAGGTGCCAAAACCAGTGTGCTCCTGGGCAGGGGATGGCAGGGATTTGGTGGCCTCCATCCAAGGCTCAGGGATTCCCACACAGCCCTCAGGAGAGCAGGTAGAGCTGCTCCAGGCAAGCACCGGGCCAAGGGGCCAGAGCCCAGATGTGAGGGGCTGCCCCAGGGCACAGAGCCTGTGGCACAGGGGGATGGGGAAGCACGAGGAGCCTCACACTGGGCTGGCAGCTGGGTTCTGCTGCCAATGAGGCCAATGGCAAAGCACTGACTGCTCTCTAGAGCAGGCAGGCTGAGCCAAAATTGGCTGCTGCTGCGTCTCATTTGCATGGAAGTTAATTACCTACGCCTTCAGGTTCACTTTATGGGGATGGGCATTAACCCTGGTCCCTGCTGGTTCCTCCGTCCCCTTGGGACTGGTTTCCACAGTCTCTGAGGCAAGACCCATTTCAGGTGCATTTTAGTCTTACCTCTGCTGAAAGAGCCTTGGTTGGTGACAGTCATGTTGTTGTCCCTGCTTTGTTATTCAACCTGTGCTAAGAACATGGTGGTGAGGTGGAAAATGTGCTTGGACAGGTAATGCATCTACATGGAAAACTTGTAAAGGGTTTTCTGAATGCAGCTCTGACCAGGGTTTCAAATGGAAACGTTCTCCCTGAGCATGCAATGCCTGGAACTTTGTCCATCTCTGACCTAGGCCCTCCTTTGAGCAGGAAATGGACTGGAGAATTCAAAAAATACCTTCCAGTCTAAGTTATTATTGGAATCCATATTATGATACTGCAAATTTGAATTAGTAATAATGGAATGACATATATGAGCTCTGGGTGAATGTAATTGGAATATATCCCATAGCATCCTCATTTTTCCTCTCAGTAAAGTGAGATGATGAAAGTTTGTGTGCACTTTCTCTAGACAAATATTTGTGCAGAGCACTTGCCTAAATTGAACTAAAAATCCAGTTTCTGGTTATTCTAAATGCAGCCTGCAGTGTTTGAGTTTTTTGGGTGGTTGGTTGTAGGGTTTTTGTGGTGTTTTGGTTTAATTTTTCATTTGTAATTGAATTCACTAATAAAGAGATTTCTTTTTAAATGTCATATGACAAATCATGAATGTGGTGATGAACGTTTCAATGAATGATTGCTCATTGCCCATGGCTCTCTAAGCTTATTTCAAGTTGTCTGCAGCTGTGATTCTGCTGTGAAACTTTTCATCATCCAAGTACAATGTAAAGTCTGATGGGGCTCTTTAAGATGAAAGGGAGACCCTCTCCTGAGATAAGCAGCTAATTTTCCATGTTGGTGTTCCCAGTGGTGAGCAGCCAGTTAATCAGTGCCTTGGACCGGGGAATACTGGTGCCAGCTATTTCTGATGTTATGGGGTGTCTCTGGAGTTAGTGGGGCAGCAGAGCAGCAGCTGGACTGAAATGGCTTCACCATACACATAATCTCTGAAAGCAGTCCAAAAATGGGAATATTTTGTGGTTTTATGCATGTCATCTGAAAATGTATCTTTTCCCCTGTTACCTCTGCTTCCCCTCATTCATTTATTGCTGAACTAGTTTTAAAGATTTAATATTAAAGATTTACCATTAAGAATCAAATGTGGTTTTCCTGAAAGATGATGAAAATGATGTGTCCTGTAGTTTGCATTTGGACTGACTGTTTTCAGGTGCTCTGCTGTCCAGATTAATGGGTGGCAGGTTCCTGCTTGGCAGTGAATGGGGAATAGAAAGGCAGAGGAGAACCAAAACCCTCAAGTTAGAGTAACAGAAAGATTAAATCTTTTAAAGGAGAGCTGACACTGTGTGCACATGGTAATTATTAGAAAATACATGCACAGATTAAAGAAAGCTGGATAAGAGTTGTAAAAAAAAAAAAATACTAGGGAAGCAGCTCCAGTGTTTTTATTTATAGAGGAAAATACCTGGGGTGGCAAAGAGCACCATTCCCTCAGTCGCTGTGAGTTAGGGACTGTGGAAGAGGTTGGTATTTAACCCTGTAGGCAGGGGAATGCTGGAGATATGAAAAGTCCACAGGGTGAAAGGTGCACAACAAGACAGTAAAAACTGTCCAGAAGTAAATAGGTAATATTAGGGGAAACGTGCTTAAACCTGTTCTGGATTACTGTAGGCTGATTTGTACTGAATGCTCCCTTTTTCCTCCCCTCTTTTTGGCTTTTACTAGCTTCTGTCTATTTCAAGGTTTAAAAAATGTATATCAATTTCTTTCCTAAGCACAGGAAGTCAAAGAGCTGAATTTTAGCTGTTAAGCTAAAGCAGCCTAAATAAATGATCACTGCTCCATCAGGCAGCAAGTGTGCACCCATCCATGCAGCCCTGAGAGGGGAAAATGACTTCTTTCCCATAGGAGGACTGAGTTGGTTAAAATATTTAGTAGCTCTTTCAGTTCAGGCTTTATCGTGAATTTTTGCATTCTCCTCTCAGTAGGAAGTCAGCACAGATTCCCTTTGTGGCAGAAATTTTAAAAATGGCCCTTCCACCTTTGCTAGGCAGCATGTGCTCTGCATGTGGCCGGAGGTTCATGCAGATGTTCATGCCTTCCCCCTGTTTCATTCTGCCTCTGCCCTGCAGTTGCTGTTTTGGTCAGGGCATCCATCTGTGGGGTTTAGCAAGGCTTCACCTCACACCTTCAGGAAGCCACTGCATCCTCAATTTGGCAGGAAGGTGTCTTCAGCCACCTCGGAGTGCCTGGCTTTACTAGAGCTGGGTGCCTCTGGACAAAAGCTGTTTTCCATAGGCCTGTCTTGCTGCCACTGATGGATGAGATTTAATTGAGATGTTTTAACAAGTCCCTCCAAGGACACACTGCAGAGGAGGTGCAGGAGAGCCACTTCTGGCTTGAATTGTGATTCAATTTGCCCAGTCAAAATTCTTTGGAAACACTCCTACCTTTTTGTCCTGGCAGACATATAGCTCAAGTTCCCTAACAGATTCCAAACACCTGGATGATCACAGTACTAACACAGTATAAAGAGTTCTATCATTCAGTGTCACCTCATTGTGGCTGAGAGAAGTGTAATGCCAAATGTAGTGCCAGTGACAAATGCAGAATTATTCCAGTTGCTGATGGTAGAAATTGGATTCAGCTGCAGCTTCACACATGCTCAAGAAGCCGGAGAATCTCTGTCTGTTTAAAAGTCTGTTTAACATGCTTGAGTGTTTAGGAGTAGTTATAAGGTAGATGGTATTTCATGCTCATTAATCAAGGGCTAGGAGAAAAACTCAATTGTTCAACACTGATTAAACCTGTCCTTGCTGTGCTAAGATATGCCTTCACTTCGGAGCCTTCCTTAAAAAGATAATGCATCTAGGTTGTATTAAACAGTGAGTCATGTTTGGGTTTTGCTGGGTCGTATTTTAATTTGCAAAATTGCAAGAAAGGCAACACTTAGCTGATACAAAGTGCAAGATGAAGTCTTTGGTGTGAAAAGTCCTCTTGAATTGACCCATCGGAGGTCAGTTCTACCCTCTGGAAAGCCAGGGAACAAAGGAATCATGCCAGAGACAGGAGAGGCTCCCAGGCTGCTCCAGGGGCTGCAGAGGCAGGGCTGGGAGCTGGGAATCCAGCTTTGTGCTGAGAAATTTGGCCACTGTAGCAAAACACACGTCCAGAGCTGTTTTAGTGAGCAGAATAGGCTCAGCTAGCAAATGGAATTCATGCTGGCATTATGTATCTGTGCTATTGTATTCTGCCAGCAGAGAAATGTGGCAGATAGAAGCAAGTGTATTTTTTTTTTAAATTCCACCACTAGTAGAGCTTGGCAGAGCCTGGCGCAAACCTGGTGTGAGTTGCCAACCCCATGGCTCCAGGATGGAGGGAGGGTTTGAAGCAAGCACCAGATCTTTCCTGGACTCACTGATAAGCTGAATGTGGGCACTAAGCAGAGGCAAAACCTCTCTCAAACTCCCTGCCAAAGGACTCCTTGTTCCCAGAGGCATCTGGGAGAGGAAATATTATACAAACTCCAATTCCCTAGTGTGGTTTTAGGAGTATATTTGCTAAATTCAGGGGCCTGGGGATGGGGGGGAAGATCTCCACAAGCAAAACATGCTAAAAGAGCGTCCAGAGCCCATCACTGCGTGCTTGTGTCTCTGTTGGATTCACGTGGCTGCTGTTGCATGGGTTGGATGGGTCCAGGTGCCATCAGACTCCCCAGAGCCATGCATTTCAAGGGGAAAGAAAGGCTCTTAAATTAATTTTTCCTAGCTTTCTGCAGAGTGTGAGCTCCAAATCCCTTTGGAAAGGGAAATTGCATACTGGTTTTTGTTGTTTGGCTTCATGAGTGGGGCATTTTTTTCTGCTCCAAGGTGCAGCGTGCTCTGTTTCTCACAGCTATTAACCTTTTAAAGGTGGGTGTTTGAGACTCAGCCACTTCAGCAGTTTTAGTTCTTCCCTGGGGCTTCATATATTTTTCCTGAAAATGCACCATTACAAAAGTTTATTGGGAGAAAATGCCATTGGCAGAGGTCTCTTCCACCATAGCCCAGATCAGGTGTGTGATGTGTTGAGGTTTATTCATCTCATTGCACATATTTTTAAAAATCAGGCTCTTGGACTGGGGAGAGAGGGATCTGCCCTCTTTTACCTGCTGAAGTTAGTAATAACTGGAAGCTGTCAGGTGGTGATGGGATAGGAATGAATCTGAGGAAGGAGCAGAATCAGGGAAGAAATGTCAAGAAAGGAAGGCTGAAAAGAAAGGCAAATAATCTGTTTGCTTTCTGAGACACTAAAGACATGTGGGACATTCAGTGGGGTTGTTGGGTGAGATGCCACCCCCATGGCCCAGGGTAGCTCACTTGCCCTGAGAGCAGTGCTGTGGTCCCAGGGAGATCCAAGCCCTGGAGCTGTGCTGCAGCCTTTGCTGCTCCCATCCCACTCAAGAGGCAGAATTTTCTTTTCCCATTTTAATTTGTGCCTCTGCTGACAGCAGCATTTGCCCAGGCAGAAGTTGCTCTTACAAGAATTACGTTCCTTTTCTAAAATTGCTTCCACCACTGAGTGCTTAAAAAGAAATCAAATGGCTGCCATGCCAGCTCTTAAATGAGAGCTGCTCAGAGAGCAGCTCAAGAGGTCTCCAGAGAAGCAGCAAATAAAAAGTCTCTTCTGTTTCTGGATCCCTGCTCTGCTCTGAAGCAGAGCTGTGATCCAGCAGGGTGGGGGGAGCCCTGTCTGTGGATATGGGGCCAAGGACTGGGCAGGCTGGCTGGGCTAGCTCGTATTGAGAGCTGGCTTGCTCCTTCTCCCTCCATGCTTGGCTTTCCTTTTGATTTTAAAAGCTCCATTTGGAGCCAGAGCAGCAAACTGGAGGCCAGTTGTGTGAAGACAGTGTGGGGAGAGACCTGGACCAGAGCGTGGCTGTGAGCTGGGATGTGACTGGTGGAGATGAAGCCTGCAGGGGAGGAAGAAAAAAATAAATGCTTGGGGTTGGGAATAAGGTTGTTCTTTTCTGCCTTGGCTGCCAGAGGGATGCTGGAGGTTGAGAGCTACTGAAAAGCAGAGTTTTTCTGGCAGAGGGATGCAAGCCTCCTGACTACACCCCACTGCGAGGAGGATTTGGCACCCAAACAAAGTAATTCTGTGCTGAGGCACTCTCTCCCAAAGACTTGTCTGAGGGGAGAAAAATAAAGGGAAGGAGGAGAAAAACAACCAGCAGCAAAACCTTAGAAAGAGCAACTCCTGGTTAATGCTGCACTGCAAGCTTTGAGAACCATCGGTGACCATTGCAAGGCGCTGCCCGGGGAGGAGCAGCGGGCACAGAGCACACTGGGTGAAAAGCCACGTCACAAAATGCAGAAATAGAAATGTCACATTGCAAGCCACGGGACAGGTGACAGCCCTCAAAATGTTACAGTGGCACTGCTAAATAGGAGGCCCAAAGTTTAAGGGTGCCTTGGGAGAGGTGGCTGCTGCTGCCATGTGGTGAATGACCCAAGGGGCTGTCACCAGGGCGTGCAGTGACAGGACAAGGGGCAATGGCTTCCAGCTCAAGGATGGTAGGTTTAGATCAGATACTAGGAAGAAATTAGGGAGGTGTTGGCAAAAAAGACTCCAGAGAGCCCATTTTTCTACAGGAAACTCTTTGAATTGTTCTTTTCCACATCCATGCAGATGGAAATACTGTTTTTTCAGTAAGGGGGTAGAACTAGCAAAATTAAATTTTTGACTTTGAATCCATCAGATTGTAGGAAATGGAAGCAAAAAAGTAATTGTAAAAAAGGAATAGAATGGGTGTTTGCAAACATGATGCTTATTTAACAGAATTTTCTATTCTCAAAACCAGCATGTTGACTTTATTATCAGCCAAACAACTATGGTGTCTGTAAGCCTAATATTGACTACTGTACCCCCACTGCATATCTCCCAACAGTTTTTGATTGCTGCTGGGAAGACATTTCTGGCAATTCAGGACTAGGATTTCAGAGAAATTTTTCAGCAGAAATATTATGAAGTGTTGAAGAGTTACTGAGAGCCACCAGACTAAGGCTGATGTTATTTATATCCTCTGTGTCTGGTAAAAGTGATAAATCTGCAAAGACAGGGAGGATCATATCCTGCAGCCCATACTGTAAGGGCATTCCTTACCCATAAATTGAAAACTAATGTTTATTTCTCTTTAATTAAATACTCCATTAGCCAAAGACTGTGTTAAAATATTTAAAAGGAAGCGATGTAATCAATATACCAACAGTGCCACTGTAAACATATCTCATATGCAGTAAGTGCCAGGTTTTCTTTCTTTGGTGAATTATGAGTGCTTTGAAAAGGATAGGTGGAACATTGTGGGTTGAGATGTTCTGTAAATGCAAAAATAGATTTTTTTTCTTGCCTCTCATGAGGGCACTTCATCAAGCTGGTGTCTTGGTAATGCTCAGTATATGAATTTATTCAATTTCTGGGTGGGGTATAGGCAACATTTCTCCTAAAATCTTCATCTGCATCTTATGTTTGTGTGTGTGTGTGTGTGTCCATAAAATTATTGTCCAAAGCAGAGGATTTTGTGCTCCCCTTAATTTTACTCTTCATGTTGATTGCATTGCTCCTGTTCCTGCTCCTGTGTGGCCTCTGATGGCCACTCAGGCAGAAGAGGTTTCACATCTCAGAGACACCAGAGCCTTTCCAAAATACGCCCAAATTAGAAGGGGAGGGAGGAGAAGCCTGGCAGTAAGCAAGTGGAGGAGTGCAGAGATTATTTTCTTCTTCAGTCTGGTTAAAAATCAGGCTTTAAACCACTGAGGAAATAGATGGGTTTTTTTCCCAATAAAATAAATATTCTGCAGCCCCTCCTCTCCCTTACTGGTACCTGGAGGAGCTCAACCAGAAGCATGAAGTGCCTGATTTAGTGTTAACATGTTCTCAGCAGATACTTTCTCCCCTTGTTGTTCCCTTGCAAAGCATCCATTGTACTGAGGTAATCAAGGGGAATTTTTGCAGCCACTTTCTTTCCTCAGAAAAGTATTCCTAGTGGTGTGATGATAGAAAAAAAAATGTCCTTTGTGAAGATAATCCATCAGTTGAATTAGTTTACATGTGATTTTAATGCCAAGAGCCCCAGACTGCTTAAAATAATAAAAAATGAAATGTCAAGCAAATAAAAGTTAATTAAACACACAGTGAGAGAGGCTTAATTTTAGTCCTAAAAGGAGCTGAAGCTTTTGCAGAACCTCTCTACAAAGGTAACAAAATCCCTCACTGCAAGGTGCAGACTATCCCTCACTCCCTGGCAAGAAATGAGCACAGCACCTGAAGAGCAGCTGTGCTCCCCAGATGTGGGAGACATCCTTTGCTGGGGGGTTGGGGAAATAAGAAAGCAGTGAACTAACACAGACCCTCCATGAATTGTTGTATATTAGTAATATTCTTGAAAATCTTCATACAGAAAGAGCTCTGAGTTATTCCAAGCCCAATGTAACACGAGATTTAAAGGTCAGCTCCTTTTCCCATGTCATTGTGTGTTTCACAGGAAGCCAGGCTGAGCTCCAGGCTCTCCCCAGAATGCTTTTATTTTTTATTCCAGCATATCAGCTGTGCTGAAGCAAAGAGGAGAGCCAGCAGAGCAAACGGGACAAGGCAGCAAACAGCAGCTTGGGCAGGTGGGTTTCTACTGAAACAAGTGTTTGCCTGACTTGGGCACAACAGCAGAGGTTCTCATAGGAATGTTCACTTCCCCTGCTGAGACTCCTAACGAAGGTAATAAACCAGTAATTAAATGTTTCTCCATCACCACAGCTCCATCAAGGATGCAGCCAACAGGCGTTTGCCCTGGTCCAGGGCAGCTCCCTGGGCTGCAGGGTCTGGGTGGGGGCAGAGCTGCAGGAAGGGGTCACATCCAATGTCTGGGTCTGTGCCTGGCCCTTCAGGACCACAGGTGGAACAGGGAATGTCCTAAAAAAATTTTTTTAAAAAGGTATGAAAGCCCACAGAGCAAGGGCTGTCAAATCAAAATGAAGGGACACCAAAGTGAACTTACAGTGGTGGGTGGGGCTCTTCTGGTGGGAAACCTCCTGCCCTGACCAGGATCCCAAACCTGCTTAAATGCCTTCAACCAGTAGAGAAGGCTTGAGGCTATAGCCAAAATAAAGATGCCAGGACTTGTTCACAAACACCCCCAAAAATCACCATGGGGGTTGTATGCCAGGAAGAGATGGAGGGAGAAGAGAGGTTTGCTCCCCATTTTATTCATGTTAAATGGCTGTATGCTACATTTCCTGATTCATTTTGAAAAGATATAAGTTAGCAACAGAAGATATGAGACATGCTGTACTTAATCTTGGAGTCTACAAGGCTTTCCTCACCCTTGACTCATCACACATTTATGTGTGCTGTGCAATGTGCTGACTTTCTTAATGGATGGGTAACATCATTTCATATCCCAGGAAGTGGGAAGTGGGGCTGCCAGTGGGAAATGTCAGAACTTCAGTCGGGGGGGTTTCAGTCAGGCTCTTTTCTTTAGTCTTTCTCTGCATTCTGCATGCTTTTCCTTAGCACCATCTAGGAAGCATTTGCACAAAGTGGATGGTATTTTGGTAAACACTTTGCATGTAATCTTTAACAATATAACAGCTTTGTTAATCACTGTAACAGATTAAATGCTCCTTCTCTGAGCTGGCCTAGTTTGGAGGTTAAAATTATACAGCCTAAAAGGGAAAAAAATATGAGGGGGGAGGAAAGAAAAGTGCTCTCATTCTGTTTGTATTATTTTGCAGTACAAAAAGAAGAGAAGATCAGCATCATCAGGAAAGCAGACTTCATCTTGACAGGTAACTTTATTTTGAAATGTAATTATTGGACCAGACTGGCAGCATGGGTAACCCCTGAGGTTGTGTGTCCTTGGAGCGTGGGAGAAGGAGCAGGGATGAACAAGAGGATAATGCAATGATTGCTTTTTCCATTTTGCTTTCTCTGTACTCACAAAGAAGCTGACCTTGTTGCTCTGTTGATGAGCTTGCAGTGCAATGCAAAGAGAAGCAGCCAGTGTTTGCTGTTAGATGCACAGTGCATTAAATCCATGCAGACATGAGCATACAGGTCCTTTGCTGGGTAGTGGCAAGCAAACAGCAAATACAGTCATACATCAAACCTTTCTATTGTGGGGGAGCTGTGGGATTACCTGCACATCTTTAAATGATCACTCAGTTAAAAAAAAGGAGCACTTTGGTGGCTTTCCCCCCTGTGGCAGATGGCTTGGGCTGGCAGTGGGAGTGTGCAGAGAGCCAGAGGCAGCCCTGCTGAATGTGCCATGCTCTCCTCTGCAGGGTTCCTTTCTGTATGCCCTGGCTGCTCGTGGCTCTCAGCTGGCAGGGACCTGCACAGAGGTGCCAGCCAGCCCAAGGCAGGCAGGGGTGGCACTGATTCAGTGCCTTTCCCAGTGATGTGCTATTAGAGGGGTTGTAACCAACCCTGGGAAAGGACTTTTGTTGTGCTGTTGAACTTGTAAAGATTAGGTGGCATTTGAATTACTGCTTTACCCCTTTCATTTCCAAAGACTATGAACATGTTTGCATTAGTTTCCTCACTCAAGAGGTCTTGTCTGGCAGGACTGGGCATCAGCCTCTGCTGATGCTCTCTGTTGTCCCAGTATCTCCAGTGAGCATGCAAAGTTCTGGATGGTACATGCTCATTCCAGATTTATCAGTTCAATTTGCATATAGTTAATATTTGTGCCTCACTGGTGTAAAACTTGAACATTATTGGTTTATTAACTTTTTTTTGGGGGGGGGGGGAACGTCATTACTCTGCTTTATGGACGCGTTTAAAATGTGCAGAACTTGATGTAGATGCTTTGATTGCATGCATAAAACTTGTAGGAAATACTGTAATAAAGCTTATAGAGCAGATAGTAAATGTCTTCACGTTTGGAAGGAACTGGATGTGCTTTGTGTTTCCTGATGAGTGGTTCATCAGTGTTAAGAAATAATTTTCCACTAATCAGGGTGTATCTCAGCTGCAACCTGCCCCACGTGTCTGTGTGGGTAGGAAAAGGAGCAAGTGCCACTTTTTGTGAGCCTGGATCTGCTTCTGGGAACCGTCCACCACTGCCCCTTTCAAGCCATGGTCTCTCCTCTCACATACCATGCAATTCTTCAATTTTTCTCTTTCAGCAAGAAAACATTAAAACTGGCAAAGATTTAGTACCAAAAATGCTTTCATTTTACATGCTGGTAGGATATGGTTGTGTCCAAAATATTTTAAAATAAGGAATTGTGCTTGATGGAGGAAGAGAACAAATCAGAAAAGCATGCAGGGAAAATTCTCCTGCCAGATGCAATATATCCATCTAACAGACCTTTGTGTTTTACCATGCAATGCTGGTGATCTCTTACTGCTGCTGAGGGTGCAAGGTGGCGAAGAATTGGACTGGACAAGGTTAAACAATCTTTCAATCCTCCTCTGGTACTGAACTCTACAATATCCTAAAAGATCTGTAGTTTATCTTTCATATATAGAGGTTTGTAGTGACTTATTTTCAGTTTGTGTGTTCTGAACTACTGAAAGGAATGAATGTTGCACTGTTATTTCATTTATCAATCACATTCAGTAAAAGGATTGTCTGATCTGAAACACAGAGGGAGAAATTAAACAGATTAATGTCTTTTCTCAGCTGAAGCAAAAGCACTGATCAGAGCTGGATGAATTAACTTCAAAATGAATTGACATCATTTCTGCAGACACAAGTAGTTTCTGTCATGTTTGGGGTCATGTTATTCAATGTCCATGAAGCAGTCAGGCGTGCTGGCAGAGCTGGGACTTTTCAGAACATCAGCCTGCGTGGTAATTCATGCCAGCCTGCCAACATCCATCTTCTATTGGCCTTTCTCCTTTCAGAGGAGGAGGAATGACTTGGTGTTTTCATCTCTCTCTGTCAGTGCTCAGTCATTACAGGAGAAACTGATGATGGAGCCAGGGTGTTTAATTCACAGATCACAGGAGTGCAGCAAGGAAACCTCCTTCCCTCCCTCCCTGCCTCCCTCAGGAGGAGCCTCCATCTGCCTCCCAGCCAGGAACCCAAGCCCAAGCAGTCCCTGCAGAGGCACCACTCCAGCACTCAGGGGGTAGCAGGAGGGGAGCTGACACCCTCTGCATTGACAGATCTGTGTTCAGGACTGGGGGCTCCGTGAGGAAGGGGTTTTCTGGGCAAGCTGAACCAGGTATGGTCCTAGAAACAGACACTGCTGGAGGTAGCAGACATTCCATGAGCCAGGCCTTACCTTGTATCCCATCACTTATTGGAAGGGGCTGTCACACCACTGAGCCCTCCTTTCTGGTGTCCTGCTGCTGGGACAGGGGGTAAGACCCACTTTAGGAGTAGAAAGCAGAGGGGAGAGTGGCTGAGAATTTGGGAAGATGCAAACTGAAGGACTTGAGTTCTTGGTGAGCTCAGAAAACACATTCAAATAGGCCAGTGGGGTGCAGGCTGCCTGCTTGTTGTCAGCTCCTGTGGTGGCAACCAACATTTGTGGAGAGACCTGAAAGGTCTGGTTTTGGTTCATCTGGGCCTCTGAAATGGTGAAAAACAGATACATCCAGGAGAGAGAAGCCTGAAGTGGCAGAGGCAGTGGCTTCCCTGCTATTGGCAATGGTGTTCAGCCGCTGCCCAGAACCTCGTGGGTCACCTCTCAGGAGCCAGGCTGAGGGGACGAGAGCAGCCAAGCTGATCCACTGGGCCATCAGCTCCTTTTTCCTCCTGAGTGAGCTCACAGCAAGTGAGCAGGAGCCTGCCCAGAGCTGAGCAGGGTGTGCAGAGCAGCTCCCATCCCTGCCCGGCTCCAGGGAGGCACTGCAAGCTGAGCTGCTCCTGGTGCCAAGCTCTGGCTTTGCTTTTGTGCAAGAAAGTTACCCTCTGAGAACACAGAACTGCAGAGCTAATCTCTGTTCTTAATTTGCCATTAAAGTTTATTTTCAGCAAATTATTCAAAAAATCCACAGCACAGCTGTTCCACATTAATCTGTTCCTTCTTGCAATTTTTTTCCTTTGGCAGGAGGCAGTTTCTGTCTCTCTGTTTGTTGCAGAGCCATGTACAAGAGACAGGAGCCTGATGAGCACTTGGGGCAGGGAGAGTCTGTAGAGGTGGGTTTCACCTAACAGGAATTTGGAGAGCAGGTGGGGAAGGGTCACCCATCACCTGAGACATCCCTGCCCCACTCCAGAGCAGGTTAGGGCAGGGATTTCTGGAGCACAGACACACCAGGCTGCTCTGAGGTTTGGGGAGAGAGGACTCAGCCTGAATTATCCTGCCAGCCTCATCACTTACAGCTGTAAAGGCACTGCATGGGCCAGCTCATTTCCTTTACTGATGACAAGAGGAATTAAAGCTGAATGTTTCCTGGAAATCAGATTAGTGCTGTGTTAGTCAGTGAGCAACAGAAGGTTGCCTCTGGGCAACAGTGTAAGGTCAGAAATTTAGTTTTAACTTTTGAAATCACCCTTTAGACAGCTAAAAAATGATGCTTCAATAGCTCATTGATACTGTAGTCTTGAAAGTAAGTTCTCTTTACATAGGTCCTTTAGACATTAAATAGGTGATTTGAATTAACCATTAACTATTATTGAATTGGATTATTTAATATTTGTATTAAATATTTAAAATTAGAATAATATTGGTGAATAATATTTAATATTTATTTAATTTTGTTATTTAATTAATTACTAACTGTAATGGAATATTATTAACTACTACTTGAATTGACTACTAACACAATCCAAATTGATGCCTTTGAATAGCACAGGCCCAATTTCTAATGCAAAGTCAATTTGTCCAGGTACTTTTAAGTACATGGTTTGCAGTTGTTGTCCCCTCTCTCAACCCAGTTACTCAGAAACATGCCTGCACTACTGTGATATTTTTTAAAAAGTAATTTATTTTTCTGAGCAGCTCCACCTTCCCGTGTTAACAGACCCTGAAACAGTTCAAAGCAGAAGGTGAATGGCCATTCAGAGTGGGAAATGTAAAATGAGTGAGCCAGTAAATGTTGCATATCTCAAGATGGAGAGTTTAGCACAGACAAGAGCTGGAAAATACATACAGCATCATTTTTCCTACAAATTTAGGGCTGAACTCTTCTGACCCATCTATCCTGAGATGCAGCATGATATTGGCAGTACCAGAACTGGAAGGGAAATATGTGTCTCATTAGAAAACCTGGTTGGGAATTAGGTTCATCTATTGTGTTTTTTTAAAAATCATATAATCTTCAGCGTTCAATTTACATTTACCCCATTCAGTAGCCTGAGAGCCATGGGGTGTTTCAAAAGGGATATTTCCCCGTACATTAAATCCCACTGGAGTCTAAGAGCAGTGGGACTTTCAACCAGAAATGTATGGCAGTGCTTTTTGGGGAGTGGAAACCATGTACAATAACATTGAATTAGGACCAGTCTAGGAAAAATCCACTTAGACAAATTTCATGTCTGTTAGTTCAGACTCCTCTTAGGACCAAAATACTCATGAGGTTCTTGGATGGGAAAAAGGAGGTAGATCTTGATTCCTCCTGCCTCATTTGGCTGGCAAGATGCTGCACAGTAAAGGTTAAATTTTCTTCAGTTGCTTTGAAAAAAATGCAAAAGGAGAAGTGAAAGGAAAGGCAGCAGATAAAGATGTACAGCAGGTGGGGCAACTTGCTGCCTTGAAAATCAACCTCATAAAATACATCTTAAATGGAGGAAGAATTAAGTTAGGAGGATGGCATATAAAAGCAGAGGAAAGAGTGATACTAGAGCAGGAAAATGTCAGTGCAGGAAGGCAGAGATGTGGCCAATGTTTCAGGGGGAAGATCTGGCGTCTCCCAAGTTTGTGGGAATTTTTTTGTTGGATTGTATGGAACCAACATTTCCACCTTTTAGATGGCGGTACCATGTTTTGAATCTTGAGCAAGATGCTTTTCTCCATCTGAGCACAACTTGCAGTGAATAGTAACACACCTCCCAGAACCAGAGGTGGTGAAATAGTCTTTAAAAGTTTCTACCTTCCCTTCAGAATCATGTCCTCCAAGCAGGCTTAGTTCCCACCCATTTAGGCCTGTGTGAATATCTGCAGGAAGAGAAAACCCACCTGATTTTCCCATTTGGCTCTGTGTTTCATATGGAGCTAGGAAGAGTGCTTGGTAAGCATAACCTGCATAACAGTGCTCTAAAGGTTTTCTTGTCTTAAATCTGTTCCAAAGATCGGAAAAAAACTACCAGATGTCAATTTTGATAAAGTTAAGGAAAAACTGTGGTTCCGGTACTATTTGATGAAATATGTTTCTACATCTGTTAGTCAAACAAAATGAATTCTTTAATTAGAGGCAGTAAGAGAAGCTTTAAAAAAAAAGACACAAAGTCCAATTTGAGCCACTGCAAATGAAAGGAACTTCAAAAATTTAAAATATGTTGCATTCTTCCTGCAGTTTTACTTCTATGGCAGTATTTTTGATTCATCTTGTTATTCTGAGCTAAAGGGTTGATGGGCCCAGAAATCTGTAAGCAATGAAAGACCAGCTGGGGGAAAAGGAGGATCTCCAGAGGATTTGTACGAAGGTGAATTTTCTGACATCCAGGTTGTTGTGGAGAGCTGCTTCATCTCCCCACTGCTCCTCTCTGACACCAGGGCTTTGTGTGCCAAGTCCAGCCACCAAATTTCTGCCCCAGTCGTGAAGTGTTGGGCTCCTCTGGGGACACTTTGTGGCTTTTGCAAAAAGCACGTCCTGAAAGCATTTTTCTTTCATTTTGATAAGGAATGGGAATGCTTTGAAATCTCAGAAAATGCTTAGGTTAAATCACACCCCGCCGAGGGTACAGGAGCTCCCTGTAGCACCTTATCAAACAGCACAGCAAGGATTTGCCCTTTCTTTAGGCAAGTGGACTCTTTCCTGACCTCTCCTTCTCTGTACGCCAGAGCAGAGCTGAATCTCTCCAGGTAAAATGGAAATAATTTCCTCTTGACACAAGTTTATCCTGATGTAAGGCTTAATTGATAGCTTGCAGGGCACTTGTGTTTTCCAGGCTGTTGGTTTTGCTCTGAGCACAAATTTACTCAGTGATGAGAATATTTTGACAACTCTGCCTATCTGTGCTCAGGAACTGCAGTTTGGTGTGAATTTCCAGGGTGTGTTGACCCAGTTTTAAGGCCTAAAATGAGCATGCTCTAGATTGATATGGAAATACTGTAGTTGGCAAAATAAAACAAAGAAATGGTAAATAATCAGAAGTAGAGTGCATTCTGCACAAGAACTTTTAGGAGAGTTTTGCTTAGCTAGCAGAGGTGTGTTTTTGTCCTTAGACTTTCTCCAGAAGGTAATTTTTAAAAAATGGTGCAATTCAGCTTGAAGAAACTTGTCATTCTGACCCACTTGCGCGTCCTCACGGACACCTCTCTTCAGCAAATCCCTGCCTAGCTGTAAACACACAAAAATCAACATGTCAAATCAAAGGGAATTAGTTTCCACATGTTACTTCATTATTCTTTTGCCATCCCAAGTCTAATCAATGTCTCATTTAGAATGCTCTCTCACTCATATTTGTGGTGTTTATTTTTATGTGCTTATGAAAGCTTATTTTTAGGCAACTCATGGCTCATTCTTTAAGAATAAAGGGATCCTTTTTGGTTTTATATTTGTTGTATGAGCAGAGCTGGGAAGCCTGTGATTGTTTTCTTTATGTAACAAATTAGCTTCTTCCAAAATATTATGCTCTGGGGACTGATCACAGGAAGCATGAGAGAACATTTGAATACATCACCAGATCTCTGCAATACATACATGTGTTTTTTGTGTATAGAACAGGGCTTTAAGTAGAAGTGTTCAAACCATTTTGCTACAAACTCTCCTGACATTGTGTTCGTGCTATCCATACAGTCAGAAAAACATTTACATGCTGGAAGGTAGTTGATTTTGGTACATGATTTGAATGTGGAAAAAACATTTGTACTAATTATGCACACACACACAAAAAAAAATAGTAAAGAAGTTCTGTGTTCATCTCTTTTATTTTTGTGATCCAAAATCTGGCTATAAATAAAAGTGCATTTGCTTAATAAAGAAGTATTATCACTTTGCTTCACCATTTCCCTCTTAGGTAAAATTAGCTGTGTTGCTAAGCCATCAAAATGCAGCTGAGGATAACAATGATGAGCCCAGCTGTGCCCCTCGTGCTCCCACAGAGCTGCTCCTGGTCCTTGGCTCATCACTGCCTTTTGTCTCTCCTCATTGAGGAGCACATAAATTATGGTATTGCCATTAAATGGAAATTCTCCTTGGCACTTGTTATTCCAGTAGCTGCTGGGAAGGTGACATGGATACCTGCTCACCGTTCCTCCCCAGAGCCTTTTTGACTGGGGCAGAGTGAGGAATAATAACTAGATTATTGCTGCTGTATGAAGGCAACCAATTACTGGTTGAAGCAGGTAATTATGATGCTGAACACAGCTAGGAAAGTTAACATCTTGGCAACTAGTTGAAATTTGAAATAAAACCTCACTCCCATTATGTTCTGTATGCAGAGGAACTGAGCAAATAGTGTTGGCTCAAGCCAAAATAACAAATTTGGATCAGACTTCCCTTGTATTGGGATAATAAGTGTGGGATTTCACATCTGGCCTTTCAGGCTGGGCTTGTTTTTTAAAAAAAAAGCATCAACAGTAATTTTTTTTTTTTAAGCCATCAGAAATTGCTTACCAGGGTTTTGCAGTGTGGTGAATAGCTTCTTGTGACTTCTGACTTTGGCTTGATGAGTTTCCTGTTCACCCTGATAGCTTTCAAAATGGAAGGGAGATTCTAAAATGACAAAACCAGCAAGGAATAAAAATTGTGTTGGCAACTGCAAGCTGTGTGAACATTCAGACCGCCCCAAATGTGGGTGTCTGCAGAGTTACTGCAGAGAACAGCAATGTTCATAAGCAGATTACTGAGTCATGAGCATGTTTTGAATGTGATTACAAGCAGAGAGACAGAATTAGTCTTTGATTTCCATAAAAAATTAATGAGAGAGACAGACAGGGACAGACAAATTGAAGAGTTCACTTGGTTAATTTTCTACCCAGCAGCTATTGTAAATGTTCCTCTTATTTAGCAAAGAAAGATATTAAGTCTATATTGGTTGTGCTGGCCAAGAAAAACTATTAGTGTGCTGGAGGTTTACCTGGGGGCAAACTGTCAGCAAATTATAAAACTGACAATGTGCTCATTTTGGGACATTTTGATGCATCTTTTACAAGTGCAGTCAATTAAGGGCTCCTCTGGAAATGATGTTTGGCTGCTGTGCTCCTGAACAACAGCTCTGTCTTCGTGTGGGCACCAGTGGGCTGATTCTCTCCCTTGAAAGTAGAGAGTCTAGTTGTGTTTTAAAAGAGCATTAGTGAAATTGTGCCCTGCTACAGATGGGATAAGATGGGATGAAATCATCATTAATGCTATAAATACAGCAAGTGCTACATCTCTAGGATATTTTATTTCTTTTATTCATGGCGGCTGGGCAGCTCATAATTGAGGTGATACACCCCTAGCAGTGGGTCTCTGAAGCAGGGCTGGGAGGCTCACATCCTTTCCCATGGATTCTGGTGTCAATCTGCCATGGCCTAGCTACTGACTTTAGCCAGAATTCAAGTAGTCTTTACCTCAGCCATGCTCCCTCAACTTCCACTCAAGGCAGCCAAAATGCCCCCATTTGGCAGAAATATCAACTCTTCCAGATAATTCGTGAGGAACAAAGAGTTCTGATGTTGTCTACGAAATGGAGTTTGCTCTAATTTGCACTAAATACCAATGAACATTTTTGCAGAGATTTCTTATCCAGATCTAATGTCCTGTATTGAGACTATTTACAGATGGTTAAACGGTGAGATGATGAGTTCATCCCCTATTTAAATGCAACTCACAACAGAACATTGGAAGCTATACTTTAAAAGGAATAATTGCCCTGACTATAGAAGATTTTGTTCCCATGGAAAATGGCTATGAAACTTGTATTGTTTAATTGTTTTCAACTTCTTCTTTTTTATCTTTTTTTTTTTCCTTCAAGTCTTGCAAAATGCTGACTTTTCAGTGAGAGGCAATAAAACTGTTGTAAAGCTTATGATGGAAATGGGCATATCTGTCTGGATGTAATCAACAGATCTTTTCTCTGTATAATAACAAAGATTCAGCTTTGAAGTGAAAGTATTTAGTATGAGTATATAAGGTATTCTGGTAGACTTTGAGATGAAATATGGAAGAACTCAGGTCCACTGTGTGTTGGGAGGAACAGCTCACTACAGTAAACAAGGTACTATTTCTTTAGATGTCTTGCAGGATTATTGGCAAGTAAGACACATGTTTAGTTTCTGCTTTTATATTCTCTGTTATGATAGTGTCTGCATCAGCATCTTTGTGTTACAGAAGGGTCATAAATAATTCATTTATTTAAATATATGTGGGTTTATTTCCAATTGGCATGGAAAAGGCCTTTATTTTCTGTATCATTGTGCACAGTTGTCATACCAGCCCCTTATTTCAAAATGTTTGTGAGTCACTCAGAACACATGAGTAAATCAAATTGCAGCAAACTTAGCCTGAAATTTAATTAGATGATCAACAGTTGTAGTTCTGTACTTTCCTAATAAAACATATCTCATTGCAGTTTACAAGGCATTGCCACCTCACCTGAACCCATTGTTCTTGAAACAACATGGCAAAACATTAATTCTGTTGATTGTGCTCTGTTGAGTAACAGGAGTCCTTGGGAGTCATTCTGGATTAGTTAGTGATGTGTAACTCAGCAAAGCAGGACGGAACATAACCCTGGCAGTCCTTGCTCCTGTGGGATGGGAACCACATTAAAAATAATCTCCATGGTCAGCAAGCATGGCCTGGGTAGAGAAAGGATTCACTTCGTTATGTGAAGAGAAATTAAATGAGTAAATCAGAGCAATCAGATGTGGGAGGCAGCTCCTGCCACACACAGCACCATACAGCTGGAACGCTGTATATATTCACTGTTCATATTCACGTTAGTTTTTGCTGAGCTAGAAAGATGGATATCTATGTGAGTTAGAAGATGATAAAAAATTCCACAGATTAAGGCATGTAGGGTAGGTTAGAGCAGAACAGAAGCACAGGCAGGAAAAAGCAGCACAGCCTAGAGGAATATAAATCAATGGAGATTGCAAAAAAAAAAGCAAAGAGGAGCACGTGCCTTGATTTCATACTGCAAAGCCCAAAAAGAGCACAAGACAAAGTAAAAACCCTGCTGACCAACCCGTGAGGAAACAAAGAGTATTTTGGTATATTTAGTTTTTCTGTTTCCAGGGAAAAAACAACACAGTGACTAGGATTTTCCCTAACTTTCTCTTCTGTTTTTATGATCACGGGAAATTGTTTCACAGTTTTTCTTGTAGGTTTTTCTGGACTTTTTGTTTAAGTCTCTTTGTGAGCATGGATATGGAGTTTTGGCTAAAAGTGCTTCTAACAAAATTTATCTCTGGTGGAATTATTCACATCCAGATCTCAACTCCTAACTCACTGATAAGAAGGAGTGAAACCTGGGTCTTGTGGTGAGTGGACCCGAAAACCTGCCAGGACCAGGGTGTCAGAGAGCAGCCATTCCTTGGAGGTGGCTTGGAGACCATCCCTCCATCTGGGGTGGAGCCCAAGCTGCAAATAGAGTAGGTGTGGAAACAGGGAGCTGCTGCCTCTCCGTGGGTGCCTCTGAACTCTTAATCTTTTGATTTATTGTGCACAGTCTGTCTGCTCCTCCTCTCCTAGAAATGTTATAACTTCTCTTCCTCTGCTAAAACCCCTAACCTAAAATATGTCAAATGGCCTAATATTATTGATTATACATGCCATCGACCTTTCTTATTTAGCAAAGAGTATCAGTGTCCCTTGTTTGTCTAACAAAGGTTACGTTTAACCTTCAGGGCACAGTGCAAAGAACATCTGTTTATTCAGACTTCTAGCCTGGGGTCTGAGAAGCACGGTTTGTATTTGGGACCTCTGGCTGACATTTGTTAACTCAGTTCACATGCATTTTAATGTGGTTTCTTGGACCCCAAGGCAGTTGTTTAGAATATAATATGATGGGATATAAATATATATATATATATATATATGTGGCCAAATTATTATTTTCCAAGTTATTCCTGCTGGAATATGAAGGAGAAAATGAGTTTTTGAAATCTTAAAACCCTCAGAGGTCACCAAGATTTTCATCAAGACTGGGAAGTGGCACTGGACACGCTGGAAGTCAGCAGCATATGAAGCAGAGAAAGAGAGAAAAAACACCAAATCTGACTGGTCTGAGCCTTTTGCCTCTGTGGGAGAAGCTGCTGTTGGGGAGCAATGGGTGGTGACTGTGTGCTGGGGCATGGAGGGGCTCAAACCTCTGGAAATGGAACCTCCAAAGCTCTTCTGCCTGCGTGGCTGTGGCCACACCAGTGTGTCAGTGACAAATTAAAGTGCACAGCATTGTGCCATGCTGGCAGCAGTGCTTTGGGTGGGGACACAGCTGCCACCTGTCACAGGCTGCATCCCTGCCCGGGGGGACACCTGGCCCCTCTGGGGTGACCAAGTCCTGGGTCCCCCTGTGAGATATCAGTCCCATCCTCACTGGGTGTGATTTCTTATCTGCCAACACAATTCTGCATGAAGACTGCAAAGAAATGTGGGTTTGCAAGGAAAACCCATTTCCAGTAGAAATTGTGCTAAAAATGTATTTTTTTATTGTTGTTGTTATGGTTGCATAGAACTTCTCCTAATGACATTTAAATATGGGGCCAAACTTGAGCGGATGGCATCTCATTAAAGCCAAGGGAATAGAAATTCAAATGTGCATCTTCCTCCAAGTGCTTTATCTAGCAGCAGGAGCTTATTATCTGGTGTGACACTGTTATCTGCCAGGAACTGTGTATCTGTACCGAGCTGAAGACAGATACATTGAAACACAGAGGATTCTGAGTGTTTCTGATGGCTGAGATAACCAAAAACCTGTCTAAGGGTTCAGTACAGTTTACTTAATGGCATCAAATATTCAAATAGGCTTCTTTATTGGTAGGATTATTGCACTGCAGAAGCCAAATGGGGCTTCTTATGATGCCTTAAGAAACCTAGAAATGAAACAACACATACTTTTGAGATACTATTAGTATAGGTGGTAATATAAAGCCAGGTCTTTATTGGAGGATTCCAGGGGGAAATACAGAAAATGTCCACAAAAGCCTACCCCCCACAGGGGTACATACAGTTTTATAAGTTTATTAAATTAGAATAATTGACAAAAATCACTGATTAGGAACACAGGTGGTGATGCAATTCCCCTCCAGTTCAAGCCCCTACTGAATCCTCCCCCCTCAGATGGAAACTGAACCTGTTGAAAATGTGTCTCTAAGAGCTGGATGGGGCTTTGGAGTATGTTTTGTCTTTCTGCCTGTCAGAGCAGGGGAAAGTACTGGGAAAACTAGCTCAGGATGCAATAATAGTCTACAGAGCTACAAATATTTGTGTAAAGAATACAGAGAATATATAAAAGTTAAAAAGGCAAAAATCAGTATGGCAACACTTAATGCAGGCTTTGTATGCAGAGAGCTCAGGCAGAAATGGATGTGTGTGTGCAGAACTGTGCCCTGCCTGCACTACTCCTCTCAAAGCACTTCACTTTTCTCTAGCAGCACTGCCCAAGGAAAAAAGGAAGCTATTGCTGTGCCCCTTTTCAGCTGTTTTCATGCACAAAGATTTCAATGACAAACTCTCAGTTCTGCTCCTTTGCAGGGTTGATCCCATTGGCTCTGGCAGCCCCTCACTCCCTCTGTGCTGCCGGATTAGATGTGCCTGCAGCCCCTCATGTGCTGTTTACATTTCCCTGCACCCTCTTCTTAAACATCTCCCTGGCAGCAAAAGGGCTCTGTTCCTTTTTGCTCAGGCCCCAGGTGACTGTTCTGGTGTTCTCCACCACCTTGTGGGCACAGAACTATTTCCTTCTCTGGAGCTGGAGCACACTCATCGTCCTCCTCCACAGCATCACTCTGGGAAGAATCTCAGAAAAAGGAAAGTCTTGTATTTCTTTCTCATACAGCCACCTCATGAAACCCAAAACCATTTGCAAGGATGCCTCTAATTTCCATATTCTAAATTCTACCATAACGTGCTGTGGGAAAAGCCATCTGGGTATTTCTCTTGAAGCAGTAAATGGAGATGTCTTTCAAGATGTCCTCTGAGCCTGTTATCATAAATGTCAAAAAGTCCTGATAGATGTGCCCTCCCTGGCAAGAAAGCAGTTTGCTTTCAGGTGTTACTGAACATTTTCCCCTGAAAGAAGGTCTTGTGCCTTCCTGGTCACAGGCAAGCAAGAGCAAAAGCATTTGTCCTTGGCCTGGTATTTAAATGATATATATAATATATATAAATATGATCTGGCTTTATATATATATATAATATATATAAAATGATCACCTCCAGAGATGGAGTATTTGTGAACCTTTCTTGGGAAAAGCCATGTTATTGCTTGGAAATCACCCACCCACGTGAGGATGATCCTCTGCAGTGGAGCTGTCTATCCTCCAGAAATAGATGCTTAGGGAACAAAACAAACCCACCTCTTCAGAGGGGAACAGAGGCAAAATATTAATCCCAATTGAAAGGGACAGGAAGGATCTCCGCAGAAGAGATTTAAGTGCAGGAGGCATCACAGCTGAACCCCTCATCCCAGGTGGGTGCTGCACTGCAGAGAGCTCTGGGGTCTGCTCAAATTGCAGGAGCACGGCCCTCCAGTGCTGCAGCTTTCCTGGTGTCCCTGGGGAGTTGTGGCTCCTCTCCATTGCCATTTCCCATTCCTCCATGATGCTCAGGGAATGGGTCAAGGGCACTGTCCTTGCTCTCTATTACAGCTCAGAGGGATCTCTGCTTTCCAGGGCAGAAAATCTGCCTTCTTGCTCTTCCATTTCACAGCATGATTCTCTGTGTGAGAGTTTCAAAAATGCACAGCTGAGCCAATGCACTCACTGAGGCAGCATGGGAGTGTGCACAGCCAGTGGATGTGCCTCTGCCTTCAGGGTCCCATGGCCCTTGAGGTGCATTTCATCAGCTCTGTATACATTTCACTATCACTCAATAGGGTGAAAGCTTATTGTCATTAATTGTGAGGGTTTATGTTGGCAACCACTTAGTTCCTATGGTTACATCTCTAAGAAATTGTGAAATAGGCACTTCAAGGCTCTGGGCAGAGAAACAAATTGACTGTTACAGAATTCATGAATGATAATAACTCATTTACTTATAATGCTAATAAATAATTGGTGTAAAATCTTCTAGTACAGTTTTAAAATACTTAGGGTATTTAAAGGTCAGCACTGCTCTTAACTCTCCATTAAAACCCCCATATTGCAATAATGGAGCCCAGATGGCAATTACAGTGTTTCAGAGTGTTCATTTAGTAAATCCATAAGCTGGTCCTGGTCTTCAGGGCTGCCCTGCCTGTGTTCCCCTAACACCACAGCAGGGCTTTCTAGTCTGTGCTAGGTCAGGGTTAGAACCCCCCCTGTTTCTGGATGTGCTAAAGCTGTGCCATGTGAAAAATATCCACTGTCTTTTTGTCTCATGCAGCCCTTTGTCTAGGCCATAGCAGGATCCTGAAGGAAACAGTGTTTTGTGGCAGATAAATACTCTGCAATTTGTCTACAAGGTCACCCCTGCTACCCCACCCCATCAGGGAACCTGAATCCTTCCAGTCTTTGAGTTATTTTCCTGGCTGTGTTTCTCATTATCCCTGTCTTTCAGCTTTACTGAGTCCTGGAGTGTCTGCTTTGTGTTGCTGCTTTCCTAACTCCTCTTCCCCCACATTTTCTTCCAGCTTGTGTGCTTTCCCTTTTTTTCACCTGTCCTCTGTTAGTCTCACGTGCAAGCAGGCAAGCACCAGGCTTTGCACTGTTTTAGGATGCTCTACCATGTCCTGTCCTATTTGTCCTATACTCATCAGTATAAGTAGCAGTTCAATTTTTGTCACTCTTTCCCTGCACACGTCTTGCTTTGCCTACAATAAATGTTTAATGCCTTTTCTCTACCTTGTTTCTGTTTCCACCTTGTCCTGTGAGAGTCAGCTTTCCACAGTGAACCATGGGTGGGGGAAAAGAATCCCTTTCTGTAACTATGCTTCCATCTTTGCGGTATTGCTGCTCTGCAACAGGATAGCACCACACTTTGCTTTTGTCCCTCAGCAATGTGTGCTAGGCACAGGCTTTCCCACTTAGAGCTTACAATATATTGAGTTGGCTTTAAATTATTCCTTCGTGATTCCTGGTGTGGGATGAATCAAGATGAATCACACAGTGATGGAGGTAATTCCTCCCATCAGCTGAACAATGAATCAGTCTCTATTTTTCTCACAGTTAAGATGCCAATTTGCATGTGGTACTAAATAATGTTGCCTGTTAAAATCGAGAGACTGAATAAAGTGGTCAGTTTGTTACAAGGTTACAGGCTGAGAGACAGAATGCAGATCAGCTATACTGCCTTCAGTGTAAGCAAACAGAGCTTAATCATTTGGAGGGGAAAGTCTGGGGGCAGGTCTGGAACACCCATCTTCTAGAAACATGTGAACGAGAGTTGCCTCAGATAGGAAAACAAGCCCATCACCACCCAAGTTTCATAGAGTCTCTGTAGGTGCTGAAAGCAAACCCAGGACTTTGTTCTGCAGTGCATATCTGACAGTAGACAGTCCTGTCTGTTGGTGAAGAAGTGTGTTAAAAAAATACAATGCAGAGATTGATATAACTTCAAAAATATTCATAGAAATGTAATGATGTTACTTGTAGTCTGTGTGTTGTGTATTTAATGAATTAGTGCCGGGGAAAAAGGTTCTTCTCTTTTTCTCTGGGCCAAAACCAAGAAGTGGACTCCCTTGATGAAAACCCAGAGATGCTCTGGCAAGCTGGTTGCTTGTTGTCCAGCATTCAGATCAGCAGGCTGTGATGTGGAAGGAGGGGAGATATCAAAGCCTTGTGGAGAAGTTGTGCTGTTGGGAGTGTGGGGTAGCAGGAGATAAGCCAAGGATCAGAGTGTTGGAGTGGGCTTGGAGGCACTCAGCCCCTGGATATCCTGCAGGCAGGCAGACAATTTCTGTGCTGCTGCTTTGTGGAACAGCAGAGGTCTGGCTGAATGTGCTCCAGGAGGGCTCTCCTGGCTGGGAGGTGCCTGCACAGCAAGGCCAGGGCTGCAGAGTCTCCTGGCTTAGATGGCCAGGAAAAGTGAGGAGGAGGAGATGGCCTAAGCCCCCAGGGCCTAAAGGGTCTGACAGGTCCCATGTCTGCTGCACATCTCCTCTGGGTACCAACCAGCAGATTAGCCTATGACCTGACCTGTTTTGGAAATGCCTTCACCTTTTTCTAGGTTAAAGGCTGAAAGATTTGCAACACAAACAAGGAGCTTGTGCCCTTTATTCATTATGTCACTTCCAGTGTTAGCTAAATAAAGAAAATCCTTGCTTCACTTGAATTTAAAATGACACCAAGTCATGATTCAAACTTGCAGTGACATTTATCCAGTTAGCTGGTGTTTGCTATAGGTTGAAGGGACACATAAATACAGTTGTCTTCATATCTCATGCACATTTCTCAGTGCTCTTTGTCAGTTATTAAGTGCATTAATTCTTCTGATGCTAATTTCTGTGCAGTACTGATGAAAAATGCATTTTTCCCAGGGAGCTGGCACTTGGCAAATATCTTGATGGCAATAAATTAACATAGGAGCTAAGTTTCTGTTGCCATGGTTTTCTTCTCCACTGGTACTCACAGTTACTCTATCTTTACTGTATCTTTACTCCAGCAAGGGTAGGGAAGCAAAGCCACATCCCAGATCACCTGGGTGCCCCAAATCCTCTCCTCTCCTGGCTCTCTTGTGTGGTTTGCCCTGACAGAGCTCTTGCTCTCTGCAGGGTTCTGTGCAAGTCTCACCTCACTCCCAGACCTGGCAGGGCTCCAGGCTCCTGAGGAGCCAGAAGAGCAACAGGGATGTTGCTGAGGAGTGTTCAGGCATTGGAGTGTTCCCCTGCACCCCTCCCCTGCCTCTCCCCACCTCAAGGCGAACTTTGGAGCACCACTTCCCTCCTCTTCACCGGGTGATGAGGCTAAAAGCAAAGTGGTTGAACTCAAAGCATCAAGGGGCTGGGTGCAGTGCTTGGTGCCCTTACATTATTTCAGCTTCCTGAGGCTTCCCAGAGGGTTTTGAGGGGATACAGATAAAATTCAATGGATCACCTGAGCTGTGCCCTGCAGCAGAGGTTTAGCTAATGGGCCCATTCTGCACAAACACATTTCTATTTCCCAAGGTTGAGATGACACAGGGCTGTAAACCGGTGCTGCAGTCAGGAGAAGCCATGGAGATGGCAGTGGTCAGACTTTGCCCTCAGACTTTGTGTGAAAGCAAAATATTGACTTGACAGGACCTTCTGCTGCATCTGCAGTGCTTCAGCTGTAGCATCATGCCAGTCCCACGTGCCCCTGGAGAGCTTTATCCTGACTGGGAAATGGTGATTGAAGGAAAAGCAAGTCCTCAGAACTGCTGCTGGGGCCTTCCATCAAGCACTGGTGCTGCTATTGATGGCATGGCTGATGAGGTCTGTCCTGTCTTTCTCTCTTTGATGGACTGGAAATAGTTCTGTTCTCTACAGCTGGAGGCAAAAACATTTTTCTCCCTTAAAAGAAAGACTGCAAATAAATTAGGTATTCTCTTTCTTTCAAATTATGAGTATATCCTTGCTGCTATCTGTATAGGATCACAGTTCTATTTTTCCTTCAAATTTGTCTTACTTTGTTGGCTTTATTAAGGAAGAGCTTTTAACTATTTTTGCTAATAATGCTAAATCTAAACAAGCCCTTCTAGCACCATTTTAGCCCATCTGACTATGGTTAAATCTTTCTCTTTGAAATGTACATATCTCTGTTTCTGAATCAAAGGGAATAAAATCCCTGCTTTGTCCTGATTCAGAGATAGGTCCTCTCTCTGGAACAAACAGAAATGATGGAGTGGCAGAATTTCTAGTCTTAAGATACATCAGTTTTATGAAATAAATTTGTATGCTTCCAGCAGAAATAAAACACCCCTAAGAAACAAGGCAGAACACAAGTACATCATAAATTATTCTGGGTGGCATTTTTGGTGACTGTGCTGGGCTCCTTGGCAGTTCTCAGGGTAGCTGGAGCAGCCTGCACCTCATCCTGCCACATTCCAGCACGTGTGGGTGGGAAGACGTGCTGCAGAGGGTGCTTTGTGTGTGCTCATGAGATGTTCACATTAACAAAATTTGCTTTGTGTTTTTACAACTTCAGAAAGAGGCAAATGGCTCTCAGGAAAACCTGGGATCTGCAACAAGTGTTGGAGGTGCTGCTGCCATTCTTCTCTCTGTGGGTCAAATTCCCTGGTGTTAAAATTCCTCCTTGCTCCAGCATCCTTCTAGACTTGGGCACTTCATTTATTGCTGTGTCTAAAGCAAGTGCTGGGCTGGGGGAGCAGAGATTGCTGCTCTTTCACAGCCTGGGCTGGTGCTGCTGCCACTTCCCACCCTGCTCAAAGAGATTTGGGGATGTGACACCAAAGAGCCCTTCCCTGAGATGCTCCTGCTATTGCTGGCTTGGTGCAGCCGGGGCTTGCCCTGCCCCAGGGTCTCACTGCGTGAGGGGTTTGCAAGATTGAGCCCTTGCAGAACTCCTGGCTGTGCATTCTCCCTCCATCATGACCCCCCCTGTCTGATAACAGTGTCTGATAACACCACCAGGAGAGATCAAAGGGGCATCATCTACATTAGCTGAAGCAAACAGAGGTCTTAGTCCAGCCAGTGCAAGAGCAGAAATACAAATCCTGGGTGCCAGGGTGCAGTCGCTGCCAGGTTACTGATGGCAGCCTCCTCAGACCCCCGTCAGGATTACAGCACTCAGCTGCTATGCAATTTATATTTATTAATACACACAGGGCTTGATTTAAGCACAGCAGCTCAGCAGCAAAACTGCCTCTGATTTATGGTGCAGACAAGAGGTGACAGTGAGATACAATCCCTGGCATGGGTGTGCAGCCTAAAGAGCAAGGAGAGGCAAGGGGAAATGATCTGCATGGTTGCAGGTAACTGGCAGTTAATTTATGATACCCAGATATTTCATTCTATAGAACACATATTTAAAGGTTTGAGCATAGAGATTTGATTATGATTTTTTAAAAGAATATTGGTTAATAGCACAAAATCCTCTCCTTTCCTTTGTATCCATTTGTCAGTGTAAAAGTAAAAAAAAAATCATTCTAGCTCTTTAACCAATGGCACATCTATGCTTCATACAATATTGAATGTTTCTATTTTTTCCCAGTGAGGTTTTTTTTAAATTCTAATATCACCTGATCTTTGTGCAGTTAATTCCCTTGTCATCAAGCCATGTAAGTACTGACCTCAGAATCTCAGAATAGCCTTTGCAAAAAATAAAAACCACAGTAATTTGCATCACTGTTGCTGAGGGCTCTGCATATTTCCATTATAAAGTCCCAGTTTCAGCAGGCTGGACAATACAGATTGGTGTGGCTGTTTTCAGCTTTCAGGAGGAAATTTATTCTTAGAAATTGGGTCAAAGAATTTGGTTTGGCAGGGCCGACTGAGAGTGGCTCCAGTTGAAAATAGAAATTTTGCAAAGCAGCTCATTAATTTAAACAATTAGGTTAAAGCTTTCTTTATTTTAAAAGTGAGAATAAACTTTCAGCAGCCAAAGTTGGACTGAGATATACAGGTGGAATAAACAAATGGGAGGTGTGCAGAAGACAAATCCCAGCAAACTGATGCATATTTTTTAATATTCTTTTCCTATCTTGCTTCCTTAATATTTCATAGTGTCAGTAAAGTTAGGTCTTTCTCAATATTGTATGTCCTTTATGTTGTTGGCTTTGACATTGAAGAAAGGGAGTTATAAATTACACATCTGGCTGGTGGAGATGGGTTCTGATCCCCCATGGACACACACCTTCTCTGAGAGCTGGTTGGAAGATCAAGGTCTGAAAACAAACACTCACATTGAAATCCTGTTTGTCTTTGCTTCCTTCTCATCTCAATCACAGAGATTTCCTGTGGGAAATTTTCCTGCAGGAAATGTGGAAGTGAAGTGGCGGTGCCAGGCTGGCTTGTTTCCCCCACCACGACAAGAGCAGCTCTATCACAGGCTCCTTGTTCTCCTTGTTCCCTTGTGTGCCTTCCCCATCCCTTCTCGGATGTGTCAGAGGCTCTTCAGGATCTTGAATCCACTTGGCTGAGAGCCATTCCTCTGAGACGGTCAAGTACACACCATTCCTTCCTAAATGCTTGTCAATTAACTTTCCCTTTCAAGGGCTAATGACTCTAAACAGCACCTTGAGCTCATCGCTGCCATGCTGGGGAAGGAGGGGGACCCTGCAGCCAGCACAGCTCCAAATCTGGAAAGGTACCTGCTAAGAAGATTAAGTCTGCTATGTTGAGCATTAAGGCCATCAATATTTATGCAGCAGGCAAAATTCATATCAGACCTGTCAGGCAGAATCTGTCACCGTGATGTTTCTAAAAGGTTACCAGCCTCCAGATACCTGTTTCTCACTTATGAACGAGATTGAAGATGAATTGTTTTGCAATTTGAGTCTTAGTCTACTGGTAAACTGCAGGATTCATCATTGAATTAATAGTTTGCTTGGGTCCATCTGCAGGCACTCCTCTAGTGTGCACGATGAATAACAATCTGAAGGACCAAGAGGGTTAGCTGGAAATGTTTTCACTTCAGAGAAAATGTCTGATTTGTTCAAGTGCCCTTTATCAGAGTTCTCATCTATGAAAGGCAAACCCTCACCGGGCAGTTCTGGCCCACACAATGGGGTCTCTGTTCAGTGGCACCTGGCCTTGACAGCAGGTACTGTGGGCAGTTGGAGAAGAGCACAGGTACCTTGTCTAATGCACTGAATTTCTTCGTGGAGCATTACTTCAACAATTATCAACTGGCACATCTGCCCCCAGCATCTCCCTGTATGTGCTCTCTTCCCCCAGAACTGGGCTGAGGAGTGGAGCTATTAGAGCTTTTAGAAAAAATAGAAGCAGGAAATGAGCCTCTGCTCTCATCAAGTAGAAAGGGAAGATTCACAGCAAAAGGAGCAGCAGAGCGCAGCAAGATCTGGTCTGCAAAGGGTGCTAAACACAATTCCTCTTCTGACACATGGTTATGTGACGGATACAAAACCAAGGAGGAGGTTATGAAAGTTTATCTCCATGGTCTGGACAGGGTCATTTTAATTCCTGCTACCCCTGACAGACACTTCCAGCTCACTGCTCAGCATCCCAGTCCCTGCAGGGATATCTGTCCTTTTCCTTCCACTGGAAGACATGCAGACTAGGGAAGGGAAATTTTTCTGATGTATAAATGGTATGGTGAGAGAAGGAAAATCAGCATGTGAGAAAACTATCTAGGTGATGTATTTTGGGGAGCAGAATCCCTCTGCCAGCTCATGCCCTCCCCAGGCTGCTTCAGATCATTGCTGCAGTGTGCAGGGAGTGTGCTGGTGAGCAGGTGATGTGTGAGGACTGCAGGCAGTGATGATGCTGGACATTTTCTCTTTTCTTCCCTTCAGGCTGCAAGTCTGTAGTTTTGACTTGTCTTCTCTTTGCAATAAAAGTTATTAACCAACTGTGTTATCAGAGCATTACCTTATTAGTGTGGCACAAGAGTTTCCAGTCTCCTGACAATAATCTGCTGTACAGGCAGAATCCCACTGAGGCACTGCATGATAAACACCCTCAGGATGCTGGAAGTAATTGATATGAGCTGCAGCTGTGGCTAAGGAGGATCCCTGCAGGGGACTGTCAGGATTCTCTGCATCTCCTGCACAATGTGGCCCTGGAAAGACTGGTTTAGAAGGCCCAGGTACAGAAGCTCCAAAGGTCCTGGGGCTGTTTTCTGCTCCAGAAGCTGGGTAAGGAGGGAGCAAGGGCCCAGTGGGCTCTCCAGTGTCCCAATGCCATGTTTTCTCTGCCAGCTGGAGCTTGGAGGAGCATGGACATGAGTCGTGGTGCAAACATCAGCCTTGCTCTTTCCTCAGTGTAAAATTTCTGTATGAGTGGAAAATGAAGAAAACATTGAAAAATCCAACATGTTATTATCACTTGATATATCACCTAGGTGCTGCCTCCCCTTTGTAATCCTTCTGCTCTGTTACATAAAATTTGCTCTGCTTTTTTCCCCCTGGCCTACAAAAAAAACCCTGTAATTTCCTTCTCATGGGAAATTAGTTGTGCAGTAAAAATATTTCTCGAGGCATGGACACCTTGATCCATTTCCTGTTTGAATCAATAGAAAGGTTGTTATTGATTTTGGTGGGTTTTCTGAGACAGGTTCTAAGTTTTATCTGTTTTTCAGTAGATGAATTCCCTGCTGATGCATGCTTTGTCCTGATTAGTCCTTATCATGGTTTTTTATGACTTTTGGGAAGGAATAGGAACATAACAGAGAGTAAAAATGGCCATTTTATAAGTTAGAATATGAAAATGTGTCTTCGAGTTAGTGACTAGCATTGCTTTATCCTGAGCACCTGCAGGTGTGATGGTTGAACTTGGTATTTTTCATCCATGATGTAAAACCCTGCCAACTCCATTAAAATCTGATTCAACATGACATTTGTGTCACATTTGATCTGCTTGCACTGGTTAAGATTATGCCAGCTGATGTGATGTAACCAGACACAGCCCAACAGCGAGTGATGTGCAAAACAGGAATTCCTCTTCTTCCTGTGCTTAGGACCAGTGTAAGGTAACACAAAAGGCAAAATAATCTTTGACTTCATGAATGTGACATTTTCAGGGGGTCGCTGCCATGGCCTTATACACTATGTGCCAGCCCATGATTTTATTCATCTAAATAACTCACCTTCATCTTCAGAAGTGATGATGAAGGACATGAAATCCCCTCATGGCATCTGTGCTTCCCTGTATTCAGGAGTCTGCTGAAGTTGGTGCCTGGTGGTTTGGATCCATGGATCTGTATCAAAGGGCTTTTCCAGGCCAGCAAGTGTAAAAAGAGGTGGGGCATGCAAAGGAACCACAGCACAGGAGTGTGTTTGGGAGATCCCAAGTGACAGAGCAGTAGCCAAATTGAAGGGAGATGGAGTTGGGATCCTGCTGGTGCTTGGATCCCAGCAAGTGTCCTGCATCCTGGGACTCCTCTGAGCACAGCTTAAACTGGAGGTTCTGTGTTTAAGTTTTTCTGTGAGAAAATCCTTTCTAGGTGTTTAGGGGCACTGTGTGACTGCTGAGAAGTGAGTGAAGGTGGCCCTGTCAGGGAGGGTGCAGGGGGCAGCTCTTGGGGCTGGAAATCCTCACTAGGCCAAACTCCAAAGGCATGGTGTGATCTGCTGAGATCCTTTTAGAGATTTGACTCAAGTGAGTCTACATGCCATAACTCACCAGCACAGTGTTTATTGTGTTTAAATTTTGTCTCTGTGTGCTGGTTTTGGCTGGTGTAGAGTTAACTTTCTCCACAGTAGCTGGTACAGAGCTGTGGTTTGGGTTCGTGCTGGAAACAGTGTTTAAATTCAGGGATGGTTTTGGTACTGCTGGGTGAAGTCCAGGCCTTTTCTGCTCCTCACCCCACCCCAGCAGCCACGAGGCTGGGGCTGCACGAGGAGCTGGGAGAGAACAGAGCTGACCCCAGGTGACCCAAGGGATTCCCAGACTGTGTGGCATCATGTTCCTGGCAGGAAGCTGGGGAAGAAGAAGGAAGTAGGGATGTTGAGAGGGATGGTGTTTGTCTGCCCAAATCACTGTTACAAGTGCCAGAGCCCTGCTGTTCTGGGAATGGCTGCACACCCATCAGCCTGCCCTGGGCAAAGATGGATTCCCTGGTTTCCTTTTGCTGCACGTGCAACTTTTGCTTTACCTGTTAAATTGTCTGTATCTCAACCCACAGGCTTTCTGAGTTGTACCCCTCCCATTCTCTCCCCCATTCCACTGGAGGCAGTGAGCCAGAGGCCACGGGGGGTTGCACCATGCCACCCTGCCACAAAACAATCTATCAGATAACCTTGGTGTCCATCACACCGCAGACTTCAGGCACAACAAACACCATGTGCAGTCAGGCATTCGTGCAAACTGAGCCAAGGCAGCATGATCATTCTGAAACACCTCCATTTCTATGGCACTGCTGCTCCTGTAAGTGATGGGTTCAACCCAGCTGGCCATCACATTTTACCTCAAAGACTACATATTTTGTCAATACTCTGCTTTTTGCAAGGTGAAATACTGCTGAAAGAAAGATCTCTAGGCACACTTAACACATATAATACCAAGTGATATATTCATGCTGTTCAATAAAAGAGCTAGGAAAGGTATTTGTCAGGGAAGCAGTGGGCAAGGTAATTTATATTTTGTATGAAATGCCACTTAGGAACACTTAAATAGAATCATCACAATTCCTGTTTTTCTGATGTAAGCTGGTCCTTGTAGTCATACAAACTGGCTTCCAGCCCAACACAGAGGCAAAAGGTGACTGTCTCAGGGCTGCCAACAGGAAATCAGGAATATTTGCAGTGCTGGAGCATGGCAGGAGCCTGGCTGCTCTTCACCCTCCTCGGTCCTTGGTGGGGAAGCTGAGGCTGCTCTGGATAACTCAGCCTGGTGACAGGCTAAACTCAGAGCTAACAGTGGCAGAGAATGTGAGGATTGAAGGCCTCAGGAGACACAGGATCCAAACCTCAGCTGGGGCAGTGGCACACCTGCTGCCTTGCACCACTCTTATCATGGATTGATGGCATCTAAGTGCATTTGTAGTCTGTCACCAGAGCTCTCCTGGACAGCTGCATTGCTGCACATCTGCCCTTCCTTCACAAGTGACAACAGCACCTTATTAGACTAGAAGGTACTTGATAAAACCAGCCTTAGCAGTGGTTATGGGGAAAAAAAAACAAACAAACAAAAAAAAAAACAAAAAAAAAAAATCAGCTCTTCTGGGAATTTCATGCACAGGTGAGGAAGGTGGGGTGGGTCACACAGACACCCCACTCCTCCAAGACCATGCCAAGGTTAGAGCTGCTCTGCACAAGCACAGCTGGGCAGGGCCCCACAGCAGCTGCCCTCTGCACAGACACAGCTCAGCAAAGGAGGGGGAAACAGGGCCTGACATGGGCTCACCCCACTCACCCTGTGGGTCTCAGGCAGGAACTGAGATCTCCTAAACTTGTTACCATCCCTGTCCTGAAACCTGTGAAGATCAGAGTGAGGGCAATTGTTTTCTTCTTTGTGCTCTGACTTGAGCTGCACACACATCTGCCAGCTCGAAGGCAGATAGGATAAATATGCTTTATAAGTGATGCTGCTCTGATTAGGCTGGGGCAGAGCAAACATAAATACTTCCTTCTACTCAGTACTGTCTCAAAAATGTGACACCTTAAAGGTCCTTTTTACTTTGGCTAGCTGCTTTCCCAGTACAAGCCTATGATTAATTTCTATGCACTGCTAATTATTTTTTTCAATTTGGAAACTTACAGGAATTGTTGTGATAACATTTAAATGGCAAGAGGAGACTGAGCCGTCCCAGCATTGGTCCAAGAGTCCCCTGCTAAACCTGCTGACATTTCATGGGCTAGAACTCTTATTATCCATGCTGCTCAGCTGTTTCCAGCAAGATCGCTTCTGTAACTTTTTCCTAGGGACATAATTTCTTCCCTGACACTATCTTCTGCTTCCTGTAACTCCAGCAACTCTGATGGGTAGATGCAATTTGGACACAGCAAAGGTTGTAGCCCACTGGTAAATGAATTGGCAATTTCCAATTTCTCCTGGCTGCTTTGAGATGGCTGCTGAGCAGATTGTGCAGGGTATAACCAGGATGGTGTCTTGAAGTTATAAATAGTGATCAGATGGGTATGTTAAGTTATTAACAGCATTTTTCTACAAAAGCAAGAAATTTTTACAAATGCAGCTTCCTTCTTTGTTTGACCGTTTATAGGCTTACATACCTCTCCCTTCATGTTTTCTCCTGGTGATATTTGTAGCTGATAAAGCAGATGAAGCTACAAACCTGTCCCCTGCTTTGTCTGATATCAATGGCTGCTTCCTTCCTCCAGAGAACAGCACAAAGCACCTCACTGAGACACCATCACCCAGCAGGGTAAAACACTGAAGGGCAGAGAAAGGCTTTGGAAACCCCCCCAGAGGAACAGGGGATCCACCCAGGGGTCCCTCACATTAAACATTTGCTGTCCCTCTATTTTACATCTCTAATATGTGAACATTTGGAAGTGCTGGTTCTCCAGTTCCATGTGCTACAGGCACCAGGGAGAAGATCTAAACAACATCTGCAATGCCAAGAGAGGTTGCCACTCTGTGATGAAGCCCAAAAATATTGTGCTAACCGTGAAGGATAAATGATGGATAGCAGTTGCTCCTTCTGATCACTTTTGGGAATTGTGCCTTTTCTGTGCCAAAATGTTGCAAGAAAAGGAAATCTGCTTTGCAGTCATCCATTTTCTCAGCTTTAAAAGTGTTGGCCCAGTAATTCACTCATTCCAGGTAATTTTGGTCTGCAGTGGGACAATTGCACTGGACACTGCACCTACTGCAGGGAAGGAGACTGCAGCAAAAACCCTGCAGCAAAAAATCTGTGAGGAGATCCTACTGCTGACCATAAGGATTTCTGGGCTCAGTGACCTGGGTATTCCAAACTTCTTCAATTTAAGCTTGGATCCATCTGCTGAGCCATGGGATTAATCCAGAGGCTGAATCCTTGAATGCATTCCTGCTGTAGATGGGGCTGGGGCCTCCCAAGGCTCTGAGCAATTTAAGCTCTTCTGATTTCACTTCAAATTCAAGGATGGAATTTTATATGCAGTAAGGTGATGGCTGTAATACATGAGAACTGAATACTTTGAGGGAGTGAAAAAGAACAAGCATTCAGAAAAAGTGTTTAATAATGTTTTAGTCAGAATTTGTTTTTAAAAAGGGCAGATTTTACATGAAGTAAGCGGTGTTAAAACCCAGTATCCAGGACACTGTTTAAAGAAGAAAATGTCAGGGTCTTTAACACTTCCAGAGCTGAACCAGCAGTGAAATGAGGGAGCTCCCACTGTCCTGCAGTGACACTGTCACATCTGTGCTGCTTCTTGCATGTGTGTCACTGGAGGGAGTTTCAGGGGGTAGATGTTACCATCTAAGGGTGATACAGATCTACAGATCATCTACAGATGACACAGAGCCAATGTCAGGCACAACTATGAGGCTGTAGGCTCCAATTACCTTCTTCTGAATAGCTGGAAATCTATGGAAACCAGACTCAGATTTCAGACTCCCAAGTCTGTAAATCCTTCCATTGTCATTGTTTGTTTTTAGATCAAAGACAAGTCTAAGAGTTCTGATAATGAAAGAGATGTACCTCTCTATCTACAAGTCCCTTGTGTTGTTTTGAAATCCCACTTGTGTGCTGCATGTTCCTCCAAAATGCTTTTGCTCTCTTTGTTCATTGTAAACCTTTTGTAAAAGAATTCTCCATTATTTCCTTTTGTGCTGAGTCTGGTGATATCAGCTATTTCCCTCTAAAGCCCTGCTTAGAAAACTGGGAATTTCTTTTCTCCTGTGATTTTCTCCACTGTGTTTTTCATCTCATCACTGAAATGGAAATATTTTACCAGTTAAATGGGGGGAAAAAAAGCAGTTAAGGCAGATGCTGTTTCATCATCTGCCTAACACAGACCTCCTCAGCATTCAGAGCAGCAGTTTACTGCAACAAATTAAGTGCACAAATTTTTCATGTGGAAGAAATGATTCCTGAATTCCCTCAGAAACCTCATTTCTTCAGTAGAAAGATGAGTTAATGAAGAAATTTACAATTTAGTGCCTGTTAGTGCTCATTCTGACTCTCAGAAGCAGTTTTGTGTTAGTTTCCATTATTTTAAATTCCTTCAGCCATGACTTGGAAACAGCAGCAGTGGTCATTCCTACAGATTTACTTTTTGGTTACCTACCTTTATTTGCTCAAGCCCTAAACTGACCACGGGGTCTTTAGCCATGTGCTTTTAGTCCTAGCCAAATTACTGGGAACAGGGAGAGGAAAAAAGGCTGAGTAAAGCCAGCATTTCGTGGTCTGTCTGTCCAGGGGTTCATCCCAGGTGTTTTGGGCTGTCCCTCCCTGCTGTGCCAATGCACCTCATTCCCAGAGGTGAGGAATCCCCCTCTGAGTGCAGGCTGCTCCCAGCACGGCACCAGGTGAGAAATGCTGCTGGGTTTTGTCTGGGGGAAGGAGCTGGTGCCATTCCCCACATGGATGTGCATGTGTTTTTCCAGGTCTGTAGTTCTTGCAGGAAATGCTGCCACAGAGCATGGTTCCTCCTGGAAGGCAGTAAATACATTCTTTGTGCTTTCAGAAATGGATGCATCCAGGGATTTTATTGAAAGGAAGAATATGGATGTCACAGGGGGAAAAAAAATGTTTCAGCCTAAATATATATTTTTTGTTTTAATCATTTGGAAATTTTCTTTCTTGTTATCTTCTTGATAACATTATGTACTGTACCTCTGTCATGTCCTTCCTAACTGGGAAATAATTAGATGGCTAAACTGAATAGTTCAATAATAATGCTTGACTCCAGTTTGATTTCCTGTGACACAAAACACTTGACAGGTCTGTCTCAAGAACCACTAAGATCAGTCATCTGTTACACATTTCAGCATTGCAGCACCAGGTACCAGATACCTTTCCCTTTCCCTTTCCCTTTCCCTTTCCCTTTCCCTTTCCCTTTCCCTTTCCCTTTCCCTTTCCCTTTCCCTTTCCCTCATGCTTGCATGGCTCAGGCAGAATGCTCTAGCTCAGGTGCAGATGTGGGAGGGAAAGAAGCTGCCCTTTGAAATGTAGATACAGCAGTTTTCCAAAGGCTAAAGAGAAATACTAAGTAAATTAGGAGTAGAAAACAGAAGCAGAAGAAAAATGTTAAAATACATTGACCAAGAAATACCAAGCAGGGAAGTGCAGAGATCTCTGTGTGCAGGGCAAAGGTTGAATGCTCATTGAAACACAATTCAAGGAACTTCAGATTGAAGCCACTCTTTAAACTTAAGAAGGAGGAACACTGGAGAATGTGCTTTCCAAAATGGAAAGCCACTTCTTGATAATACTAAGTCTTTAAACTAAAGAGATACATCTGAAAAGAATTCAAGAAAATTGAAAATATTTTAGAAATGCAGAACATGACATTGTGAAATTGACTGAATAGGGAAACACCATTCCCTCAAGATGAGACTCAGGGGAGGCACCCCTGTCTGCAGCCTGTGTTCCAGCAGGAAGGATAACAAGTGCATTCTAAAGGGCCAAAAATAGAGTTTTTAAAGCAGCAGTAATTGAGCCCCCAAGGCCCCAGCAGTGCAGTGGGGTGTTCTCCTGCCCTGCTGCATCCCTGCTTGCTACCTGCATCTCTGTGGCTGCATGAAAGGAGGGAAGCCAAGGCACTTATTTCCTACTGTGGCTTTTTTATAGAAACCTTTCAGTTGTCAAATTAATATTTTTTTAACCTAACTATTTATTTACAAACCTGATCTGGGGGCCTGAATTAATCTGTCAGTGTTCTTCTTCAGCAGAAAGAACATTTAGACAATTAGCCCACTGCTGAGGGAAATGGAGGGATGGTTGTCATCAGCTCTAATGATGCTCCTGTATTAAGGATGCCTTAGGAATAAGAAATCAATGAGACAGTGGTTTGAAATGACCCAAGGATTTCCAACCCAGTGATTTAATAACACGGTGAATAAAAAAAATGAATCTTGGTAAATACTAGAACAGAATCTGCCCAAAGGAATTGTCTGATATTATTTTTATTTCCTTGTCATAACACATTTCAGCTCTATTTGCCCCTTTCTGTTCCATACACTATATTAAAGAAGAAAAAAAGGTTTTCTATTCAGTTTGAGTTCTTCATGAGCCTTTTTCTTCTCTGGTTGACTAAAAAGACATTAAAATACAAATATGTAATTAACTGACAGAACAATTTAAGACAAGTTTTTAAGTGGTTCTTCTAGCAGTGATGTGTGCCTGGAGAAGCAAAAAGGAGAAAATCCCTTTCTTTGAGACATGGTTTTTTGTTGGTTTTTTTTTGTTGTGTTGTTGATGTTGTTGTTGTTGATGTTGTTGGTTGGTTGATGGTTTTTTGTTTCTTTTTCTCTGGGTTTTGTTTCTTTGTTTGTTTGTTTTGGTTTGCTTTTGTTTTGGGGTTTTTGTTTGTTTGTTTGGTCAGACTTAAACCTTTTTGATCTCTCTCTTTTGTCAAGCACCTCTTCGTCAGATTAAATATGAAGATCCCTATCAGAATGCACTTGGCTTTGACAAGTCTGGCAGAGTCTTGTGTAGCCTGAAACATGGTAATGGCTGGCACTGAAATGAAAAGGTCTTGGATAATGAATAAAGAATATTTTAGCAGCATGACTCATAAGTAATACAAAGGCAGCTCTGGCAATGTCTGTTCTAATTACAGAGTAGTTGCTCTGTTGTAACAATCATGGGTATTAAGTGTGTGGGATGCTGAAATGTGTGGGCATCCTGCTAAGCTTGATCTCAGTTCCTTGCAACTCAAATCCTGTCTGTCCCAGCTGGAAAGAAGGTGCCTAAAAATGTACTGAGGGGGACTAAATGTGTGTTATCTATTTTTCAATATTTTTTGTTGGGCCCTCCGGGCCACAAACTTTTTCAGCTGTCAGAATCCCAGAGCTGTGTTGCTCAGTGCAGCAGCCAGCTCTCCTGTTGAAGCCTGGCTGCTCCTCATCCCCCAGCACTGCCACAGCGCAGCATTTCCAGGGCATCTTGGTGGGATCAAAGAGCAGGAACAGCAGCAATTCCAAGGTCTGCTAGGTCTGTACAGGCTTGTGTTACCTCCAGGATTTCAGGGAAGGAGGTAAGCTGGGCTGCTGTGCCTTTGAGCAGCAGAGATGGTGATAAATCTTGGATGGGAAACCTGGAGCTGCTTGAGGGATATGTGTGGAATGGGACAGCACTGCTGAGCACTGCCTGCTGAGGGATTGGCTCTCTGTTCTGGTTAGAGAGGCATGGGTTCAGGCAGTAAGATGTCAATGTGACTCAACCCTGCAATTCAATGAAGGCAGGTCCAGATGTAGAATTTGCTCCATTTCAACAGTTAATGAGTTGGAAAATTGTCCAAGCTCAATTTTCTGTTTCCTTCAAGGTTCTTGCTTCCTGAGTTTGGGTGATTATTTCCCTGGGCACCATTTACCCTTGCCCACTGCTTGTCTTTCTGTTCTTCAGAGTTAAAGGATTTTTCTCCCTTTTCTGAATGGGGGGAGCCCTCTGCCTATCTCCCAGAAATTTTAGGGATGTTAAACATGGTGCATGACTGCATAGGGGAGTGCTCAAAAGCTCTGACTTCACAATACCATGGGATCCTCTTACAGGTGAAGGTTTCTGTATTTAGGTGGTGTGTAATAAGGAAAGCAGTCCCTGGGCTGGGAAACCTATGCACAGAAAATATATCCATGGGTGTTAACTCTCTGTGAATACCATCTGATGATGATGATTTAAAAATACATCTGCGGATATTAACTATCCACAGCTACCATCTGATGATGTTTTAAATATCATCTGAAGCATGCCAGCAAGCTGAAGGATCACAGACTGCAGCAGGGAAGGAGAATGAACAACGTAAGTAAGATTTTGGTGAGGAGGGGTTGGTTTGGTTTTGGATTAATGCCCTCAGTAATAGAGAACTGAGAGAAGACAGAAAATGCCTCTTGCACAGTGACCACCTTCTCCAATTACACTAATGTGTCTGTAATAAGAATAACATTTAGCCTGCCCTTATTCCCCTGGGATGCTCCCCTAAATTCCCTGCTTTGTTGTCAGCACCCTGGAGCACAAGGAGAGGGGTGTTTTTCCACACCTCTGCTGTGATCCCTGCCAGCAAATTGTGCTAATGCATTTGCTTTGGAACCAGCCCTGCCTCCGGTGTGGCACTGTGTGCCAGCCAGGGCAGAGCTGGAGCAGAGCCTGGCTGCAGTGCCAGCTTTGCTGCTGCCCAGGCACTGGGGAGCAGTGGGGAGAGGCCCCAAAAGGCTCCCACCCCCTCAGACTCTCCCAGAGCTCTTCATTGCTGGCTGGCTCTCTAGGCCAGCACAGAGGATGTGCAGGCTGTGCTGTGGGTAAATCATGCTGCAGCTGAAGATGTTGCCTGTTCTAATGCCTGATCACCACTTGGGTAAAGGAGTCGCCTTCTTGTTTGGTAGGTTCACAATATCTCTGCTTGCAAGGAGCATTTTTATTAAGTTAAACAGAACACACTCTGCTATACAGCTCCATAATCCCATTAGAAGCTCTGCAGGTTCAGACTGGACTACATGTCCTTCACTGTTTCCCCTTAAAGGGAGAGAGACACTAAACAACCACCAAGACATTTTCCAGCTCTTTCTACCACCATCTATCTACATCTATAGATGTCTCTATATCACGAACATATAACCACAAAATCCTGATCACTTCTGGTTTTGTTTTGAAGAAAATAATTTCCCATATGCATTGAAATTAATATTTGCAACTACAGCAACAATGCAAGTAATTATTTAGCCCCTGAGTACACATACAAAGTATCCTAAAGAATATCTTTCGTCCAACACCTTAATCAGGAGCTGAATCTAACGAAAGCTCAACTTCATGTGAATGAATATTCATGGGTTTCCACAACTGAAGTGTTTGTATTATGAATAATCTTAAAAGAACTTACAGTAATACTTTAATGCCAAAAGCATAGTGTGAGCTTTCCCAGAAGAGTCCCCAGATGTAAAAATTATGAACAATACACAGGATTTTGCTTAGAGGGTGTTTTGAACAGCCAGCAATGCTGTAAATGAAGCCTGTGGTAACAGTGAACAAAAAGATGTCCCCAGTCTCTTTATGGCTGTCATGCACATGACTCAAATCCATCCCAACATGGCCAAAGGTGGCACTGGGTTATTTTTCCCACACATGAGGCTGTCATGAATTGCCAGAGGTGACAAAATCTCCAAATATTGCAATGTATTGGTGAAATTGGTGTAACAGGCAAAGCTACTCACAGTGGGATTTCCAGGGGTTGTAAGCATGGAGAGCTTTTCAAACACAGAGAACACTCTCCAAGCAAGAGCCACTGCAACAAAAGAGCCAAGGAAGCCCAGGGAGGTGGAGAGGACCATCTGTGACAAATGGCCCTGTGATGCCCCAGTTTCCACTCACAGGGAGCAAAAAGCAAGCCCGGAGAAAGGAGAGGAACTCCCACCTGACTTTGAGAGAACTGTAAGGAAGCGTAGATGGGAAAATACACCTGCTAAATGTTTTGCCTAAGCCTTGGTATTTCCCTGTAGTAACTGAAAGGTGCAAGGGCCTTGGGAAGCTGGCAGAAGCCTTTGGCTTTCACACGCATCACAGGGAAGGGGAGCTGAAAACTCAGCCCAGAGCCAGGAGGATTCTGGAGGATGGAGACAAAGCAATGTGACCTGCAGAGGGGAGTTGGAGGGTGTTCAGCATCCTTCTCACTGCTCTTAGCAGCACCTAGAGCAGTCACATTTTCATGGCAGAGTCCCCAGACCAAGGAGGGAGCAGAGCCAAGGCCCAGCCCAGGGGACATGGCAGTCCCACAGGTGGAGTGGGTGGAGGGAGGATGTGGTAGGACACAGTTCCCTGTAAGTGTGACAGCCCCGTTCCCTCCAGCCTGTCCTTACTTTGCAGGCTGAATTATTTTCAGAACCTCACCCAGGGTGTGCAGAATTAGGCAGGGATTGCTTTTGCATGGATGGTGCTCAGCTACAAAGCCACGTGGCAAAGGCAGGTGCTATTAATAACCCCAGTGTCCCTGTCCTCCCTTCATCACGTGCCTATTCCAGTAGCTCTGCAGCACAAACCCCACAGGCACTAGGGACAGATTACTGTGTTTTGCTTTTTTGACAGTGGGATCACAGGCCAGGAGCATGTCCAAGAGGTTGTAATGAGAAGAATACATAAATGAAGCATCAAGTTTGCTTTATGTACAAATAGATTAGATAGATAGATAGATAGATAGATAGATAGATAGATAGATAGATAGATAGATAGATAGATATCTGGCTCTCTCTCTTTTAATATATATATTGCTTGAGAAGGTTTAACACATGGCTCTGCAGGCAGGGTGGTGTCATTTCAATAATTTCTAACAAATTACCTGAATGGTGTCCCCACTCACAAGTGTCTTGGAATGTCTTTTGCTGCCCGTGCTCTCACACAAGGTGAGTGCACTGGTGAAGGAACCAGCTCTGACTTGGCTCACGTGCAGACAGACACAGCTGTGCACTGCCCCAGCTGCAGAGCTGCCCTCCCTGGAACAACAATCTCCCAGGCAGACCCTGGCACTGAGGGAAGGTTTCTGCAAGGTCCAGCTGTTGCTCTGGGGTGGTGAATCTCTCACCAGAGGATGAGCCAACCCTGTGCCCTTCATTTTTGGTGCCATCACCCACATTTAACTCCTGCCCCAGCTAACATTCCTGTGTTGAAATAAGGAGAGGCTGTAATAGGACTGCAATATTTGCATCACATTTTAGGCAAGTTTCAAAGGTTTATTGATGAGAGTTCAATTCAACCCACACTCCAAAGCAGCATTTTCAGTATTACCTTTTTACAGACTTCCCCGTTGTGTGTCCCTTCACCACCTGTGTGCAGCATATCCACCTCCCCTCGTGTGCTGCAGTGGGCTTGTGCTTGATTTTCAACAAGAGATGAGAGCAGACATCACCTTAAATATTCACAAGGAAATGTCAGCACAGATGAGGCAGTACAGGGGGAAGGATGGAGGTGGGCTCAGCATAAATCATTTATGGCCATGAGGCATGGATAGAGGTCACATCATTCTCAGCAACATTGTCTTAATAATGTGATGCAAATCTTCACTTTAATGGCAATCTGAAAATAAAGCAAGCACTTATTGGAAACATATTGGTTTCAGAAAGCTGGCTGGAAGATTGCAGTTTGAAGGCTCTCAAGGGACTTGCACTGAATAACCCAGTGGAGTGAGTCCTCCCTACTGCAAGCCCAAACAAATCTTGTTTTCAGCAAGTTACCAGCTCTGCTGCAGGTGAACCAGCTGAACATCTCACAGTTTCAGAAATACCTGTAATTCTTTTGCACCTAGAAGCACAGAGCAGCCTTGGACAGGTGAAACATACCCAGTCAAGGGTGAATTTTTTATTCCTTTCGTGTACAGTGCAGCTGTACTGGTGATGGTATTCAAGGGCTTTAAGGTGTCCGGTATATTAGGTTAAAACAACAAATCTCCTCAGAGACAGCTTCAGAGACTTTGGTTTCCCTGTAATTTCATGTCTGCCTTTGCTTTCAGCAGCCACTGCTAATTCTGAACTGCTGGCTCAGCTTGGCTTGACAATCAGCCTTGGCACAGCCCAGATGTGGCACAGCTGCATTACAGAGCATCCAATAAACTTACCCACAGGTATCACCTCCCTGGGGTGACCTCCTGCAGCTCCTCCTCGGGGGCTGCTCCCCAGGGGCTGCACCAGCAGATTCTTGCATCAGAGGACAGATGAATGTACACAATTTATTTCTGCTGTTGCTGAGATTTTGTCAAGAACTTGTACAGTCACCTTGTCTGCATCACTGCTCACTTCCTGTGCTATTTTTTTCCTGTCCTTTTTTTCTCTGCAGACTTTGATAGAATGGTTTCTCTTGCCACAACCTTTACATTTGACTTCACATACAAGACTTCCATTACCCCATTTTTCCAATGTACTAGCAATGCTTCCTTTTCAGTTTATCTCCTGTTCTGTGCTTTTTCGGGTGTTATATTGACTTTGTGATGTGCTAACAGGCTTGTATTTTCAAGTTTTTCTTAGACTTTTTGGAAAACTCGGGTTTTTGCCTGCTTCTCCTAGACTGTGAACATAAACTTCCCCTGGAACATATACTGCGGAAGTCCTGAGTTATCCTTCTCCCACCATTTATCAGAAATTCCTTAATAGAGTAGAGAAAGCAAAGAGCTGTCTGGTCTTAGCTGAGTGTGCAGTTGATTAGTTGGATAATGCCACCTCTGTCTCCCCTGTGAAAATCATGGCTGGATAACCAACAAGGCCACTGTCAGAAGCAGACTGCTGGTGATGCTTAGACTAAGGGTTGTAGTTTTGTATAGCAGGGAATACCAAAATTATTTGAGGAAATCAGTGATAAAAGGGCAAAAGAGTCACATCAGTGTTTTACATGACATTAGAGGGAAAGTGTTGGTTTGTGGGATTAAAAACACTGGAACTGGGGCCAAAAAAATAAGACACAAGATTAGGAAGTTAGCTGTTCTCTATTAAGAGCTGTCATTTAAAAAGCAAATTTTGCCTGTGACATTTGCTGATGTGGAAAATCTAAGCTGCCAAGATGCCATCTTAAACCTCCTATTCCAGCTGTCCCAAAGGAAAAAAATTGAACACATTAGGCTTATGTCTTAACTAGTGAGACATCTGAAAAAGGCTCACATAGCTAAGAACAATGCTTTGAATTTTTGTAATACCTGGGATAATTTTATCAGAGAGGGATTTAAGTGGAGATGCATTACATTATCCCAGTGCTGTGCAAGACATATGGAAATTAGTGATGGATTAGATTTAAGAAAGCTTATAAAAAGAGTCTTGCAAGACCTTTAACCTTAAAATCATTCATAGCTGAGAAATCCATTAAAATAAGTATTGAAGTAATCCTTGGCCACCACAGTAGTGAGAAAATATGCTAGTGATTAATGGCTTTTGGTTATTTTCTTAAAAGTTTAATATGCAGCTGTACAGAAAATGTCTGTGATAATGGCAGCCACAAGTCCTCACTCTGTTGTAAGCAAAGTTGGATGTAGAGCTGCTGCTGTTCCTGTGGTTTTTGCTGAGAGCAGAAGCAGTGCCAGGGCCCTTTGCAGCCCTGCTGTGTCTGTACCAGAGCCTGACAAATGTCAGTGAAAGTGTTTTGGCTGTGCCTGGAGATTCCTGGTGCTGGGCAAGTCCCCAGCCATGGTGGGGACACCTGTGGCACAGCCTGGGCTCTTGTGGTGGCAGCGCTGGTGCTTCACACCCCTGCGTGTCCCCGGCTGGGTCAGGCTCAGTTGTGCCCGTGCAGTGATTTCCTCAGTGTCAGAGCAGATTATTCTGCCGAGGAAGCAATGTGACAGTCTTGTCTACACTGTTTTACGGAGCTGGGCTGCCTCTTGTCACCCAGCATAATTTTCTGGGCTGGAAATAGAATCTTAATGGTGGAAGTACAAATCAGATTTTCCTGTCGGACACTCATAGAGCTGGCAGCGCGGGGGACTTGCTGACTTTGCAGGGAGCAAGATCACTCTGCAAAGAATCATCACCGCTCCTGAGTGCTGGAATATATATATGTGTCTGCACCAAGACTCATTGCCAGGGGTCTGCATTGTGAGCTGCTGGTGAAAGACCTAATGCTGCAGGAAAGGAATTTCTCTGGTGATGCAAAGAAAACTGATCTGACAATGGCACTGGCCTCCACTAAAGGAGAACAGGGGTGAAGTGGCGGCTGTTCCCATTCAGATCACACCCACCTGAGCCTGTACCCACCAGAGATGAGTAGGTACATCTGTGCCCCCCTTTTCAGCTGGGCACAAGGCAGAGAGACATGTGATCTGTGCAGCTCCTGCAGAAGCAATGTCACCTGTGCAGTACCAGACTGCCAGGGATCACTATCGTGCAAGGGCATCCCTTGTTAGAGAAGCTAGTAATACTTTTTTTTACAGTTTTGCTGGTAGAACAATCTGCTATTTAACAAGCTATAACAATAATTTCTGTTCTGATACGGGCCTTCAATTTGAGGTACACTTGTACACTCCATGCATACTTGTCTCTTCTTTTAAAAATAATTCTCCAGCTCATCCACCTGCTTCTGACACGTTACCTTAGCTCAAATAAGGATGTGCTGCTCTTTGCTGTTGCTGCCTATTCAGCACAACACATTGCTGGATGGTATTTTCCATCACTAATCACAAGAGCTATTTGGTTTATCATCACAAGAATTGCATTAACTCTGCTGACCAACAAAGGCCATTACCCTTGGCTGCAGCAGCTGCTGGAACAAATGAAGAGACCATCAGTGTGCATCACACAGCAGCTCTGAGAGCTTGCTTTGCCTCCCACCTTTCTCTTCCAGATGTCAGGTGTTAGTGAAATGTGCCAGGGTTTCAGAGTAATAATCACATCAATTTGAGCAGAGAACAAGCTGTTATAATTCACTGTACTAATGAAAATTATGATGACACCACAACAGAAATCCTTGCCAATCTAATCATCTCACACCACCACAGAACAACGTTATTTAAAGACTAATGTCCTTAGTAGCACATACAAGTTTAGGAACAATTTCTGAAGATGATTAAACACCAAAGCAAAGTGGAGCTGTATGGGAAATTTAGCTCTTGCTTGGAGAGAATGGATTCTTCTAAGCACTAGCATGACTCCCACTGTATTAAAGCAAACAAGTTCAATAAAGCATAATGGAGAAAAAGCTGGGGAGAAGTAATTTTTGGCCACAAAAATGCTGGGGAATCAATGCTGCTGCCAAGCAGCATTTCTCTAGTAAAAAGATGCAAATGGGGTTGCATACTCAGTTTGCTACCTCTGAATTTCCTCACCTTGGGTCATAAAGTTAAATTAATTAGAGGAGAAAAGGGTTAGAGAAGAGTTCTGAGGAAGAAGACATGACTCAGGTTTTCTGTGGTGGGTTATCTCAGCACCTGTTCACAGAGAAAAGGGAGGAAGTTGTGGGTCCCCTCCATCCCCAGCACACAGTCATCACCATGTGCACGAATACATGTATTTACTTCTTTATTGTTCAGGGGGAGTGTGGGGATGAAAGAATCCACAAAGGTTTATCAAAAAAAGAGCAAAAATCAAATTATATTTAGGGAGCTGTTAGAACTAGTTTGTATGATTTAATCTGCTTCAAACTCTATCTGCAGCAGTGACTCATGAAACAGCATGTCAAACTATAGTAAATTCAAGGACTAGATACTGCATTAAAAGACTGAAGGAAAGCTAAAATTAATGTGAAAGTGGGCAGTCAAAAGGAAAAAGAACAAACAGGGAGGCTGGTGGGAGGATGGAGGGGGAAAAAAGGGAATCTGAGGCAAAGAGGTGAATTGGGAACATGAGATTATTATGGACTCCACAGAAATATTCCCATATGTCATTATGTATTCTCTACTTCCTTATTTAGAGGTATTGTTTCTTGAAAGAAAATTGAAAAAGTTATTTGAAAGAGGAATGAGAGCCTCAGGTGAGTGAAGGGAGAAATCTGTTCAGATTCAGTTCCTCCTTGGCTTGTAGTCCAGGAGAATAATACTTGACAAGTGTGGTCCACTTGAAGTTTGCCACACAATTAAATATCCAGTTCCTGTGGAATAGAGAAGCACAACATCTCACATCAGATTCAAGGCACTGGTGGAACATTTTCCAGAGGGGAGGTGGCCCATGGCCCTGCAGTTGGCCTCTGGCAGCCCACGGCCAGCAGCCCTGGGGGGACCTGGGTGGCTTCGTGCAGCTTCCTGTCTTGGGGCTTCCCTGGGATGAGCTCACATGGGCTGGGAAAAGAGAGCTGAGCAGCCATAACTACTTCAAAGGAGGAGATGATGACTGAAGAATTAAAAGGAAATCCCTGGAAATCCACAAGACTCAGGCTGGGCTGCTCCTGAGGAGGGAGAGGCTCTGGATCTCAGCAGCTCTCAGTGTTCCGCTCCCGTTGGGCTCGGCAGGCTGGCTTCTCTTCCCACACACCCAGAGCTGCTCACACCCAGCCTGTGTGTGCTGGGGAGATTCTTGTCTGATTTCTCAAGGAAATGAGGCATTCACACCCAGCCTAACTTCTTCTCCCCATGCCTGTCCATGGCCATCCTCTAATAAAGTGTGGCAGCAGGGATTTCCATCAGCTGAATTTCATGGAACTCTGGGACTGCTTGGCCCTGAAGGCACAGCTGGCTTGCTTAGGATAACCAACCGGCTCAGCTCTGCAGATATTTCTGGAGATCCCTCACACGAAGATGCTCCAACTGTCACTCTACAGTCACAGATCTTTGTTGCTATTCCTATTATCCTGGCAACCTGTGTGTCATCAGCAGAGTAAGAGGGATTTCTGTGTTGCTCAGGGTAATGAGAATGGCTGCTCCTGGTTTTAAACAGAAGCCAGACCTGCACAGAACCAGCACAGATTTCTCTGCCCTGCATCCCCCAGTATGCCCTGGTACAGGCCAATGGCAATAGCTCTTCCCAGAGTCACTCTCAGTCCAATTTATATCACCAAACAGGAGAAACACACAAAAAGACAGTTTCAGTGGAGGCAAACCCACTCAGCTCTGTGCCCTTCAAGCAGTTTGTGGATACTGAAGAACTGTGTGCATGAGCTTTTAATTCACAGACATGGTAAGTTAAGTGTCTGTATTTATAAGATATAGAGCTCTTTTTATTGCACAACATACTAAAATATTTACTGTATATGTCTCTCTCTTGATCTAGAATGACTGTATTTTCTTTCTTGGGACTTTAAATCTCTCATTCAGTTGAGACAAAAATAATACAATTTTTCTGTACAAAAAGGTATTAAATTGGCAGTAAATTTGTGTGCTAGAGATTCCAAGAATGGTCTGTATGTGCCTGGAGCCAGCACTCCCAACCCTGGTCAAGAAGAAGTGACAGTTTTTAGCTGTGTAGCATTTTCTGAAGTGAGGGTGAGCTCCAGCTTCTCACCTGAAGTGCCACCTGTCAGTTCTGAGACTTATTAGCCACTAGGGCAAACTTACCATCCTGGACAAAAATTTTTGGCAAAAGAGTTAGTTAAGTATCATTCCATGCACAGGCTGAATTGCTGGACTCTCTCACATGCTGGGAATCTCCCTTCCAGGAAAACCCTAGGATTCAACCAAGAGAGGTGACAGATGTCTTTTGATTTTAAGGAGGATGTGAGGGAAATGCAAATTGGAGAACTCTTTCAGAAGAGCATCAGATATATGATGGTGCTCTTCAAGTCCCGTCTTGCATCCTAAATGTAGCTTAAAGGTCAACAAAATCCACAGACAGGCACACTGGGAGTGCTGAATCGTTACATTTTACACAGTCCTTCACACTAGGATACCTGGATGGTTCCCAAGAGCAAGCAATCTGGAAATAAAAATGTGTCTGATCAATAAAATTAAATGGCTTGAAGAAATTTGAGTTTAGTGCTCTGTAAGTCCTAATTGGCTTTGTGTGTATCAGGGGTGACCTTGCCCTTCACAGCTCTGACAATGTGTGCAGGGTTACTGCAAGGTATCAACAGTGCAGCGGTGAGCTCAGTGCTCTTGACAGCCCAAAAGACACCAACCACAGGAAAAATCAGCAGTGGGAAGGGCAGCAAGAATGGAAAAGTGTCCCAGTGGCACCTGAGATTGTTGTGCCCTGCTTGGGCTAGAAGGCTGTAACATCAACTCTCTCTACATCAGACATGGACTAATACCTATTTGCATCCCTACATGCCCCCTTCTTATTTTATGTCAAAGATACAAAATATAGACATACCACTAACATGGGTGGGATAATAAAAAGATAAGTATAAGTATTCAAAGAGCATGAGCTATTTAAATAGGGAAGTTAAACAAAATCCATCCCAACTGGCTTTCAAGTCTCAGCCTCGTGATGTAAAAATCATTCTATTTTACTTACAGAATGCTAAAATCTCCAGAGGAATTGCTCCTCTCTTCTCAGCAACATATGCAGGCAGAATTAACTTCAGAGGCTTTACAAGTGTGAGTCAAGGGAGACAGCTCAGCAGAGCCCAGGCACCTTCCACAAGTGCTCCAGTCCCCTCTAGCATACACACCTGCCCTTTCATCAGTAGCATAAGAAAATCAGGGAAATTTACAGAGCAAAACATATTGTAAGCCCTCACAGGGGGAATTGGAAACTCAGGAGGTTTTAACACATTACTTGGCTTCAAAGGGTCAGGTTTGAATGGGATTTCCAGCAATGCCCAGAGGTATCCCCAAAGATATGTTTTAAACCTGTCTGCCACAGGATGAGCCAAAGCTCCCAGAAGTTTCCTTTCCCTTGCCACGTGCATTTGAGCTGACAAAGAGGTTTGCTTCTCTGAGAACATGCAGCACTGCCAGGCTTCCTTTCACTGCCCTTTTTAAAAGTCTGCATATTTCATTACCTGTGTTTTGTAACCTGGCATTGACAACACTCTTGGAGCTAAAATGTGACATTTCTCCCTTGTAATGAGAATATTGCATCCTTGTCCACTTAAAAATTCTAATAATACAAATCCGAAATGAGTTTTGCATATTTAAACACTTTTAAATAAAACACTTGATGTTAGTGAGGAGCAAATGATGACTCTTCAGAGGGGAGCAGGAGAGAACAGTTCTGCTGTTCATGCTTCCACTGCTGCAGGAAAAGCGTTTGGGATGTTGAGTGCTGATGACCCATTCCATGGCCACAGGCAGCCCCATAACCTGGGCGACTCAAACAGTTATTATTATTTTTCCACCTGTATGTATTCTATATTTGAGTTATTGCTCTGATTTTCCACAAAAGGCATTGCACAATGGGGTATCTGCCAACATCCACCCCAACACAGACACTGCGCTGTGCCACGGGCTGATCCTGGGGTTTCCAGAGCTGGAAGTGCAAACCAGAGTCCAGATGGATCCATAAAAATGTTGCAACTGGTAGGATTTCTTAAAAGGCATGGAAATATGGAGACTTCATTACCACAGGCAGGTCTCCCCAGAGCCACTGCAAAGCGCAACCGACCTCAAGGTCACGTCTTACTCCCACTGCAAGAGCTGTGCAGACAGAGCTTTCAATCAAGCAGCTTCCACAGGGACTCCCCAGTTTCTGCAGCAAGGCAACCCGTGCCAGCCTCAAGGCTTTTATCCAATTTGACAACACAGTGGTCATAGCTATGAGATTTGCTAAGCCTTGGGAACATGGAATTGTCAACAAACGGATGGAGATATCTTTTATTTGAAGTCTTCTCTTCCACCCCCTCCAAAAAGTATTCTATAACTCTAGCAACATTTCTACAACTCTAGCAATGTTTTTAATAACTCTGGCAATAAATTCTTAACCCTCCAAGGGCAAAAATGGAAACTAGTGACAAGCCATGGTGCCTGGGGTGATGATATGCTACTGTGTAATCTCGCCGTGTCATGGTAAATAACTAGAGTCATTTTCTTGTAATGTTCTTATTGCTTTATCAGAATAAACATTGGAGAATACATCACGTTCCTTTGTGTTTCTCAATTCCTATTAAACTCCTGGCTGCTTCAGTGTGGCCCCTGTATGCAGCTTGGCTGCAGACTGGTGAGCTGTGACGTTCTGCAGCACAATATTATCATTTCTCAACTCCTGTTCAACTCCAACTGCAACTTTTCATGGGCAAAGATGGATGCCATGAGCAAAATCCAGGCTCAGGCAAAATTTATCTCAATTTATCCGGGACAGGAAAAGTAACTGAGGGTACCTTACTGAAAGCAAAATATACTGCTTGAATGAATTTATAGTAAATAATAAAATACACCAGGGACAGACCATTTACTGTAGAGGAAGAATGTAATATATGATGTTGGTAATTCACTTTAAAACTATGCTGTTAAGCAAGTATAAAGGTGATAATCACCTTTTTAAGGTATTAATATTATATTTCTAAGCCAGTCAGTGTGTGACATCTACCAATATTAAACAGCCATTTTTAATTTCTCCCAGAAAAAGCTATACATGTTTTATGCCTCTTCCAGGACTGGCAGCTCTCACAGCAATGTGAAGGTTGAAAGTGGGCCTAAGGCTCTCAACAAGGTGCACTACCCTGAGGACCAGGTGATGCTTTGGGAGGGTACCTGGAACAGAGGCCAGACAGTGTTAGAGGAATGAAGTAAGGATTTATTAAAAGGCTTTTAAAGGATACACCATGGACAGTACAAGAGCCCAGCCATGGCTCCACCCAAGACGGGCCCAAGATGGACAACCAGTCAGAAGTTTTCACACTTTTATAGGTTTTGGTCCATTTCCATATTGGGATTAATTGTCCAATTACAGCTCCAGGTTATGAAGTCCCACCCTCCCAGATTGCTCTCCTCAATTCACTGTTGTTTGCACTTTTTGGGCCTGAAGCTGTAATGCTGTTCTTGGTTCTCAGCTGGAAAAGGATTGTTTTGTCTAACTAAACTGTGAAGAGAACTTGCTAACACTTCATATTAAGTTCAAAGTTATAAACTAATGCAGTACAAAATCTGGAAAATATAAAAGCTAAAACTTAAGGCATCAAGGGTATAAACACCAGAAAGATAAATGTCTGACCTAATCTATGGGAGAACTGCTGAGGTCAGACCAGGAATAAAATCAGCCAACACACAGACTCAAATCCAGCGCTGCAACACCAACAAGAACCCCATCGCAGATACTGAAGCCAGCCCTGGCCAGCCAGCAGAATCTTATTGCAGAACCAGGCTATTTTTGCACAGATTAAGAAGAGCAAAATTTCACACAATGGGGCATCTCACATTATGTAGACATTTCACATATCAGTTATTTGCAATTTAAAGCTGGTTTTGGAGCCTTGAGTTGACTTTTGGCTCCTCTACCCAAAAAATCACGGTCCAGTTCCTTCTTCACTCCATTTGCCCTGAGTCCTTCCTAGTCCTGGAGGTCACTTGGATCCCTGCTCTCCACATTTCTGTCATGGATTTATGGCTCCTTTTTTTTGAATACAGGCACTGGGAATTACACAGAATATTCTTGCACACCACCAGTAGCATTTCCCTGTCACCACAGGGAACACATTGCCTGCTGCAGAGGGATAAGCCAGCTCTGAACCTCTGTGGTTCCAAAAGCTCTGCTGATACCTGGATACCTCATTTATAGAGCTGCAGATCCCAGAGGCAGGTGATTACAGGGAGAATCTCAGCATGTCCTTTGCTTCTCCAAAAGGCTCAGAATAAAGCCTAAGCATGTGCATTTGGAAGACTTAAATCATAAAAGGGAAAAAATAAAACCCAAACAAACCACTCATTGTATTACTATCTACATATCTCATGATTTGTAAGTCAATATCATGATACCATCATTGCATTTTGGCTTGGCAAGCAGACTCAGAGCAGAATTATCCCCTACAAATCCTGGGCAGGGAGTTCTTCCAGCACAGGTTTGATCCTTCTGTCTCTGCACAAGCAAATGTTGATGTGTTTCAGGGACCTGGTGACTTTAATGCATTTAACCAGTAGCTCCTTTGCCCATCTAAAAGTTGGGCTTTAACTGCACAGGGCAGAAAGAACCTTCAGTCTCCAGGCAAGGCATTCCTGTTGGTCCCAGTTCCTGTGAGCACATTATAAATCTTGCTTTTACAGTTAAACTCCCCTCATCAAAGCAGAAGCGTCCTTATTAGATTATTTAGAAAAGCCCATAATTACCAGGTCTAATTTATTAATGAGATGGGCAATTTAAACACCATCTTTGGAGATAATGAAACCGTGCTAACTCTGAGACTGAGGGAACACCAACACCATGGAAACTGTCACCAACAAAAGCCATGATACTGCAGAGGCGTGGTTTGCTGAAAATACTCAACACATTCAATCTCTTAAAATGGAAACAGCACAAATATTACTCAGGCTGCATGTGATGCTGGCAGAGAACAAAAGTGCAGTTTGTGGGTTGCCACAGCAGTTTCCCTTGGCTGCTGCCCCAGCTGTAGATGGCTGTGGCATTGACATCCCAGAGTGTCCCAGAGGTGAAGCAGAATGGATTCACTGGAAGCTCCACACGTGTTGAAGATAACTGCTCTCTCCAGGCACTTTCCAGAAGTATGTTCATTCTTCAGAGGCCTGTTAGAAAAATGGTGAAAAAGGAAAAAACAATTTGGTCTGTTTTGCCTTTGCTGTTCACTGGTAATGGTGCACATTTAGCATGATTTATAATGTTGGGCTCTTTCTGTAGAGCCCCAGGAACAGTAAGCAACCCAACTCTGCTCCCCATAACAGGAGACAAACCTCAGAGGCTGCCTGCAAGGGAAAGGGGCCAGTGTGCAGGAAATGTCTGCAGTGCCCCTGTTCTGCAGGACCTCAGAGAAAAGTGCCAGCTGCCATCAGCACATATTCTTCCCTGAACAAAAAAGGTGCTGCTAGTGGGGTAAGCAGAGTGTTGGAAAAGGTGTGTTTAACTCTAGGGTCCTCACAGCAAGATTTGAAGGGATGCTGCAAGACAAGCAGAGGTTTCAGAGGATGCAGGAGCATCCCAGCACTGGTGCAAGGGCAGCCTCTTCTTGCAGGGCCCAGGGAGATGTGCTGCTCCATAAAACACTTGGAAAAGGCAGCATGAGACGTGAGGAAAGCCTTATTTTCTGCTGACAGAAATACTTCTGCCTTTTAGCTGGGAAGCAAAACACTGCCCTGTAATTATTCCTGATGCTGAGCACCAGGCAGCAGCTACATGCAAACCAGGCTTCTCCATCAGATACTTTAATGAGGAGGTCAGTGCATTTTGCATTGAGGGATTTGGGATTTGAACACTAACTGGAGTGGCATGTGTTAGAAGGACATGTGAATTAATGACACTATTTATAACCCATCTCATTATCACACACAGCTTGATGCCTCAGCCAGCCACTAATTCTCTAAACAAATTTCTTTTGCTGGAAATAAAACTGCTTTGCTTCAGCTGTGATCAGTTAGAAGAATGCTGCTGTTGTTATTGTTTGTTTTTTAATGTAAACAGCCCTTTTCAAAGGAAGGCTCCATGACTGCGTGGTGTAACTCAGCCCCAAGTCTAGGTCTCAGATACAAAAATATTCATGTTGAAGCTGTTAAATGAACAATGACCAAATTACATGCTTGAATCCCCTCCTTTGCTTTATTTTTGATCTCTAATATTGGAATGCTGTAATAGTTTTGAAGCTCCTCGTGTGCACATTACCAATGCATATGTTACTACAGAAATGTAAAATTCAGTATCTTGTCCTTTAAATTTTAAAAGAAATGTGCCCTTCCTTTTATTTGTGTCCTATTCTTTGAAACAAACGAGAAAATAAACCATCATCTGATAAATATTAAACACTTGGATATGATTCCAGCCTTTTTCCCTCTGAGGCTGTGGCATGGCACTGGCTTTTTGACTCTTTCAGTTGAAAGAGGACACTGAATCCTAATCCTGTTTCTATAGAAAACAAGTTAAAAGGCACTTTTTTTTGCTGTTATTTTAGATATCTATTATTTTATAAGTGTTTTTAAAATCCAGACACATAAGGGAGAGATATAAGGAAATCAAGTCCTCTTCTTAAACGCAGACATCCAAGAGCAAAATCCATTCTTCCTTCTTTTCCCTGCTAAAATAAATCACTATTTGCAAGGTTGGCTGCCTGGGGGCAACCTCCCTGACCTGTCTTCAGTTTCCTCCTGCATTTGGAAATGAAGACTTTTGAAGCAAAGAACAGAAAGTGTCAGTGCATCTGCTGTGGGCTAATTAATGCTTGCCCACAAACCAGGGTGGATTTCTGCTTCTCCTGTGCTCTTTGAGCTGGCACTGACAGCCCTTGGAGGACCCTGGTGTCAGTACAGAAAAAATGTCACCTCCCCATGTCTCATCTTACCAGCCCCTCAGGGGTGTGCAGAGGACAGGGTTTCATTACTCTTGAGATGGATGTGTTCATCTGCCCCTGAGTGATCAGGAAAAGAGAGGAGAGACCACATCCTGGTGGAGAAAGAGCAGGGCTGAGGGTGGAGGCAGCTTCTGCTCGGCAATGAGTGATGCTTGTTCTGTGCCTGAGAAAATAAACACAGGGAATCAATTAGCTCTAAATATAAGTGGCAATAATGTGACTGATCAGGCACCAGAATTGTTTTAGTGATGGGAATGAAAAGGAATCCATTATAACTGACAATAGTGTTAATAAAGATCCATTTCCAGAGGTCTGGAGAAGTGGAAAGGGCTGTAATCACAGCAGTGCTCTCCACCCTCCTCCTTTCCACTGGGATGAGAGCAGAGCTCCTCACTTGCTGCAACTGTTAAGACAGAGCAGAAAAAGACACCAGGAGGATGAATCCCAGCACTGCCCCATGCAAGGAAGATGTGAAGTCACCAGTGATGGGGCCTCTGCTCCCTCAGTCCCTCTGTGCTCACCAGTCTGCTCAGAGCCAGCTTCAATCTAAAGGGAAGTACAGGAGAGAGTTCTTGCCTCATTGGTGGAAAACCTTTGCTGGAAGGTATTTTCAGAAGTCTTTCCCAGCAGCCTCTACATGCAGGTGCTGTGCTTAATTACAGCTTCCATCAGGTGGCAAATCTACTGCCTTGCAGATAATTTTCCATTGCTGCTGCCCCACTGGGAATCATCTCTGTGCACAGCCCTGCCCTGAAACCAGCACAGCTTGGCTACATCTCAGAAGTGTCCTTTCCTTCACACACAGCAATTTCCAGACTACTCAGGGCGTAGCAAGAAGAGGGATAAGCATGTGATGCATTGCAGGGAAGGTAGGAGTTGATTTACATCTCTTCTCTCACCATGAGACTTCCAGGATGGAGCATGGAGGAGAAGGAGGATTTAACAATGCATGATGCCTTTAGGCTAAAATGTCATGGACAAAGAGGACCCCACTAAAAACCAGCCAAAGATGGCCTTTTGCAGGACTTTCAGAGAACTTTGCTCCCAGTGAGCTGTTCCAGACATCTTCCCCCACAATGAGACATAGCTGTGAGCTAATCTGTCAGGTTAATTTAATGCAGCAGAATGTGAATAGATTGCAATCCATTCTTGAAAAAAAAAAAAAATAAGTGTTGGCTGGTGACTATTTGCACGGAGGGAAGTCTTTTAGGCACATTTATACCCCTCCTTCTCTCCATGCAGACTGGCCAGGCAGTGTTCTTGCTGATGGCTCAGTGTGCAGTCAGGGGTGAGGCTGTGACCAAGTATGTGATGATTCCATGGGTTTTGCTGCCTCTGGCTTCAGAAGAGCTGTTTGTGTCTTTCCTGAGCCTGTGTAAGGCACAGCCTGACACCTTTCACAGGGTGACTTATCTAACTCAACTGGGGCAAGTCAGGGTCCTGCTGTTTCTCCTTGGTGGCGGAGCTCTCTCTCCATCCTGCCGTGCTGGGAGCACCACCTCACTGATTAACCTGACAATGAGTTTGCAGAGTAATGTTCTCTTCATTCCTCCCTACCAGAAGCAGCACAGTGTGTGTGCCATCACCCCCTGCTAAATCCTCTGAGGGCATGGAGGACCCTGATAACCATTTGAAAATCCATTTTCCCATTTCTACTTCCACCAGAATCTCTGGCTTCATGGCTTTGTCTCCTTGCATTTTCTCTGTGGCACAGTTTCCTGCTGAGCACACTGAAAAGATCAAGCCTGCCTGGGTACCCCAAAGTCTTCCTTTTTGGGGCAGCAGTTACCAGTAAAGCACTAACTGGTGCTGCTTCTGCAAGACAGCAGGGATAAACTGGAGAGTGGTACTGTTAAATGGTGTGCAGGGTAATTAGCAACAACGAAAGCACAAGCAAATACATAACAAAATGCCTCACAGTCTGACTCTGGTGCATTATCCAAGTTATCTTGAATATAAAAATTCTCCCATTTTCCTCCAAATTAGGGGTCAAAATTCTGCTGCTGCAACTAAATGAGCTGCCACTGAAACTGGAACATTTGTCACTTGGATCTAATTAAACATTGATTAACTGCTCTGACCCCCAGTGTCCTCAAACACATAAAGTTGAAATCTCACTCCAAAGACTGTCCCTAAGCAAAGGGCTGGGCTCTGGAAAGCTGCACTTTCCCCCTGAGCTCTGTAAAGCAACTCTGAGAAGTTACTTTAAGAATGAAGTCCCGAGGCCAGACCTGTCTGTCCCAGGTGCTGTACCTGCTCCAGGCACACATTGCAACCCCAGCTGCCAAACTTGGGGCCTAAAGGGATTTCCCTTGGCTCTGAGGGGCCCAAAAAGAGGGGGCAGATATCAGTTTGGCATCTGGGCACTGCCAGATTACACCCAACCCTCACAAGACAGGGCTCTGAGGCACCCAACATCCATAAAGACAAAGCTGTAATGAAAACATGTCACTCCAAATAAGCCCAGCACCAAGAAAGGATCTCCTCTCAGGGACTGCACCAGTGCAAAAGAGCCTCAGAAAAACACTCCCCCCACCACCTTTGTTACAGCTCTGGCTTCTCCTTTAACATAATTTTTGTCTAAAGAAGGTTCTTCCACAAGTCCTGTAGCTGTGGGATCCAGAGCACAGATTTCAGAGAGACAAATCTGGCTATGTTTGGGAAAATTTCCAGTTATAATGACTTGACCACAACTGCTCTGCAAATTGGTCCCAGAGTTAATTTCCTTTTCCCCAGAAAAAGCACTACTTTTTCAGTGTGAAGTAGCTTCAGTTTCCACCAAATTTTGTTTTATTTCATCTACCACCCTGCAGCACCTGCTGCCCTCCATTACAAAGACAAGTGTAGATGGTCTTGTAGTCCAGCCAGAATTAATTATACCCAGGAAAATAACTCATTTTCAGTTCTTAGAAACATATCTGTCCCTATCAGGAGAAGGTCAAATACAGATTTTTCCTGTGCCAAATCCATCTCTTTTTGAGTTAGGAGATTGTCATCTATAATTATCGAATATTTTCAAGACATTTCAGCAATGACAGCCTGAGACCTCTGTATGTCAGTCAGGCTGAAATCACTTGTGATAAGTCAGCTTCCCTCCCCAGAGATTACCAGAGGGTGCATGAGGATAGCACCACCTGGATTTCTGTGGGACAAGTGGCCTGCAGCAGGGGTCAGTGCCCAGTCTCTGGGCCATCTTCAAGCACGTGTGTCCCCAGGCAGCCGTGGTCATTTGCTTCTACAGTGTCCCACTGCATCTTGCCATGGCAGGACCTGCTCATCCTTGCTGTTTTCAAGATAAACAGATTACAATCAAAGGCAACACTGACATCTCTACCTTGATGTACTCTCTCTTTAGTTTTATGCACTTAGAACCATGAAGGCATCACCTGGATTTTGGAAAAATATTCTGTATTAATTGCAGATAGAAAAATTACCTCTTCATAATATTTCAATGGATTTAATGATTGTTGTATTGAGATGCTTTGAAAACACTTTTAAACCATTACTGAAACACTTAACAATTATTTTTCACAAATAGTATCCAGTTTAGCACTATTTTTTATCAATAATACCTAGTTTATTATAAATTAAAAACTACAATTTGAGTGACAAAAATTTTTTCCAAAGTAAAGAAAATCATGAATATTGCTGAGGGCTTCATCAGTGAAAGCTTAAGTCTTCTTGGGAATCTATCAAGTGTGTGAAAAAAAGGGTAGAAATTGGAAGTAGTTGAATTTGCTGGCAAGATGTCCCAGGTTACCACAGGCAGAGGCAAAACCCACACAGTAAAGATGCCATCTAAAAACAGTGGCTCCTGGTGCTGCTCAGGGACCAGGGCTGTCTCTCTTCCATGGCATGGGCAGCACACACAGGTGGGATTCTGGTCTCCTTCACCTGCTCTGCCACCACCCCAGCGAAGTGTGGGGAAATAATTAACAAGATATCAGGTGAAATAATTATACCTGGCAGATGCTACATGTTCAGGAAAGCCAATATGCAGTGCTTTAGCTCTCCTGTCCTCGGGCTTAAACTCAGATTTTTCCAGATGATGCATGGGATTGCACTGGAGGGTTGAATGGGTAATTACCTCCCTCTATGTCCTACCCCTTCCTCTGCATTCCAAGCATATTTAAAGGGCACCTAGAAGAAGTAGCCACGACCTAAATTAAAATGTAATATGGAAAGATAATGTTGGTAGGCTGTCTGGGAAGGTGATGCAGCAGGTATTGCACACTGGACAAAATGTGGCTTTCTCCTCCCTTGAGCTTTGCCCCTGGGTTTCTGGGCTTGCTTGTTCTTATCAGCTTTTCTCATCTGCTGTGGCAGAAGAGGAGCTGCAGCCACGCTTGGGTGGTTGCAGGGGAGCTGCCACCCCTCCCACCTGTGTGCAGGACAAGGCAGCTCATCAGCAGGGACCCCAGAGTCTCTCCCCTGCCCTGGGATTTGGGACTGAGCTCCCCAGCCAACCTTGCCTGTCCCCCAGCACCCACTTCAGAGCATCTCCCTGGCAGGAGGAAAATGTCAGATCTGTTGTTCCTCAGCTGAGAGCTCCTCTGTCTCAGTGGCTGATGACACAGCACGAGACAGAGGTGCAGAACAGCTTAGGAGAAGAAAGTACAAACCCACACAGATATAACCCACACAGGCAACAGGAAAGGGGCAATGGAGGAGCAGCCAAAAGCCCTTGACACCAGCAAAATTTTGGTTTGGTTATAAATGAAACTGATTTAGCATTGCAACTACAAAAGGCACGCCAAGGGCAGCATGGCCCCAAGACTGCTCCCTCAGCAGAAGGCTGCTTTTACTCTTCAGGCTGGGGTGATGGTTCAGGTTCAAAAAGCCCCAGGGCCTAGAGCTCCAGGGACATTGCAACTACATAATAACCTAAAAGCAAACCATGGAAGATGGGGAAAATAAAATATTTGTTGGGACCTGGTCCTACTGAAAAACTGCTGTGTGAATAAATATATATTATGTCCTGAAGTGGGGCCAAATCTGAAAACTCCCCAGCTAGCATGAAACTGGCTTTAATAACAATAAGCCTGCAAAAAAGTGAAGATTAAAAATTTATTCTGAACTAAATGAAGCTATAAAAAGAACAGTTTTCTGCCATTACAAATTTATGTTACATAAATTACTGATACAGCTGCCTTCTTTTGAGAACACTAAACCACACTGGTCAGCCTCTGTGAGCACCCAGGAGTTCTGCTGCATCTCACCTTTGCTGCTCACTGCTGGACTCTAACACTGGAGGAACAATGAAAACACTTACTTTTTTGAATTCTTTAAAGAATAAAAACCTCATCTTTTCCTAACTGAAACATTGTGAGAAAGTAATCATCCCTTCCAGCACTAAGTTCAAGATATTTTCTTTCTGCCCTTTTTCTCAGAATTTTCCAAGCATAAAATTCCTTTAAAACATTTGCTATATAATATTCCATTACAAATTATGGACTATTTAGTATAACCTGTATTAATGATAAATAAAAACCCCTGTCAGTCATTCCTCCTAAAGGTATCCAGAAAGAACTGGAGGCGAGGAGACAACACTTAGTTACAGGAACAAGTAAATAAAAGAGAAGCACAGGATTATTCATGCCGTAGATGCCCTGTGATGTGCTGTTAGCATTAACAGGTCCCCGCTGGCCAGCAGGGGCTGTATCAGAGGCAGGCACACCCAGGGCTGCTGTCCCTGCACCCCTGGGAGCTCCTGGTGTCCCCTCTGCTGGGTGCTCATCCCTCTCTGCCCACCCGGCCGAGCTTTACTGGGGCATTCTGGTCCCACTGTCCCAGAAATCCCAGAAATCCCAGTAGCACCAGCCCCACAGCTGAGGTCCTTGGTACTCAGGGCTGCTGAGTAACAATCAGCACCAAAAGGAGCCACCAGGTTTTAAAAACAGCAAGATCTTGAATTTCTGGCCACACACATGGGTTGTGAACCTTTTGCTGCACATCCAGTCCCTCTGCTCCCTTCAGAATTTTGTGTATGGTATAATGCTGTGGCCATGTGAACCAGGTAGGTTTTTGTAGTTCTTTCTTTTCTGACACATTGTAACTGCACTCTTGGTTTTATCTAACACTAGATAATTCTACTGAAGATAAAAATGACCAAAATTAAAAAAACATATTAAAAAAGAGGAAATTGTTTTCTGGTTGAGGTGCTTGCCAGTACATATAAATTCAGAACAGAGTCTACTTCCCTATGAAATTTTGATGGTGTTCTCTGCTGGAAGGCTGACAAGACATTGAATTCCACATTCAGGAAATGTTTGACTCCATGATGTGTTTATAATTAAATTTATTTCCCTTGAATGCAACAGAGCATCTCCCTGGCTTATTGCACAAGACAGCTGCATGCTAAGGATTATGCCTGTAGAATCAAATAGATTGATGACATGATTTAGGACCTATCTGACAAGATTAATTGATTTAAATATATCTTACACAATTTGCCTTAATCCTCTGAGGAGAACCAGACCAACTTCACACCTTTGCTTTGCTCTAGAAACCTTATTGAAAGAGAGGAGGGGGAGAAGATGTGCTTGCTTCATGTAGTTAATTAAGAGCTCTGAATGTCCAATAAATTACTATTCTTTGGAGGGAACATGTGAAATACTTATTGTCTCATTTGTCTCATTCCTTGTTGTCTAGTTCACTTTTTTTTTTTTTTTTTTGGTTATTTATGAATCAGCAGGGTGGCTGCAGCCCTCATGGTGGGACTTCCAGGTCCCAACAATTTACCTGGCCAGATCTCCACCACAATGCCCACACCACACACAGGCAAAAGGCAAAATAAGTTCTAGATCTTTGGGAATTTTATGCTGCTCTACTCAGCAAATCCCACAGATTTGTCTGCACAATGAGAGATGAGATGTGAGCCTTGCCCTGAGCTCAAGGATCTCCAAGGTAGGTGCAGCCCATGTAACACTCACAGCTGACACTGCCATTCCCACATGACCACTTTGTCTTTGAGCTCAAAATTGCACAGACAATTCATAAATTTAATTTAAAATATGACCATTTTTTCTCTCAGTAATACTTAGGGGGCTTTCCCTGCAGTGTGCATTTTCCATCACACAGAGCTTTTCCAGAGGATTTTGGTGTTTGTTGGACAATACAGAAGTTCACAGCTTGCACACCAGGTTCACTTTGGCTCCCAGTGACCACAAAAGTTCAGTAATGGCTTGGTGGAGTTACAGACCCTCAGGCCACCAATCTGCACCTGCCAGGGTTCCCTGGCAGAGGCTCCAAGGATGGCAAGACATCACTCATTATATTGCTCAGGTACCCTGTCACATCACTTGCCTTTGGAGCAGGCAGCAAAAGCAACGCCAGCCATATCTCCAGGACAAACCAGCAAGAAGTACATTGAGCTGTAGCAGCAGGGGCCTGTTGGTATGCAGAAGCTCACTCTTTGGCTTGGATTTGGGCCAGAAAACAGTATCTAACATCCCTACTGGGGTGGGAAATGGGATTTTAAATCTCAGAGTCTTCAGCCAAGTAATTAGATGGACAATAAAATTCACACCCCCTCTCCCAATAGGTAGCCAGAGGCTTTTCAGTGATTTTTTTCCTTGTAATATCTTTAATGAAAGCAGCATTGAGATGTAATATCACATCACCTACAGTTTGAACAGAACTTTAAACTGCACAGTCTTAAAATTAATTATATATTTAATTACTGTGTCCTTGTAGATACATTATGGTCATATTTATAACTATCTACAAAAATGACAAGTTGGCCGTAAAAACAATGAGGTGCAAAGACGTACAAGGGCAGCATCATTTAGAATCAAAGTGTGTTATGTGGCTGTTCCAGTACAAATGCCTGAAACTTCAGTGCCACAGTTTCTCTGCTATATAGTCATCATGTAAATATTTGTGTCTGTAGAAAGAGTGATGTTCTTGCAAGGACACAATTTGTACAACATTTATATATAATTTGGCTTCAAAATAAACAGCCCCCTTTTGCTTTCAGTTCAGATCTGGCATAAAGCCACTAAATTTGCTCCAGATTTGTAATGCAAGCAGGAATTTTGCCCACTGCTTCTATAAGGCAGCTAATTTGCCAGTATTGTATTTTTGTTCTGTGCCAGCTAATTTGGATACAACAGATTGGATTTAAGGGTCAAAAAGTCAAGAAAACTGACTGACTGAAGATGATGAAATATTTTTTTTCAAACTGATTTAAAATAATTGAAACAGCCCAGAGAAGTCATGGAGCATTTTATGAAATCTGTATTTCATAGAAGGTAAAATTGAATCTAGGTGCCAGCAGCAGCCTGACATTGGCCTTAGCATGCCTGCCTCAAATCAGTGTTTTCATCAAAAGCTATTTTACTTCTGGCAATGCTGATGATCAAGGGAAAAAAAAAAAAAAAAGAAAAAAGAAAAAATTACATCTGCGCCCTAAAGTCCCCAAAAACAGACACCAGAAAAAAGAGCAAAGAACCAAAGAGCTTTTCTGACCCAAGCCACAGACCTGTTTGGAAACTAGCTGTGGCCAGATGTCAGATTGAACACCAGCCTTTTCTCCAGCACACCAGTGATGAACCAAAGCCTGGGATCCAAGCAGCCTGGAAAGAGCAGTGTTCTCCCATTGCAGCCCAGCCACGTGTGCAGCATTTCTCAACAACCCAATTCAACCTCTCCTTCCACCGTGGTGAGGACAGTGAATGTGTGTATTTCTATTGCAATAGAAGTTATGAAGACAAGCAAAAAGCCTTTCTAACCTGGGGTGATACCAAGGGAATTACTAACTCCGCATGGCAGGCAACAACAGCAGAGCTTGGAGGACTCTCCACTTCTGTGGGGCTGTGCCAGGATGACAAGAGCCCTGCCCAGGGGTCCTGGTGACATGAGGAGGATCTATAAAGCACAAAGGAAATGGGCCTTGGTGTCAGACTAAAGTCATTGCATATGAACTGGGCTAATTAGTGCTTATTGACACTTTGTGGCACAGAAACTCATACTCTTGTGTGGGAGTAAATCAGCAATTCCATTCACAGGCTGGCAAGCCACTCTGGGGACAAAAGCTGACACCTGAATGAGTTGTTCATTCAGGTGACAGGACACAAAAGCAGCCAGTTTGTGGCTCCTGCAGTTTTTCTGAAAAAGGTGCTGCATCTCTTTCTGCTCTTCTTGTCCCAAAAAGTGCTCTCTGGGTGTGGGATGAGGAAAATGCCATCCCAGCTGCCATCCTCAAACACTGCCTTTCAGTGAGATGGGAGCTGGGAGCCCCCAGTGCTCTGAGCCCCTCACCTCTCCATGCTGCACAAACACTGCAAGGGCTGCTTTTCATCCTGTGCTGAGGGACACAGGGCCACCAGGCTGCTCAGTCCTGGGCATAATATTTGTATGGAAAATTCCTCCTGGTTAACTCCTGTAAGGCATCTCTGACCCAGGCAGAGCCCTCGGGCTGAGCGTGCCAGCTCTCAGGTGCTCTGTGCTCAGCAGAGTGAGGGGCCCCTGAGGGCTGAGAGCCATCAGACCACCTGGGAACATCAGCAGTGCCATGTGAGCCTCAAGGACAGACCTGCAGGATCACGGGAAACTGGGCTGGGAGGCACCTCGAAGGTCCAGCTCATACATTTTCTTGCCTAGGGCAGAATCAGCTGAACCTCTGCCTGTGAGATGTCTCATCTGTCCTTAACCACCTCCTCAGACTACTCAAATACTATATTGCTCACTAGGAAGTTTTTACAGCTGTCTAGTTATGATTGTCCCTTCACAGCTCACCTCTTGCCTTTCCTTCTTTGCTGATGCTGAAAATCTGCTGTGCCACATTTAACGTGTTTGCTCCTGGGAGGGGTCCCAGGGTTTGGATCGATATACCCAGGGAAGAGAAGCAGAGCCCCTTTGCCAGAACCCCACAGCAGCAGAGAGGCTGCTCAGCCAGGAACAGGGGAGGAAGATGAGAGGCTCTGCCACTGGAGAAGCAATGACCCAGAGCAAGGCAAACAAAGGGTCACAGCCAGCATTGGTTCTGATCCCAGGTCAGGGAAATGAGAAGTACCTGCTAAACGCTTTGTGGTTTTGTAGTTGTCTAACACAGACCCAAGGAAGGCCCATTTCTGTAGGAATTTGTGCTAATATAATCCAGAAATGCTGTTTTCCCAGTGCTGCTGTCAGAGCCCTGCAATGCCATGGTTGCTGCACCATTGCATCACCAGCACAAGCACCCATGCTAGGCAGGGCTTCCAGCCCAGAATAATGCCAGAGACTGTGCTGACCATCTGCCATCCTGTTACATGCACCACAGTTAATGTGTTCTGTGCAAATCCCACACATACAGAACTGCTGCAGCCAAAGGTTTTTCAGCAGTTCAATAGTACAAATGTATCTGCTCCAGTCCAAAAACCCCCACACAGAGGGAAATTAAAGACATTACACCTAACAGCAAAAAGTATCTTCTGTTTCTAGTGACAGCTCAATAAATGTTACCCAGAGAGAATGATCTAGGTTTGTCAGGGTGGTGGAGAGCTGCTCTGGACAATTATCACACCAAGAAATTAAATGTAATAGGAGTCTTTTTTTTTCTATATAGAAACATGAAATCATTTAGATTGGAAAGGGCTGTTAAGATGATCAAGTCCAACCAAGAACATAACACTGCCAAGTTCCTCCACCACAAGCCTAAGTGCCACATATCACACACGGGGACAAATGAAAAGCTGTTCTATATGGTTGGTAGTCCTGAGTGTATTTGTGCACATAAACACCTACACTGACAGTCTTTGCTTGGAGGGACCCCTTTTCAAAGTCTGCCTATAAGAGGCAGGTAGGTTTTGGTAAATCAGAGAGGAGCTTGGATGCAGCCATTGAGCAGCACCACAGAAGGTAGCAGGTCCCAAGAGGGGTGAATCCAGTCACACAGCCAGCTGAGGCACTGCACTATGGCTCTCTCACCCCAAAACCCCATCCTGGCAGCACTCAGCATAACATCCAACAGGAAATTCCAGCCTTCCCTCTTGCAGGAGTCTCCAGCTGCTAAATGGCACTGTGGATCTGAATTCAAGGTGGGAGTTTCCATTGCATCTCTATCATTGGCATCCTACTAGAATTACTTCAGGCTTTGTCCTTGGGGGGAAACATGCATTATGCACAGCAAGAATTTCTCCATCCATCTTCCAGAATGCATTATCACTCTTGATAAGGGCTTTCCAAGTCACTAGTCTCATTGGAAAGGAAGGTGAGCTGACCCATGAATGCTGCAGCTCCAAAGGCTCCTTGCTAGAAACACCATCCAGGAGGCACAAGGGGCAGGAAGGCTGAGTACAGACCCCTGGGTGACATGCACTGGACTGACCCTGTCCCTCAGGCCACCTCTCCCATGCCCATTACTGCTGAGTGCATTGAGCATCTACAGGGAGCTGCAGAAGCAGAGACTACATCTTTGTGGAGGTATTAGGGACAGCATCAAGAAACAGGAGATCTCCAAATGTTTTTCAGGGCTTCCCAAATCCAACACAGCAAGATTAAATTTAGCATATTAGAGTTTCCTTGGAATGGGTAGCAGGATAAGAGGATGTTTAGGGGCCAGTAGAACAGACACAGAGAGAAAGCCACTGATAATTTTGCAGGGCATGCCCTAAAAGTGGATACACATACACTAAAGCAAAATGAATTACCCTATTTTACCTTCTGTACTGTAATAGCAAATTTCTTATTTCGCTAATGGAATGTGCAAATGTGGCCGGAAGTCTGAACCCAGACTCACAGGAGCTATTTTTACAGCTTGTAGAATCAGAGAAAAATACCTCCCAGAGACACAAGGCAATGCAATCAGCCAGGGCCAGCAGTTGGCTGCTCCCTTAATGAGCAAACATCTTATTCATGTGTCCAAAAAGGCCACTCCAAGTACAGCTCTGCTCCCATTGTGTTCTAATCCCTGCCCCCATCAAATGGCAAAAATATTTATGCCTGCTCTATTACATTAAAAATTTATATTTCTGAAAATTAATGAGTTATGACATGACACCAGGCATGATAATTGAACCTCAGGGCCCAGCCCTGTTGAAGCTGTTTTAGAGCTGTCTTACTTTTGGGGGTTAGAATAACCTCCAGATGGCATTGGGGAGGTTAAAAATAAAGAAACATCCAAGCCTATAGACTGACTTTCCACCAAGGGATATGTCTAATTATACATCTGCTTTGCTTTCCTCTGCAATGTATTGGAAGCAATTATTTTAAATAGATAAAGGATGTGAGTGAGGTTCAATTTGCCTCTCTGTCTATCAGCTGTGCAACATGAGCATGCACAGAGTAAAGTCTTAGTCATGGATGTGGATATGTCCTGAAGTTGTATTCTGACATTTGTGAGTCTCATTCAGTGTGCTCCCTTCATTGATTTGTTTTTTTGTAATTGCAGCATATGAAGATTTTCAAGATTTTCAATTCCACTCTTAGCATTTAATTTGAAGTGATCCTGAGTTTAGTACCAAGGCACGTATTGGAAATGACCTTCAAGCTTGAGAGAAAATAATTTCATTTTGGAATCTGTCAATAAGCAATAGGCAGAAGCCTTATACATTTAGTAGCATCCATCAAACATTTTCCCTTAAGAACTTGCTGACCTTCTTGGCAGAGGCCATTCAACAACACACCACTTCTATTCACCTCCTTTATCAAAGAGATGGGATTGCTACTAAGCCATTTCTGCACTCAGAAATTAGGTCAGCTATCAGCAGCAACAGATTACAGAGCTCAAATGATCTGTTCTCTCTGCCAGATGAAAGGGAAGAATAACAGGGGCCTTTCAGTGCCTTACAGACAGGGCATCCTCATCTCAGCTCTGCTCCTGCATTACATGACTATACTTTTTAAGGACAACAATTTAAAAAGGAGGCTATTTAGCAGCCAACTGTAAATCCACCCAACAGTTGTTCCATTCTGGTTTTGCTAACAGGAGGCTGGCTAACAGCTGATCAGATAATTTGCAGTGAATATTCAGAGGAGTATCTCAGGTTTTACAGCTGTGAAAGCAGGATGAGATCTGGAACAGCATTGGTCCCAGTGAATTACACAAGCACATTTGACAGAGAACTCATTCTGCACATCACAGGAGGGAAGGAGGAAGTTTTGAGTGACAGCCTCCTCAATAATAAGGTTTTGATTGCACAGTAGAAAAACTACAAATTAAAATTTTTAGAAAGCAGGTGATAAATTAAGAAAATTAAGTGTTCTCAGATGATTTAAAGCTCTAAAAACATATCCCATGCATACATTAGTTTTAGCAGAATGAAATTACCATGTTTCCAAAATTAATTCAGTAGCAACAAGCTTAACAGAAGGTAAACACTTGCAAGTGTGTCCCAGTAATTTATTTCGTAGCACACATTCATTTTGTGCAAGAATCCCCTTTGCATTCTCACCAGTAGTCGGCTTTGAAATGTTTCAGCTAGTTAGGGATGCTGCAGACACCCAGCTCACAGACACCCTTGTCACAGAAAGGTAACTTGCAGATGTCCACAAGCCCTGAGCAGATGGTGCACGGAAGAATTTCTGCATACTGAGGGGCTGTTCAGAGCTAAAAGGAATTTTTATGAGACCACCAAGAAGTAGCTGCAAGCACAGCTAATTTCTAATTATCAGACTTTCAGCATGAATAGGACAAGCCCTCTGTGTTGTGCTTCAGCACACTGGGGTAGAGAAAAGACTTCAAAACAAAGTATCAGCAACAGCAGAGCAGAATCAAACTGGTGTGGCTTTTCCTGAGCCCAAATCCTTGCTCCTGTCCTCCCCAAGTCTCTGCTAGAAAAGGATGGATCTGTCCCCCAAGAAACCCCTTGGGATTTATGGGCACTGAAAATGTATGGAACAACAACAACAACAACAGATCAACCTATTTTATATTTTAAAAAACCATCAAAATTTTTGAGGCAGTAATTATAGCCGAGACAGATTTTCTCCAGATGTTGAAAATAATAGTTTCCCTTGCACAGCAAAATAAGTTTGCTAACTTTCTAGTCTACTATTTTTTATGACTCTCAGCCGTGCTGCTAAGTGGAATTTGAGAAGTTAAAACTGGCAGGTGGTTGTAAGGAAAGCATTGCAAACTTGCAGATGCACTAACGAAAATCAGAGTTTTATACAGGATGTATTTTGGAATGGAGATACTTAAATCTGGAGGCATAAACATCTAGAAGAGCAAACACATATTTTGTGAGCTTATAAAGATTCGTTGCTATCATGTTTGTGCCATCCCACAGGCTTAAGTGATTTTTTAAAGGTTATTCTGTTAAAATATGAAAGTAAAAGCATACAATTACATAAAATGTAAATAAGAGATTACTTGCAGTTCTCTATCCTGTGTGTTATCTTTGGCAAATAAACTGAGTATTCCCAAATACTAGCCATTAAAATGCTCTTTTTCTTTTGTTGTTTCATTTTTTATACATAATGTTAGACATAATTTCACTCAGTGTGAAAACAAGTATTTTCAAATGTTAATTTGTAATAAAGTTTTCATTAAAGCAGGAGGACCTATCAGAAAAATCTTCATTAAAATCTCATTGTTTTCTTACTAGGTTTAGCCTGGGAGATTTTTCATAATTTTAACAGCTAAATAAGAAAAAAAATAGGCTTTTTGTAAAAAAAAAAGACAAGGTATACATTTTAACCCTTAGTTTAAATGACAACAGTCTCCCTTACATCCCCAGCCACTTCCACCCCAGGTCTGTACTCTCCTGCCTGCACCATACCTCCTCTATGTGCTCCTGTTGAAAGCATCCACCTAAGTTGAATTTTTTAAAGAGAAGGTCCTGATCCCCAGATTTTTTTTTTTAAAAAGCACTTTCAGTCTGCATCTCCATGAAACATTAAACTGGATGCACATACATTGAACTGGAGGCACATTAAGAGAACTAGAGCAAATCCAGCTGCAAAACAGTTGTAAGTGGGGTCCAAACTTTCCCTTTTGTTGATGTAACAGCAGTAAAACCAACATACCTTCCTGGTTTATCTGTTTATTTATTATTAACTGATTTTCCTATTGAAAAAAAGGACAAATTTTGTTATTAAACCATTCAATCATATTTGTAAATAATAAAGCAAAATCTAAGTGTGGTCTTTCTCTCTAGTCAGTTCAAAGCCCTAATATCAAGTGCAGATATTCCCTGCAAAACTTTCAGATTTTTAACAAATTATGTTGTTAATCAAGAGCATGACTGCACTTTGATTGCACTCAGTTATCTCTCATCTCTTTCTTCTCAAAGCAGTAGAAAAAAAATCCAGAACAAAAGGTTCACATCTCTCACAGCTGCTCTTTATGCACATCTAATTAATCTTGGGACTATTAAAATTCAATACAATGAGAAAGTGGCCAATACCATAATCAGATAAACGAGCTCACACAGTAGTGAAACAATCAAATCAAACAAGCTTCATCAAATATTCCTCAAAAGTGACAGAACAAATACGTTTCAATGCCCATTCTCAAATTCCTCGATGATGTTCTGATAGCCTTGTCTGATCCTTCAGGGAACAACACTGGTGTCTCCTACTGCATGTGATGCATTATCTGCCCTTTGAAACACAGAGAATTACCTCTAGTACCTTTCTGGATCAAGTACTTCTTGAAATTCTAAAGCAACTAGAAATGGCTGTTCCTGCTTGAAGACAACCCAGCATCTGCAGATCAAAGGAGCTAAACAAACATTTCCTCTCCCAAACCCAACAAGAAAATCTTTCCAGTAGCAAAGAGATTCACTACATAATTGCCATATGTTCCTTATCTCTCAGCAGCTTTAGACTTTACATTCAGAAGTGTAATGGACATGATTTGAAATTGGACATTATTTCTGTCGTGATAACGGAGTTATGTTTAGAGCCTGACATCACAGATTAATGAAATCCTCCTGAAATGCAATGATGAGAGAGTAACTGAGTAGGTTATTTTTGCCAGTTACTTAAGACAATTGGGGACAGCTTCTCTGAGAATAAATATCTGCTCCTCCACAGGAGAACTGTCTCCCATAGGCCTTCCAATAGTCTAATTGCAGTGTTGAAAACAGAAAAATAATATATCCACTGTCTTGAATAGGCAGGCTGTGGGCTCCTATGGAACGATGGCTGATAAGGAGGCTGCTGTTCTTCCTGTGATATGTCTGGGTGACAAGGTGAAAGGCCCTGTGGTTAATGCCATGTGACCTCATGAACTGAAATCGTGTGAGATCCTCACAGGATGTTTGCAATAATTTATAAGTAGTGGAGGAAAATGAGTCCATCCTTAAGGGCTTCCAGTGCTTTACCTCATCTGCTTACTACCTGTACCAGCCACCACCAGAGGCAGCTTGCTGGGATTGCTCTGCTGGCAAACCTTCCCACCAGAGCTGATGCAGCTTGTACACACAGCAACCAATAAATTCACACCTCTAAAAAGCATCTCTGAAAACCCACAGAAGGAGACATAGCAAAATCACTTTTGGGTGACCATATTCACACTAAAGTTCTTGCCAGCATCATATACATTGATTGACTTCATAATCCAAAAAGCCCTGGGAGAAAATCACTACCTGTGAGCAGGCATTGAGCAATGTGCTTCCCAGAGCAGCAGTCCCTCTACCTGCCCAATGCTGCTCCCACTCAGACCAGGAATATTTTTTTCAGTCTCTCCAGCAGATGAGATTTAGATCCCACGTTTGTGTAGGTGGCTACTTTTATGAACTCATTCAATAACAACTTGGGAGAATTTGCCAGCATGATTGAAAATATAAAAGTGCTCAAAATGAGTGCCCTTTCCAGTGTTTCATAATGCACCTGAGAGTTATCAGTAGAAATCTGAAAAGCACATTTTAATTAAAATTAAACTTAAGTAAAAACTGGATTTTTTTAAACTTAGATCTCATTACAACCCAGTGCATCCCTCCAGGTGAAGAACTGGAGCTGTTTAAGGTTTCATCATGCAAATCCCTTTTCTTGCTGCGAGGTTTTTCCTGCTGTTAAGCACAGTAAAAAAGGGAGATGGCCCAGGCTGCTGCTCCTTTGAGCTTCACACTGGTTATCTACTGGGGGTGTAGAAACCCTTCATGCTATGAAGCCCAGTACATAAGCAGCTGGATAATTTCAATTGACTTGAAAATCTCTGTGCCCTTTCCCCCCCCACATTCCTTGCTCTTGGGAGTAGTGCTGGGATTGAGGAGACCACAGCTTTATCCTGGTTTCTGCTGCAGTGTCCCTGTGTGACCTTGCCTCCACTCACATTATATGCTATAGTCCAGAGAAATTCACTCTCCTCTTCATATAACACAAACCCTCAATCCCAGCCTGAAGCAAACCAAACACAGTCTTGATTAGGAGGGAGAAGTACAGCAAAGCACCTACAGACACCAGCACAAGTAGCCCAGCACACTTTGCATTTCTCCTGCTTTCCCTGCTCTGGGCACCTTTAGCACCCTGTTTCACTTCTTCCTCAGATGTCAGTGTAGCATCAAAATGGCAATTTCCTCCTCTACTGAACTGCTGTCAACACCCAGGCACACACAGCCCTTCCAAGAAGGGGAGGGTGACAGCATAATTGCAATTCTCCAGGGTGCTTCCAGCTTGTATATGTTTTAGCAGTGCTCATAAATTTCAGGGTTTGGCAAATTTTATCTGTCAATCCATATTAGTCCCAAGTTAATAATATGCTATTTTTTTACAGTTTGCTGTCTAAAAACCCTCTATTGAAAAATGTTACCACCTTACCTCCAAATATCACTAATATTTAGAGCAGTTGAAAATTACAATCAAGTATCACAAAAACCCATCTCAGCTTTGGGAAAGGCAGAATGTTTTCCCCTGCCCTCATGTCATTAGTGAATTAGGCAGTTTCCAGAAAAGCAAAGAACTGGAAAGTTTTTGCACCTGGTTATGACCGCTTTGCATGCCCTCAGCTCTGCTTCTGCAGCAGGAATTCAGCACCAGGAAATAAGAGACTCTACCTGTTTTCCCTCTTTTCTTAAGCCATATTCCCCTTTGCTTCCCACTGAGCAAGGGCTTCACTTTCTCACCCCACGGTCCAATTTCCTGAGTTCACACAGTGCTGTGTGAATAACAGCATCCCAAATTGCCTTTTTCTGGTTGTGTGGTCACACACACACTCCCCTAACAAGCAGTCAAGGTTGTAGTTGTCCTGACAAGGGGAGAGGAGGAACAAGCTGCCTAACTCAGACACAGCAGTCCACTGAGAAGCTGAGCTTCCACCAGCAAAGTCTTCTTCATGATTATGGATCCTCCTGAGGATGTGGAGAGACTCTTCTAACAGACCCAAGGGTTTGGGAACAGCCCTGCCACCCTGGCTGGTAAATCTGCACTGCTGCAGGCTTGGCTTGTCCCCACAGCAGATGTAAATTTGCCCTTTGTGCCCTTTGCCTGGAAATGTGGAGACAGTGTGGTGTGACTGAGTCAGCAGAGAGGGAAGGAGGGATGGAGGCACAGGGTCAGCATTGCCTCCTCTGCCCTGGGGTTATTCTCCACTGAAGAAATGAGAATTTTGTCCCACGGGATTTCTGCCAAAGTCATGGATTGCAAAGGTGAGCCCAGAGGCAATGCAGGATCTTTGCTGCACCTCCATCCCTCCAAAATCTTTACAGCTGCCTGACTTCTCACTGCATGGGCTGTAAGCACAAAATCACCTGCTAACTCAACCAGTGCTGGAGGTCCCCAGTCCCCACATGCCAGAGAAATGCAGGGCTTAACTCTGACCATGATGAAAGAAACTGGAGAAACCTCACTGTGCCTGCAGACTGAGGCCCCTGCCACTACTGCAAGCAAATAAATCCCACTGACTAACCCATTAATGCCCAATAATGTGCCCTTCCCAGCATTTTCCCTTTAACTACAAAGCTAAATTAATATTAAAAAGAAGAGGGGACCAGATATGCCACTTTGGTTGCCAGGGAAGCTTCAAACACAGAGGCTCCTTTCAGCAGGCAGCAGCCTGGCTGCCACCCTGGCTGCAGCAGGGCTGCTCTGTGGTGAGGAACCTGGTGTTTCACTGCATGCTGGAAGAGCAAAACCATTTCTCACAAAATCATGTGTGTTGATTTGGCATGTTGGGTGTGGTTTTTTGGTAGTGGGGGAGGGCCACAGAAGTGGCTTCTGTGAGGAGCTGCTGGAAGCTTCCACCATGTCTGACAGAGCCAATCTCTGATGGCTCTGGAGATGGACATGCTGGTGGCCAGTTAGAGAGGTTGGTAACACCTCTGGGATGACATATTAAGTAGAATATCAAAACAGTGCACAGGCAGTTTTTTCCAGGGGTGGCGAGGTGCCCCTGGGACCAGGGAGAGGCTGAGGGTGGGGGAAGGTGTTTTAAAAGCTTATTTTGCTTCTCATTATCCTCTTCTGACTCTGTTAATAATAAATTTACCCTATACCTTTAAATTTGAACCTGTTTTTCCCTTGGACTTTTTCCCAGTCCTGAATTCATGAACCCTTTGTTAGCTTTATTTCCCCCTCTTTTCTGCCCAACTGTAGCAGGAGAATGTGAGCAAACAGTTCTCATGGGTGCCTGGTATTCGGCCAGTGTCAAACTACAACATCATGGGAGGTCAACACCACAAATACTTGGTGCCTTCAGCATTTTCGTGGCACCTGTAAGCATTTTACCTCTCTATGGAGAATTACACAGCACCCACAGTGGCTTTGCCAAGAGATTGCAGCACTTGTCCCCTCCCCTGCAGTCCTGGAACCCAGGAACCCACTGCAAAACCCAAATGCACCAACACAGACTGTCAGAAAGGCAGAAAGACAAGATGTCCCATGTACACCCTCCTCCTCCTCCTCCTCACAGGCCTCTTTCAGCCTTCTCCAGAGCAAGCAAAAGGGCTTGGAGACAGCAGCCATTCTCAGCAGCTGATTCTTCTGAGAGCAGGAAAGAAGCCTGCAGCACTTCCTGCGCTGGAGAAAATCAGTGAGGGAGAAACTTGTTTAGTAGATCTGCATAAGCAGTGTCACCCTCGAGCCTTCCAAAACTGTTTCTGTAGGAACCAGCACTCCTGGTCCTTGGAAGCACCAGAACAGATCTCAGCAGCTGAATTTTCTTGTTCTGGTGTTGTTTCTTTCTGAAAATAGGATTTCCAAGTAGCTTAAGCTCCCAGCAACAGCCTAGGGAGTTGAGTTTATTCATATATATATATATATATATATATATATATATATATATATATGTATATGTATATGTATATGCATGTAATTGGTTCTGCAGAAACACGTGGAAATTCAAAATGACACAGTTGAGGTGAAATCATAATATATTGATTTAAGGCATCTGCAGCCCCCTGCTGAGGCAGCAGGCATCCACACAAGATACACAGTCAGTATCCCTGACAGTAATTTAAAATGCCCTGCACTCTGCTCTCTCGTGGAAAAGTGGCACAGCTCTGGCTCCCCAGCATACCCTCAGTTCCAGCCCTGCAGACAAGCAGTATCACAACTTAAAAACATCAAGTTAAAGGTCAAAGTCACCTGGGCAGGGAGCAGAGAGCCAGCCTGCTGCATCTGCCTCCGTGTTCCTACCTCTGCTCCAGACCCCGAGGGAGATGTGTGCTTTCTGACAGCACAGTCTAAGATGGGATGTCAAGGAAATCCATGTGCTAATTATCCACTGTCCCCAGCACAGTAACCAAAACCCAAAAGGAGGAGAGACTTCTAGTGTTTCCTCCCTGCTTTCTCTCCAGCTAGGCAACACTCACTAACTTCATCCAGCAATTGCATCTCATTTGTTTAATAATGATAGAGAATATTTGTGGGTGGTAACAACATACAATGCTTTGATGTATATTTGATAACAAAAGTTAATGTATGCTCAAAGGAAGAAGGGAGCAAATCAGCCAAAGGAGAGTTCTGGGAGCAAATACAGTTTGTGGTACCTTCCAGTTTCCAGCTCCATATGCATTAACTCCCAAGTGCCAGAGAAACCCCTGGTAAATCAGTGCCAGGGCAGTGGGAAGTGCAGGGATGCACACCCAGCTCAACTGGCAAAGCCCATTCCATTTCTGAGCTGTCAGTGCCATGGTGCTCACCCAGGAGAGATGATGCTCTGACAAAGCTGTTTCCTCATTGCAATGACCTAAAGAGGACAGCTTGGCTCACCAGAGAGTTGACAATTAAGTTGCTTGGGCAAGGAGACTGCAGCTGCTCAGAGTTTCAAAGAAGGGTGTTTTAGAGAGAAGAAGCAAAAAAATACTATTTGTCACTTGAGTTTCCAGAAGTTTGGAGGATGTTTCCTTTTGGAAAGGGGTTTATAATCTGAATGGATGCACAAGCCATGAAAGCAAGACACCCATGAAAGTCCAGGTCCTTGCAGGAGCTCTTCTGCAGGCTGGGGTAGAGAAGCTCACAGACCACAATGCCCTGTCCCCACCACAGTCTGGCAGTGAACAGCACAACCAGCACATCCTCCTTCCCATCCTTTGGCACAGGGACAATTTGTCATTCCTGGTGCTTTGTAGGTCATGCTAGAAGGACATTTAGAGCCACTGCACAGCACACAAATACCTGCTTCATTCATGGACTCAAAAAATGGATGAGGTGAGAAGGTGTCTCATGGCCCTTCAGTTTGTATCTTCCAGATGAACCTTGCTCCTCTTTCCTTATGCCCCCACTTCAGGTAAAGGTGGAAATTAATTTCTGCTCCATCTCTTTATCTCAGGCTGAACCATCCACATGCATCCCACACTCCAACCCTGCCAGCTCCTGATATGTGTTTCAATTAGAACATCAAAAAAGCAAAGCCACCAGCAGCAACAAAATTTGCAAAACCTAAACAACTTCTCCCACCAACAACCCCAAACCCAACCTTTTAGGAAAATAAGAATAAAAAATGCCAGCAAATTATCACATCTCTGACTTATATAATGAAAATTTCAACTTCTAAATTGTATTTCATGCTCTTGGCCTTTGACTGCATTTATATGCTTGGCTATAACTTAGGAAAAAAATCCTTTAAGGATGAACAAGCCAAGGCAAAATTTTAACACTTTAGTCTGATTCAGATTTCCAGCACTTAGAGAAATTGCAAATTTTGCTATGCTAATCCTGCTCATTCATATTAATGCATGAGAGATCAGTATTAGTACGATCAAAATGCACACTCAGTGTTGTGAGCTTATTTATTTAAAATGGGGTTTCTCATCAGAATGCAACATCGAGAGAACATTAATACTGTGAAGGCAGCAAGGCTTGCTGAATTGCTTTGAGGACTTAAAACAACGTTATACAGAATACCTCAGAAGTTAATCAAGTACTTTGTGGGAATTATAGACCAGGGAATTAGAAGTCATACTGGCCACAAGGTACAAGTGATAATCTTTGAGTGATTTGGTACAGTAGAACTAATCCCAGAAGGGACAAAATTATGTCCACAATGCTCAGTGAGAAAGCACAAATGTCACAAGATCTGTCAGTGTGAAGCCTGAAGTTTCTTAATGTCAGTTTGTCTGAAGAAAGGGAACAAAGCCAGTTAGCTCATGATATGCTTCAAAGTCTTTCATGAAAGATGACTTACAAGAATTCATTTAAAGATAATTTTTTTCTTTGCAGAAATGAATTTAGATGTATTTTTTTGAAAACTGATGCCAATATTTTGGCTCAGAGGAGAAACAGGAGATAAGGGCAAACGGAATCTTTCTGTACACAATAGCTCACGTGAACAAAGCAGCCTGGCAGCCTCGTGCAGTGGAAATGGATATTGTTCTTGTTCTTGTGGATTACATGGTGCTCAAAAACCAATGTTAAGAAGCTAAGAGAGACAAGAATAGTTTGATGGGTACTACCATTTCACCCATCCAGAAAGGATTTTAAAGCTTGCAAAGTTGATTACATTATTTCCATTTTTTGCTGCTAGAATGACAGTTATTTCTGTTCCCACTGCTAGTGGAGACATCTCCCACATAAAGCCAAAGCTGGCTGTTTGGAAATGAGAACTGTGAAATGCTGACTGCCAGGAAGGGCAGCCAAGACAGACACAGTTCAGAGGGTATTAGTGGGAATCACACAGGCTCTTTTTATGTCTGACATCTCAACTGATTTAGCTGTAATTTTCAGAACCATCCTAGAAGATATACATTTCTTAAATAAGGATTTTTTCATATTTCTCATTAATAAACCTGGTCTTTTGAAGCTCTGAAGAGCTCAGCTACTCTCTGAATGAAGCTTTGCACTCATTATTCCAGCTCGTTGCTGCAATGTTCTTGGGTAACGAAGCACAGCACATAATATGGCTGATCATTTAGCTCCAGAGGACACAAAGGCAGAAATTGCACTCCTGTAAGAAGATATTTTTATGAGCCATTCTAAAGAATGGATTTTTTTTTCCCCCAGAGTTTAATTTACTTTCCCTCAAGAATCCACACGAGCTCCAAATCTAGACAATCATGAGACGAAAAGCTACTGAATTCAATGAGCCAAGGAGTTTGGGGTGTTTTTTTTTTTTAAATTCTCCCTCTTCTACAGGATAGGTGGTACTTTGTCCTCCACCTGGAGCTCATTTCAGCTGGGCTGCATAGAAAATCACAGCAAGGCTTCCTCTCCTTGCTCCAGAGCAGAGGGTCCCTGCCTAAACCAAGCTCGTGCTTCAGGCTGGTTACAGCAGCCCTGCCCAGGCCAATCCAAGAAAGATGCAATGAGGTGGAAATCAAGAGTTCCCTGGAGCAGCCCAAAGCAGGCAGGAGTCGGGCAGTCAGCAGAAAGACCCCCAATGCTTTCACTGGACTCCAGTTTGATCTCCAGCTAGTTCAATTTGCAGAAGTCTCCCTCTGTGAGGTAAGGTGGGAGGGAGAGAGAGAGGGAGAGAAGGAGGAGAGCCTGGTCACAGTTCCCAACGGGAGAGCAGCATGGCTGAGCCATGCACAGGCACCCAGGAGCATTCTGTGGGCAGAAGGCTGGATTTGGGGCAGCCTCTGGAATGGCTCAAATCGCTCCAGAGCAATGCTGCAAAGCCAGGGAGCTGGAACAGCAGCAGAGGGATGAGTTGTCACATCCGACCTTATGTCTGGAAAAGCACTTGATATACACGAAAACTTTGCAAAACCAACAAAATGTTGTGGACAACAGTGATCTACAACAGGGCAATATCTTTGTCCTCAGTTGCCCTTTGTGAAATTGCACAGCTCCTTTCATAACAGTAGTTAGGGAGCTTCAATTCCACCTCCTGGTCTCCTGCCAAAATTGCAAAGCTGAGCCCAGGTGCTCAAATTCAGGCTGCCCCACAGTGGGATTTAGCCACTCTGTCCAGGGACAGCTATTCCACAGCAAACCTCTCGAGGGGTGTCACCATATGAGCTCTGCTTCCCTTCTGGCAACATGAAATCTGTTTGGGAGCCGGGAGATGGGACAGGCAGCTGTTCTGCACTGCTGCACCAAATCCCACATGGAGAGTCAGCTACAGGGCCAAGGCTTCACCAGGGGGATGGGGGAGCTCCAAGGACCGAGGGAGCCGTGCCAACAAGCACAAAACATCACCTATGGTCCCCTGCATCACCACACAACACTCCCTGCCAGAGCAGGAGGGGAAATGCCCAGGGAAAGGCTTGTTTAGCAAACATTTATTTATGTGCAATGCCTCTCTAAATAAGGAGCTCCTTGCCTTTGACTCTGTAGACATTCCCATGGCACCTTATGCCTAGGAAATGCTGTCTCTACCACATTCACTCGGGTTTTCGGTTGCTGAGAATTCCAGGTTGTGAAAATCTCAGAACAGTTTTCCACAGCACAGAAAAGCTGTTGTGTTAGGTTTTTTTAGCTGCAAGTGTTCAAAAGCAAATGCTATGATTTATAAATCTGGGGAAACAGAGGTAAAAAAAGAGCTGTAAAAATATATCTGACTACTATCCTACTGCTGTTTAGCTCCAAGTGTGGTTTTCTGTGTGCAGCCTAAGCCACTCTGCACGCCATCATTTCATGCCAAATGACAAGGAAATGTTTGACCAAAACAACCCCTAAAAAACTGAAGAGTGGTTTCCCAGCCTGCAGCCATTACCATCACTCAGAGCAAAATGATTGCTAACCCTGACCGTGTTCATAAACACAACCTTTGTGAAGCCACTGGAGAAGGGACTGAAACAGCAGATCATTAGGAGACTAATTATGGCCAACTCAGAGACATTTTTATGACCTAGTTAACATTTGATGGCCAATATTAGCAAATGCAGCCGACTGTGTCAGAGAACCTCAGTGGTGCCCATCTCTGTGCACTGCTGAGCCCTTGCTGATCCTGTCCCTGCTAACCTAAAAACATAGCCCTGAGCCAAAGAGAGAAACTCTGGTACTCTTCAGGGGTGGGCTTTTTCAATATTAAGAGACCAGCTGAAAGACACAGACAGAAGAGCTCCAGGGATCATAAAAAAGATCATGAAACTGCCATCTTCTAAAATTAACCACACACCCTATGAGTTCTCCCACTTCTTGGAGGAGTACCCAGGCTTTTCAGAGTGGATTTTTTTCATTTATTCTATTTAATCTTGTTTGTTAGTTTTGCATGACTTAATAAATCTAAACAGCCTTTACTGAACAGAAATGCCAAGACTGTCTTCTAACCAGAGGGCATTTAACTCTGTAGTAACACAAAGAGGGTTTTTTTAAGTCTGTAATTAGCAGAAGTGATATTGCACCAAATAGATTTTCGTGGTGATCCACAGCAAAAAGGTCGTGAGCCAAAATAAAACAAAAAAGCCCTTATAATTACATACCAAACTACTGATGTAGTGTTGAACAATTAGGGATAGAGAGAGCATAGAAGCTCTTGGCTCAGAGGGCAGCCTATGGCTGCAGGAAGTTTCAGTGAAACTGGCACTCTCATAGGAAATTGTTCAAAATTTATACTCTCAATAGCATGGCAGCATATCACAGGAGCAGCTGTGACTTTGCCTTACCTTTAATGATCTCAGGTATAAAAGTAATCATGATGGACTAGTTAATTGCAGCTTTCCTATTCAGTAATATAAAAGATCCTACTCTGCTTTAATTTTAATGTCAAAAAGGGGAGATAGAGAATGAAAAGAGACCTAGGTAAAGAGCATACAATTTTGCTAAATATAATCCATGGCTTTACCAGCCCCCAACTGACACACATAGAAAAGAAGATATTTCATGCAAATGGGAAGCCCATTTCCTTCCAGCAGTAGATACCCAGCTCGTTCAGCAGGGCCATTACCTGCCTTTCCACATGCCAGTGTGGGAGTTTTGCATTTCATCTCCTCCCACACAACGGCTACAGCCCCCAGTCAGCTCCCTTTGGTGGCAAAAGGGCTTTTGCTCTGAGCTCTGCAGGCCCCTCTGTGCAGATACTGTGTCTGCAGTTGCAGACCTACCTGAGCACAAGTTCAGGAGATGTGGGAGATCAAGCAGAATCACTCCAGCAGTGATTTCAGTTTTGCCTACCCCATCTTCATCACAGTGGAGTCTCAGAAAAGGCTCACAGTGTTTCCCCAAAACACCAGCTTCTGTGTGTAGATATTTATGAGGGCGAGATAACAGCAGCAGGGAGCCCAGCTCAGCCCAAACCAATGCAAAAATGAGCCTCCCTTTTGCTTTCAGAGTACCCTACCCATCTCTGTTGTCTATTTCAGCTGAGCTAACCCAGCACAGTTTTCAGATTGTGCCCATGCTGTAATTGCTCAGAGCCCCATTATCTAGGGATACAGGACAAGCCCAGCCCCCTAAGAGCTTACAAAAAATATTAATGCAAAATGTTTTGTTTGCCTTTGCTTCATTTGGCTTTCACCCTTCAGGCTCACTTCAACGAGCTGAAGGCAGAAGGGAGCAGCCCTGAATTTCATCTGGCCTCAATAGCACAGGAGATTGCTCTGTGCAGAGCTGCAAACACAGGGTGACCTTGCTGCTGTCAAACCCCAGCCCCAGAGGGGCACAGCCATGGCTGATCCGAGCTCTGCTCACACCCTCAGTGCCTGTGGTGATCCCCCTGTGCCTGCTCAGCCTGGCAGGGAGGGAGCAGCCCTGTACCCCTGGTTTCTTTGCTGACAGAGCCTGGGTGGGAGGGGAGCCCTTGGCACAGTGGGGTGAAGGAGGCTTGTTCCAAGAAGGAATTGGGATGGTCACAATCTGTGCTGTCCCAGGGGAGCATACAGCACTCTTTCTAGCTGAATGCAGATTCTTCATGGCTCAAAAACCATGAAGAGTTGTAGCATGAAATACCCTGGGAAAAATCCTGCATCCTATTTACACCTGCCACCATTAGCTGGAAATTATTTTCCATAGGTGAGAACATTGAGGTTTCCTATTCTGTCAAAAATATCAGCAACATTGCTAAACTCTTACAGATGAGCATTTTGCCAAACTCTACAAATAGGAAAATTCTTTTTGAGAGGTGAAGATGCTCTGGGAAAGGCAGGAATGCTCGCAGGTCACTGCTCAATGTCAAACCCCCTGCTGCTTATAAGGGGCAATTAACTAATTGCTTCCTAACTAATTGGTAATAGTAATTAGTATTAGTAAGCACTAACACTTACTAATTGCATGCTAACTTATATGCCTTATGGACTTCTAATAAGAAATAAATAATAATCATCTCTTCAGAATCTTTTTTGAAAGTCTGAGCTTTATCCTTAGCTTTAAGCACTCTTAAATCTTTAGCACAGCTCATAGCAAGAGCCTTCAGAAAGGGGAGCACAGTCCATGGGTGGCTCTGCCTTTCAATGGAGAAGGTGAGTTCTAAACAGCAGGAAAAACATATAATAGAGCATTCAGGAGCATCTTAAAATAGAGAGACTAGGACACCTTGGATGGCAAGTCAGGTACAGACAAAACAAGCCAGCCTTCTGCAGACAATATGCTCTGTGTCTCCCACTCTCCCTTCAGCAAAAACACAATAAAATTAACATTTTGCAAAATCATCTTTGCAATAAAGCCTCTAGAATAGGGGCTTCTCCCTTGACCTTGGTGGTTGCTGTCAGGCAGGATGGGCAGCAGCAGAAGAGGGGGAGGAAGAGAGAAGCACTACATCCCACTTTACTCCAAGCAGAAACATCCTTCTTTAGAGGAGTCAATAGATGTTGCTCATTTTGGGTTCACATCCCACTCACCAGCCTCTTAGCCATTCTGGAGTTGGCCAGCCCCTCTCCCTAGCTCTCAGAAATGTCTGTGTGTTTCTCATTTTGTTCTAGCATAGGACAGAAGTGACTTCTAAAGCCCCAGCTGTGCCCAGAAAGCAGAGCCAGGCAGCTCCATGCACAGCTCCAGTCATGCTTCCCTGCACCACGAGGAGAGAGATGGCACAGAGAAATTATAACCAACTCCTAGGCAGTCTCCCCCAGCTGGGCTTTGCAACGACAGTAGAGCGGCTTGAAAGAAAAGCATAGTGTAGCAAGATTTTTGTAAGTTTTGCTAAACACCCAGTGACCTTTAGCAGCACAAGGCTGGGGAACAGACTGGCAGGGGGTGTATGAAGTGAGCATATTCACTTGGCTTCACGTGCTGTCTATGCAACAGTGATTTTTAACAATTCAAAGCTGCCCACTCTCCTGTCATATGAAAGTTCAGCTGTTTTCCCCATTTCAGGATGAATCACAGGGTGATGAATTTGCCTCCTAGCTAAGGGCACAATCCAGCACTGGGTTGGCTGGCCCCTATCTCTGCCCTAAACCCCACCAGCTTTGTTATGACCCTCTGAACTGAGTCAACAAGCAGGGCTGGGGTTTTTGTGCTGGCTCCTACAAAGCAGACCTACTTCCTTTTGAAATTCTCCTGCTGTGTGTTGGAGAAAGATTAACCTGTGTTTTCTAGGTGGAGGAAACGAGACAGACAAATGGATGTCTGTGCCTGATGCCAAGAGATCTCAGGTGGCCTGTACCCACAGAGGCTGCAAATCCACAGCCAGACAAAATGTCATCTGTATTACTCAGCCTCTGACTATGGGAGCATTTAGGATGTAAATTTGCTACCGTCAGAGCAAAGGGTTTCCTGATCGATCCAGTTTCACACAGAATTAAAAAGTGGTAAATTCCCAGTCTGTAAATCTGGGCAGATCCCAGGAGCAGCAGAAGAGAAGGGACGTGTCAGAGCAGACTGGTGATCTGGTAGATCACCTTCCACATGGTACTGAAACTGCTCTGTGGTTTTGGATACAGACCTGGTTCACTGTCATCACACATGGTCTTGGTTCCTGCACAGCCAGGACATGACTTGCAGGGGTGCAATCCCTACTGATCCGTAATAAAGGAGCAAACCTGTTGAAATCCCATGGAATCAGGAATCAAAGTATCAGGAATCAGGACACTCACTACCAACAACCCTCTCGCTCCTGAATGAACTGAACTAGTTTCTCCTGGCTGTGTCTGCCTTTCTCTTGCAAATGCATCATGAACCTTCCCGTCATTTCCTCCTAAAACTGTTCAGTCAAGATTTCCATACAGCTGGCTTGAGTGCATCCTTCCTATCACATTTATTTATGCAAATGGATGGCATTATTGATGCACGCACGGGGATAAAAGGTCACTGAAGCAAGTTTAATTAAAGAGAAAGTCTGAAGTTGAGCAAGACTTAGCTAAACTGAGACATATTGATTAGCTGAGCTAACAGTTTTAATTATTACAAGACAGCCACAAGTTTGCTTTGATATTGAACAGAGACAATCCTTCAGATCACACTATCACATCTCTCTGACATTTCCAATCACTTGGGAGATAGCTTAGGCTAAAACCAACAAAAGACAGCTGCAAGTGAGCAGAAGTCTCCAGCCCAGTGTGGGCAGAGTTCCTGTTCTAGATGAAATTCAAACAGATGCTCCTGCAGAGCACCCTTCTGGGCGGTAAATAAGTCATAGCCATTTGTGTGAAAACTGGCCCCTTGGAGCAAGACAGAAAGGGCAGAATGGCTTAATTCCTATAATTATACAGGTAACACATATTAAAAATATTTTTGTAATTACATCTTCAAGCATCACCCTCGAATTTGAAATCAATTAAAAGACAAAGATACATTCATCCTAGATTCATAAATGGCGTGGAGAAGTGAAACAAAATATAGTGGGATTTTGTTTTTTCTTTTAACCTTTGTACAAATCAGGATTTGGGCAGTCAGCAGCACCATTCCTGAACAGAGAATGCATCCACAAGGCCCTTCTGCCACTATCAGCTTCTCAAGGGAAGGCTATTTCTCCCATCACTTGCACCATGAGACAACCCTGAATGCAAGTTAGTATTTTTGGGTAAAGTTTTAAAATCATCTTATCCCAGAAGAACAGTTCACTTTCACCAAAGCTCACAGAAATTTTCTTTACTTCATCTCCCTCATTTTGAAAGCACTCTTTCCCCCAAATGAAGAGATATTTTCTCCATCACACTTGTGGCACTGCAGATACGCAGTGATAAAGGAGCACCAAGGGGAAAGGGAGCAGGAGGACTCTGAGAAAGTTTGATCATCTGAGGGGATATATCCAACTGAGAGCTGATGCTGGTGAGAGAAGAGAGGCAGAGAAACGAGTCCAACTTCTGCACCACAGATGCAATTTAATCAAAAGGAAACTGCTTCTCATAAATTGTTTCAATATCCTGAACAATCTGATAAACAATAAGACTCAGAGCATAAATACAAGAATGGGTGAGACTTTTAGTCATGGCAAACTCCAGCACAAGAGCAAAAATATTCAGGGCAAATGCTGCCTAAGCAGAACAGGAGAGATAGCATCAGATGTGAAGAGCTAATTGAAATTATCCCAGTGGAGCTAAAATAATTAAGTTGAAGCTTAGTTCTAATAAGAGCTAATTCTCCTCTGGGGGAGGCTGCCCTCCAGTGCCAGCTGGGCAGTGTCCCCTTTGACCCTGCCAGCCCCCACTGCTACACAAATCCACCCATCTCACCACACCCTCTGCGTTGCCACAGACTGGACACTGCCTTCCCAAGCTTCAGCCCCCTGCTCACCTCTGGAATCTCAGGGCTCTGGAGTTCAAGTCAGAAGCCCCTGCATGGTACAGAGCTGAAGAGAAGGGTGCCCAGCAGCAGAGGCTCGGTCCTCATCACCCCAGTGGATGCCAGAAGGTAGCAAAGACCATGCTTTTGGGGCTGGGGAGTTCAGCTGCTGCCTCAAGATAAGGTCCTCCTATCTAAAGTAAGGGTGTTTCAGTAAGGGTAAACCCTCTGCTAACTGCTGATTTATACACAGCAAATAACATTACAAAGAGCTGGGCCCCTCCACCTCCCAAGGGAAGAGGCTCCTGTTACATCCCTCTCTTTTCACCCTTGTTTCTCACTTGCCATTTCACCCCCGGACCCTGACAATAACAAAGCCATCATTTCTCTCCACACCTGAGGCTCATATTAATTCCTCACAGTTTTTCCCTCAGTCCATCAGCTCCTGCTTGTATTTTCCCCGTAATCTGCTGGAGCCAGAGGGACAAAGTCACCTGGTGCTCATCTCCATGAGGCTGTTCCCAGTGGTCAGCTCTGGCTCTTGGCTTGCAGAAGCCCAGAATTGAATGGCCTGCAGGTTGCAGTGATGAGGAGTGATTGTACTTCAATAGCAGCCAGCCCTGTGAAGATCAGCAGCTTTGATTTTGCTTGGTAGGAGAAAGAGAAGGTAGAAATATTCTAGCCTTGATCCCAGCTGGTCAGGTAAATTTTCAAAAGATGAAATAGGGCAAAGATTGTGTTAGGAAATAGACTTTTGTGGTTTGTCCCCCCAGACTGAACAGAGCGCTCAGCGATATTGTAAATAATATGATGAAGGCACCTGAACTGGAGTTCACAATCATAACAGGAGGAAATCCAAATGATGCTCTGAGCTGGTACAGAGGATAAGGGCTCCACCAGGCAAGGAGTTTTTACAATGAGAAATTGCACTTTAAAGGACATAATTATAGTCACTGCATGAAGATGAGAGGCTGGATCCATATTTAGTTACATCCCTGAAAAACAGCTCACAGAGTGCTTCCAGATGATTAGTGAAACCAGAGGTGAAGAGAGGGTACAATCATGTCCTCAGCGTGAGAGGGGAGAGCTGCTCTGCACAGGACAGTGAGGGAGCAGCCATGGACTCCCACAGAATACCAGGCTCATCTCCTCTGAAACCACTGTGTGCTGCTCCACACTTTCCATGAAATGGTAATTCAAATGCAGGCTGAGTCCTTGTTGGCTTCCCTTAGCTAAGTCAAGAGAGCTAAAACACGTTCACAAGTACTCTCATAGTTCAGTCACTGCTGTTTGTACAGCAGAGCCAGGAATAAAACATCTCAGAGTCAAGAATTCAAGGAGCCTCAAATCCCCCATGGTGGCAATCAGGCTGATCTCAAGCTCATCTTTTTCTAACTGAAAGTTAAATCTAAAAAGTTTACAACTAATCTGTCCTCTCTCTTTAAAACAACACATTTAGAACTAGTAATTCTTTCCTGCATGTGACTTCAGTGTTTTACCTCTATAACTACAAGGCAGAGCTGAGCTTTCTGCAAGGCCGAACTTCCCCTGATTTCCAGGCCTGCCCGGCACCCAGGCTGCTCTCTCCTGGGAAAAGCTTACTATTCTGTTTGCTAAAATCCAGGCAGTAAGGGCATCCCAACATAAAACATTGCAACTGAACATTTCTGGTATTCAGTTATTGCAGAGAAACAGATCTTCAGTCTCAATGTTAGCTGTATGGTTGCAGGAGAAGAAATAGCTGCTGAAATTAATGATATCCACACTCTTCGCTTCTAGGTTTTGGGCTTTCCACAAATAAAAGATCTTCCATTAAAAATTTTTAGTCACTCGAACTTGCATATTTTCATTTTATGTATAATTTTTCTTATTGTTACTGTATCCTGAGTTTTTCTGACTAGGGATTCTTTCCACCATACCATGTTCCATGTCAAATCCTGCTTTGAAAACAGGATACACCAAATGTCATAGTACCACACAGGATATCTGTCTAATTGACTTTCACTCCTTTCATCTTCTTTCACATCAAAACACAAAGTATTTCCAAGCACTTTAGAAAGCCGGCATGGTCTCTGCAGCACACCAAGATCAATCTACAATTTTAATGTAGTTTTGTCAAAAAATATTAATGCACCTAATGGCAACATAATGAGGCAAGGCTTAACCCAGCTGCATGAAAATTAAAGCAGATGAATATTATTTCACAGGATCTAGTCCTTCAGCAAAGCAGTTACTTGCCTGTCTGCATGCCAAATTTGAAGTTATGGTTCTCTCTGATGTGAAATTCCACTTTCTGATAAAAAAATATACATCTGACATGAAGAATTTGAGCCAACTTGATTTGCACTAATAATCTGTGGTTTTCAGGAAGTTGCCATGTGGACCATCCATTAGAACCATCAGAAAATCCTGGGATGGGGTAAAGGATGTAAAAGCCTCTCTGGACTATGTTTTCAGGTGAAGAGTGCTGTACAGAGGCAATGGCCCTGCATTTCATTCTTTGCCATTTTCAAAGGTGGGATAAATCCTTCCCACACTGTGCTTGTTTTACTTCACATCATCTCACTTCCATTCCCTTCCCTTTTATTTCTGCTTTTGTTTTGGACTTGCATCTCAAGTCCTTGATATCCATACCCTGCAGCCTTCCCCACTTTATCCCACATGAGTTCCTCAAAAAGAAAGGTGGGGGTGGTCTTTGCTAACTTTGCTCTCCTAGGGAGCTTGACTCTCTCCATGTCCAGCACACAGTGAACTGAAAAGCCCAAGTAATGCTGTAAGCCAGGCAAATGCTCTGAGACTCCTGGATCTGTTTGTTTTCCCACTGCTTCATTTAATTCATGAAAACTGCAGGATTTCGCAACAGTCCTTTCAAGCACAATAATGCTCCAGATAGAAAGGCAAACACAAACAATAAGAGGGAATTTTGTGCACCAGAGAAAAGAAACAGCAATAACAAAGCAATGCCCTGAAAAAAGGACAAATTATAAGCAGCTGAAAAAGCAGGAAAGAAAGTGAAAAATGCTGGTGATGGAAGAGAGAGTGCAGCAGAGCAAACCCTTGGCAGCTGCGAGATGCCACAGGGCAGGGAGGTCAGCACACAGGAGCTGGCTAGTCTGTGCTCCTCAGGTTTCTGCCCTGGCTGTGAAAAAACTCTTCTTGCCAGAACAGTAAAACTGGCCCAAGAAGCCCCTCATGGTGTCTGCCCTGGCACCTCCAGGAGGCCACATCCACTTCTGCTCTGTCTACCACAGCAACTCTGCAAAGGGACCAGAGCCCTCTAGTGCCTCCAGCCATCACTTCACACAGACTTCCTTGGCTCTCCAACCAACCATGAGAATGTCATTTATAAATAACCCGTCAATTATCCATTTGCTAAAATGGCAGAGTCAGTTAGACACCTCCTGGGCTGTCTGGGTCACTGAAACATTTCCAAGTGGATGGGTGCAGCAATGGATAGTTCTTCACATTTTCCATCTTTGCGCCTGTGGGAGTAGGAGCCTCATTCTAGAACTGATTTTATTCTCTTCTGTTTGCTTTTCATATTTAATTTCAGATTCAGGAAAAATTTGGCCTAAGTCCTTATGTGCACTAAAAGCATTTTTTTCTGCTGCTGAATTATTAGTTGTCTTTCATCCCATGCTGTCTGGTAAACCCAGAGTGAGCTACTTGCTGTTCTCCATCCTAAATCCAAGAGCATTTTCCTAATATTGCTAAAGTAAAATATATTCAGCAAAGCACAGAGACAGTGTCATTGTCTGGGAGAATGCCCTTGATCCAGGTCTGCTGCCAGCTGCTGCATGTGCTGCTCTTTGGAAAAATCTGATTTAATGAATGTAAGGCAGTCTCCCACACGAGCCACAGTGCCACCAGCCAGTCCCACCTGCCACCTCGCTCTGAGCATTACCCATGCAGAGGCACCAGGTACCAGTAGGATGGGCACCTGGTCGTTTTCTTATGGAAGACAGGCAATAAATTGACTGCGTCATGAACTTTCAGCTGGATTAACTTTTAGTGATTTCACATTTCTAAGATTGTTCCTTTCCTTGCAAAAGCTAGAAGCAGGATACGAATTCACCTCCTGGTGTCCCTGCTGACTTCCTTGCTTAGGCAATTCTGGAGGTGGGCTGAACTTCCGTGCTGTTCATTCTTGCTTTTTGTTCTTCATTAGGAATCTATTCTTTGAAATTTCTTATTTTAAAAACAACAAAAAGCTGAAGTTGTGTAAGACTGGGAAAACTTTCATCTGTTCAAGACAGCACAAAACAGAAGCTCTGTCCAAGTCAAAACAATAACTCTTAGGTTTTTCTTTTAGGACCCCACACTTTCTCAGCACCTCAAAACTGAGATGTAAAATCTGGAAAGTGCCGTCTCTAAAATGGTTGCATTATTAACTTCTGTACTATGACTATTTGCTAAACAACAGCTAATTTCCAACAACAAGCATCTTTTATTAAGGAACTCAACTTCAATAATCAAGAACCACCCACTGCAAAATGTATGCAGTGTGTTCTCCAAAGACACAATTACTTTCTCTACTAGTGTTGTGCCTCAACAAAATGGTAATACATCCCTGACTTGGCAAATATGGCTCTGGAAAATAAATATTATATTCTATTTATTTATTGCAGACAGATGAAATTGTTTGTTAAATTAAAGCAAAGTCTTACGGAGTATTAAATAGTGAACAAACAGACCTAATGGACCAACACTAAAAGCAGAGTCCTCCTTCCAAACTGTCAGCACCAGCTGCAAATTTCATTTCATTCAAAGGAAACTGATTAAGCAAAAATATGAAAAAGGCTACAGTCTTCCCTCTTTCAAAACAACAGTTAACTCTTAGTGAATAAAAGGTAGAAGCAGTTACCATGTTGCTGACAGCATCTCTTCCTCATCATTGATGAGAAAAGATAGTCTGGTTTGCTATCATTTCTTTAAGAAGCTCTTGAATTCTGGCAGAAAGATCTGCAGGATGAATTTGCTCTTTTCTACAGAATTCATCACTGTAGTGTTGGCCAAGTTAGGTGGCATGAGGTGAGCACAGCTGGGCACAGCTAAACCTCACCCCAGGTTTTGTTCCAGGCTTGGCAACACCTCCACACAAACCATGGATAATGAGTGCTTCCTGCCACCCCTCCAGGCCAGGAGGTCCTGTCCTGGGGATCCTGCACTTGGCACCAACTGAGAGACTTTGGTGGGGGATTTGATGAGAAAACTTCACTGCAAGGCAGAAAACTCTGTATGAGCCAAAAAGACTCATCTTTATGCATGGGGAGAGATTTGAGGAGATGCCCAGGTGCTCCTGTATTTGCTAGGAGGATGAATATCCAGAGCAGACAGTTGTGTGAAATGTTGTGAAAAAAAATCCAGGAAAAGGAAGTTTTTTTTTTCTTGTTTGGCCTGGAATGGATGGATGCCCTTACCTGTACTCTGCTGTCCAGGAAGGCTGACTCTGGGTGCAACTTGCACAAGACAGCAATATCAAAGATCTGTACATTTTTAAATTCTAAACGTGTATAGAACTCCCAGCTGAGCCTAACTTCACCCTATTTGGCCCAAGTTTACATCTGCCAAGCTTTGCTCACAGAACAGCAGAAACAGGGATGAAATTTGTAGAGGCTGTATGACACAGATGTTTCAAACCAGGTACTGAAAAACTCCCCAAAAAATATTTTATTTGTTATCTATAAAAGCTAGGTTCTTATTTCCACTCTCTGTGAGCCTTGCCCACCTTCTGTGCTAGCAGGGCACTCTCTGGCAGTAGATCTTGGCCAGTGCTGGGAGCTGTGCTGGGGCAGCACCACCCTGAGCTTTGCAAGCCACGGCAGCGGGCTGGGAGATTTGCATTTGGACTCACAACACAGAGAAGTATTTTTGAAAAGCTGCTTGACTGAACTATAAAACTCCCTTTTCTTCTTTTGTAAGCCTGTGATAGTCTTACAGAGAATAGTCAAACCCCATAAAATTTACTTTGCGTATTGAAGTGATGCACTGGGGCATAGCACCCTCTATTAACAATGCAGTGATCAGATCCAGAGAACACTGACATCAGCCAATATTCCCAGCAAGGAAACAAAAGACACTGTCCCCAACTTACATGGTTTAGTCTTTTCTCTACTTCCATGGAGGTTAGAGATGGAGCTGTACCTTTTTGTTTTTTTAATATTATTGTATTTGATGAAGATCTACTTTCTAGTGATCAAACCACTGCATTTTGAAAGGCAGATTTTTCCTCTATTTTTGCCACTGATAAAACATTATTATGTTGTTTGTAGGAATTAGGGTTTTTATCTTCCTGTCAACAAAATATGCATGCAAATAGACTTAGATTATTTATGGAGCAACATCAAATTAAACTGCTTGTATAATGACTTAAAACTGGTTATCACCATCCTGCATAATATCTTTTTAAACACACCACTTGCAACAAGCTTTGCTAATCAAAGGAGGAAACAAAAACATAGTGTCACTAATTTTATGCATGCCATAGAGTGCTGCTCCCCTCTGAGCAATGCAGTGCAGGAGAGGAGAGTTTTATGTACTCTTCACCCCTTTGAAGAGTCCTATATTGGCAAAAATTCACAATATAGGGCTCAGACATATTTGAAAACCTTATGTAGACTTTCAGGCTCATTCTCTTGCTCCTGCCCTGAGGTACAGAAATGTTGTATGGAGGCTGGGAGCTGCAGGAGCAGGGTCTATACAGATCTATCCTTTCTACAAGCTTTATCCAGCTTTGGGATGGGAGATCCAGGACAACTGGGATTATTCAGTCACTCCGTGGACATTTCAAACACCCAAAAACCGTGTAGAGCATGGGAGGGTAGATGGGCAAAGGCTATCTGCCAGACTCTGGGACAGCCACCTCGTGGCCCATCTGAGCTAGCCAAGGAGCAGCAACAGGTCTGTGTGCCTGGGATATTGTGGGAGGTGGATTCCTCTTCACATCCATTGTCTCTTGTTGCCTACACCACCTCTCCCAGCAGCCAGTGTGGTTCCTCAGCATGGCATTTGGCAGAGCAGGGCTGGTTTGCAGCACCTCAGCTGCCCTCCAGAGATTGTCATTAGGCTGCTTTCCCAAACCTCACATTTTGAGCTGCTCTTTCTGGCTCAGCCTCACCTGCTCGCATTAAGTGAAAGCTATTAAAATCACTAAGTGCTTCAGAAATTGCTTTTGTCAGTAATAAAACTGCATTTTGGCTGCCTTTCCTCTGGCCAGAGCTACTACGCAAGCTGCAAGAAGCCTCACCGTGACACCATGAAAGCCACCTCTATTCCTACCCGAATTTTCCTCTGCAAACACAGCGGTCACTGAAAAACCACAGCAACAAAACAAAACAAAGACTGCACCCACTGCCTGGGCAGTTGGGAGCTGCATGTGAGGTGCACTAGAGACACAGACTCTGAGCAAGGAGAGGCTGCTCAGCGCTTGTAGGGCAATCCTCATCACACTGGAGCATGTGAGAATCTGACAGGAAATAAATTGGAGCTTCAGTCAACCATTTAGAAGTGTTAGAAACTCCCCAGTGTAGGTCATTTAATTTGGTAAGAAAAGAAAAATAGAGGTAGATTATTTTTTTCCTGCCTCCCTGACAATTTTTTCCTCTCAGACTCACTCTGGTGGTGATGGAATTGCTAATGCTATAGACTAATTATGGTGTCTCCAGTCCTCAAAGGAGGAAATTACCTCTTTTTCTGTGAGCTCCTGTTTTTTTCTGAACAGTGTGATGATACTGGGTCTAGAATGTTGCCATTTACTCATAGAAGAAAGTGGCAAATTCTTCCCAGTTTTATCTATTCTTCATCACAGCTACAGCTCTGGTTTGTGTCACTCCTGCACTCAAAATATTGCTCCAGCTGAAGGGCAGGTGATCCCTTGTAAAACTGGTGCCTGTGGCCAGTGTGGATTAGGCAGGGCAGGCAGGTAAGGCAGTGCAGAGCCCTCCTGTCCTCCTGAGGTCTTCTTCTGTCTTCACCTCATGCATCTTCCTACTGGAAAGAGGAGGAAGAAACCATCTCTCATTTCCAAAACTCTCACTGAACAGGAAGAGCAGTGAGAAACTGAAAAGATTTTTTTTTTTTTTGTCAAAAGGGAAAAGACTGAGGGAAGGAAAAATAGAGGTGCTTAGTGGATCCTACATGAACTCAGTTTTGCACCAGCAACCACCTGTTTAGAATGGGAACATGTCCTACCCTCAGAGCCTGCCTTCTGTTCAGTGCAAATTTGCTTTCTCAACATTTCCCGACAAGATTATGGATTCACTGAACTTTAAAAGTGATTAATCAGCACAGTGCTGGCCATCAGCAAAGGCAGGAGTGGTTCTGAGGGCGTTTCCTGACTGGCAGCTTCCCCTGATTCCCACCTAGGTGCACTGCTGCTTCTCACAATCCTCATGGAGAGGTGAGAGCATTTCTAATGATACCTGCCTGCTCCTTGGGTATGTAACAGATGATCTGTCTCTAGCAGCTACAAAATTTCACCTGCAGGTGTAAAATAAACCAATGTCAAACTCCTCTATTTGAGACAAGAGGTATTGATTGACAGCCTCATTGCTAAACAGGCTGAAAAAAAAGAGATTATAACACAAAACCCACAGCAGTGGGAAAAATATTTGAGCTCTGAGGGTAGGTTTTACACATCCTGCTGAAACTTGTGGGCAGAATGTTGGCACAGCAAGGCTTCCTTAAATCAAATGATCCTATTTCTCTGAAGGCGTAAATGACCTGGTCTGTACCCACGTGTTGCAACCACACGGGCTGGGTGTGATCTTGGAAAAATCCCTATAGCCAAGGGAGTCCTGGGATGTCTGAGCCAGAGGACCCAGGCCTCCTCTGCAGCTGGAGGTGGCTCAGGTGGCAACGCTGGCCTGGAAAACAAATCAGCCCCTGGCAGGGCTGGGGAGCCTCTCACCTCTTGTGCTGTGAGCCTCACAGCAAAGTGAGAGAGCTGTGCTTCCCGGAAACCATGGCAACTAGAGAGTTACTTTTAAAATAAAGAAGTGCTGGGTTTCTGGCAGAGGATCCAGCAGCTCCTGCAAGGTGTGAGCGTGCTGTCTTCCTGAGTCCCTGATCAAACCTGGGCCAGATTCAGCCTCTGCCCTGCTGCAGAGTAAAAACTCCGTATTGACAAGGCTGCAGGGAGAAGCAATATCTGCTGCTGCTCAAAGGTAAATAAACATCCATTTGGCTGAATCCTGAGCTTCCTACTTAGAAAGGTGAAAGATGGAAAAAATATTTACAGGGACTGTAAAGCCTGACTGGATAGAAATTCAGGCCCCACTTTCTCCTCCCTATTTGACAGCTTTCACCTTTTTACTGAACCGTAATATTAATAAACTATGTCTTGTGTATTCTCATTTTCATGGCTTTTCACTGATATGTTGATGTGCAGTTTCTCATCCTTTAATATAAAGTCTGAGCACAGCATTGGCACTCTCCCTAGAGTTAGAGCTGACAGCTTGGAGTTCTCTCGCTCATCACAGAGAGATGATTAATAATTGCTATTAATAAAAGCTATTTTGCTCATGTGCATGAAGTTGAATCTGGGTTTAATGGCTTTTTTTCCTGCCACAAGAAGGAAAAAAAATTAAACATATATTCTGAAACTAAAATCTTAAACAAACAACTGAATATAGAAAGTCAAAGGAGAAAGTTTTTACTAAAATGCACTCAAGCCTCTGAGCAGGACTTCAGACATGCAGAAATGCTAAGAAGGAGTTTTCTTTGGAGCAGACTATTGTGGAACGTGCAAATTGTACTGAAACACTGAATTGCTGCATTGTTAGAAGCACTTAAAACGCAAAATGGAGCAGAAACAGGTTTCTTTGCTCTCTCTGTGGGCGGTAGGGAGCTTTTAGATCAATTGTTATGTAAATCTACCTCTAGATTCCACCTAGGTTAAAAACTATTCTCCAGTCTCTTAAAATCAGAGTCTCTAAAGTGGTTATTGAATGAAACCTTATTTTCCATAGATGTCAAGATGTGGTTTTGCATTTTAAAATGTAGCTGGGAGCCCCATTCCCCTTTCACAAGACCTGTGGGGGACAAATGCATAAATCAAGTGCACCAGAGAACTGAGCTGGCCACCCCAGCCAGGTCCACCAGAAAATCCCACCTGGAATAAGGGCTGGTGTTCTTCAGGGGTGTCACCTGTCTAAGAGACATGAGTGGACTGAGATGTGTCAGAGCAATTGATCCGACACAACCCTGGGACATAATTCCTGGTTTTATGGCAAGGCACTAGCTCAGAGCAGTACCCCAAACCAGAGGCCAGGAACAGCTGGCTGCTACAGTGAGGACTGCCATGACTTCTGAAATTAGCCACTTCTGTCTGCCAGTTCCCTCAGGATGGATGCATCTCTTCATGTCCTGTGGACTTGTGCACCTCTATTTTTCCTTAGATGTTCTTGAACCTGGTCTACAGTGGGTAGTTCTTCCTTCTCCCAGTCCCTCATTTGCCTTCTGTGCCTTGGGCAGTGTGGCTGGAGCACTTGCTCATGAGTTAAAAAGTCGTTGAGTTCCTCAGCCTTCTCCACATCCCATATACCACACAGTCCTCCTCTTTCTTCTGGCATTTGGTCAAAAATGAAACATCAAACACTTCATAGCTCAAAACTGCAGAGGTTTGCACTTGTTAGCAGGGGAGTTTACATGAACTTGTGTTTCCTGCTCCCTTGTCTCAGACCACAAGCCATTACCTGCTCCTTCACCTCTCCAGAGCAAAGCCAAAGTTTCTGTAAGACCAGCACTGTAAAACTGCTCCTGGGTTCCTGGAACCAGACAACCAGCACACAGCTGACCTAAACATACCATTTTACATCAAGCAGACAGGTTTCCCTGTCAGCAACACACCTTCACAGCCAGTATGCAGTACATTGGTAAAATGTGTAAGGATGTTGTTAGTCAGGACACACAATGTGTGTGACAAACAGCACACACAGTGCTGAGCCCTTCCCTGAGGGATCTGGGTTTGCCTGGCTGCAAACACAGCCATCCTGTGCTCACTGAAACCTGAGTGAAGAGCAGCAACTCTCAGCAAACACCACAAGCTGGCAAGCATCAATACTACCCCAACCCCGCAATGTGCAGGGGATCAGTGCTGGGGACTCGGGGACACTGATCACAGCCTGGGAGCTGCTGTATGACACAGCACACACTACAGAGAGCAGTGGGATGGCAGGCAGGATAATGGAGGATAATAGTGTGGAGGGAGAAATCATAATAGCTCAGCCTACACAGAGGTTAGACTCCAGGAGAGTCATTATCTCAGCTCTGATGTCTGGGTGTCAGAGCTCCTATGCCTGTTTTATTGGTTAAGTACATGGCTTTATTGCTGTTTATAGAAGTATGCCTGCATTCTGAGCAGCAAGGGAGCACATTAGCAGGGAAGCACTGAGCTTGCACCAGCTGCTGTGGGAGAGTATCCAGACCCCAACCCAGCCTCAGTAAGAAGATTGGTAAGTGCATAAAGGAGGCTGCCTCAAATCTCACATCCCTGGATGATGTGTAAAAGCAACTCAAAACACATTTCCTTCTTGATGAAAACATTCTTAACAGAGAAGAGGGAGTCAAATGAAGAGGGAGCAAAGCCATCCCTTTTCTATGCCACATTTGGGATATTTCCTCTATTTGACTTCCAGATTTGTGAATTTTTCTGCACGCAGCCATTTTGTACAATAAGTATCACTACTCATTACTGATACCCTTTCTAGTACACTCCTAGGGGAGCCCTACAGGGGCTGGCCATTGCAGCAGGGTCTTAGGCAGAGTTCAGCAGCATCTCCAGGTGTCTGGGTGATGGGGAACCCCTTCCCAGCATCCCAAACCACAGACCTTAAACCTCATTATCCTAAGTCCTCAGCTCTTTTTAGAGCACATAAAGGGGTGATGCCTATGCCAGTCCACACTTGCCCTGATGCCCTCTAAGAGCAGTGCTGCTCATGGGTGCAATTTCCCTACCTTGAAAAGGTATAGCATGGTACGGACTGCCTTTGTGGAGCATGTTGGGAGCTGCTGAGGAAAGCATTGTTATTATTTTTTCTCTCTGACTAATTAAGGCAAAACAAAATATTTGGGCTCAAGCTGCTCTGCTGAACACTCTGTCCTAGTTCTTCCAAAGGAATAGCGCTCCTAGGGCAGTCACTGTACATTAAGAACTTCTCAAGAAGAAGGCCATTGTCCCACCTGATTATCATTGCAGAGTCCATGTGTTGTGGGAAGTCCAGAGGGTGATGAACCACAGTGACTGCCCATGCTGGTGGGTTGGGTGGAGGAAGGATGTGACATTCCACTGCCCCCACAGCCAGCTCTGCTCCCAGCCCTGTCACCCCATGGGCAGGTGGAAGCCCTGGGTCATGGGACTGTAACTCTCACCTGTGGTGGCTGTGCTGATGTTGCCATGGGAGCCCCAGAGCAGCTGGGCTGTCACAGCCTGGCTTCTGGGAGGATGGCACCATCTGCTGCAGATCACCTGGGTGCCAGGTCAGAGCCTGGCCCACAGCAAAGGGCACTGGAAGAGAATCAGCTGCCTTTGGGGAGATGTATGTTGGCAGGACACCTGTGTCCTCCCAGCAGCAGGAGACGTCCGGCTGTCACCCATGGAAGTCCACAGGCACCTGGACTTCACCTGAAATAAGCTCAAAATCTCTCCCAGATGCATTCACCAAAGACAACGAGAGGTAAGTAGATTAAAAAGCCCTCAAACCCTAACCATGAGATGCCAGAGAGGCTGTGTGTCTCGGTTTGAAAGACAGGCATCTGCCAAGGAAGGCAGGAACCTCCTTTGGAATGGAAAAAATATGACCCCCTTCCCTCCAATTATTATAACCTTGAAATTACGGGGCTTTCAGGTGAAGATACAGGATGGTATGTACATTGAAAACACTGCCCGCAGCAGCGCCGGCAGCCCCGGCGGGCAGAGCACACACCCAGCCCCAGCGCCCCTGGCTGCAGTTCCGGGCACGGCCAGCAGGGGCGCTGCTGGCTCCCGGCCGGGCGGGGCTGCGAGGGCTCCCCCGCGCCTGCAGGGGGCGCTGTGGCGCAAGCTCAGCCGCGTCTCCCTCAGGCGCTCATGGCGGACGGGCGGGAGAGAGAGAAAAGCGGCTTCCTGTGCAAACCCCGGGGCAGCCGCTGTCAGTGCCCCTCTGGATAGCGAAAGGAGCTGCAGCAGGAACCTCAGAAGCAGCAAGATGGAATGGCAGAGGTGAGCAAAATCCCACGGTAATAAACTAAATGTATCAGAAACTCCTCGGCCGTAGCAGGGGCCGCGGGGTGTCCTGTCGGGCAGGGTGTGGGGTTACAGTGCACTGAAACACCCGGAGCAGTGGCAGAGGAACAGCGGGGCTGGGCAGCGGCAGCCCGGCTCCCAAACATGGCCGGGAGAGGCTCCCTCGGAGGGGGAAGGGGCTCGGGGTCCCGGGCATTCCCTGAGGCACCTGAGCAGATGGTGAGGGTCCCTTCCAGTGAGATTGGGTGTTAATAAGGCCCCAGTTCAATGGCTGCTCCCACGAGCAGTGCTTCACTCATGGTAGAAGAAGACAGCATGAGACGGAATCCCATAGTGCCGGTGAATTCTCCCCACAGCGACCGCAGCCTGTCTCCCCTCCAGTGTTGAGAGCGAGAAAGAGCGAGGAGCTGCCCTTTCCCCTTCCCCCCAGCCCAAATCTCCTGGTATCTCTGCCCTTCCCAAGAGAATGCCCCTCAGCCAGTTGCACTTCTCCCCCTTCTCCTTGGCTATATCTTTTGTCTCTCCTAAGTATTGGTCATTATTGTCTCAGCAACAAATAGGAGAAAATTCCCTGAGAGAAAGAAACAAAAGGAAAAATCCTAACCCCCAACACAGTGGGAGTTAATACATAGGATGCTTTGCCCATTTTTGCAGAGTATCACTGTGCAGTCCGCAGCAGCCTCTTAGCATCCCACTGCATCTGTATGTGCTCACACCACAGCAGTGGGTGCCCAGCAGCCCCCAGCTCACAGCATCCCCTGTGCCACCTGCACAACGGCTCCAAGGAGAAGAAAAAAAGAAATGAGTGGGAAAGAACAACATACAATAGCTATATTTTTGCTTTGCATTAATGCTTGTTTGTCAAGTAAAATTGCCTTCTCCTGGGGCTTAGAGTCCTGAAATATTGGGATATTTAACTGCCTGCCTTTCACAGTTTTCTTTTGCTTCTTAAAACAACTTGGGACCATTCTGGAGATTGTTCCATTCCCCCTGCCAGCACCATTGCTTTAATGATGTCTTTACAACCTTAGTGGATGTCCTTGATACAGATTATAGCCCTGCTGGTAGAAATTTGTTGCAGGACAATGTTTAGACTGATAAAATTGCTTGTGGGGGATGAGAAGTTCAGTGCAAGGGGGTGCAATTCATAGAGCACCGTGTGAGCTGTGTTTGCATTCACACATTCTGCATACAGAGAAAAATGAACCATTAGGAATAATTGTAATTCACTTGGCTATTTTGGTTCCCATTTCATTTAGAAAAAGTCACAGGACCATACATCATCTGTGGGATGTGTATAACAGACCAGCATGAAAATCCCTCCATGTTCTGGTGCCATTTCACCAGCAGTTTCCAATAACTCTGGTCATGCTGCAGAACATACCTAAGCTGTGAATGAGCCCAAAGCTTCCCTATGAAACCCTGCTCCAGACAGACCTCCCTGTGGTGAGGAGGAGGTCACACACCTAGCAAACAGCAGTCCCTGCCCAAGTAGCTCAAGGTCTGGGTCCTTCACTGAGGAGCACTGCTGCAGAGGAAGAGTCAGCTGTGAGGTTTAGGTTTCCGTGTAGAAAAGCTCTTGCCTGCACAGAGAAGGTGTGGAGCCAGCTTGACTAATGCAGTGCTGGACATTGTGTCTGGATCCTTTACAGAGAAGAGAAATTAAATGCTCAGGTCCTTTCAGTGCCCTTCAGGAGCTACTTACTCATTATATGACTGTCACAGAGGTTTTGCAATACATCACACAGCATTAGCAATCATCAAGCTACTTAACCATGGAAATTTGCTTTAATGTTATCTCAATGTGTTAATGAATGATTCATTAATTAATTCCAATTATTGAACACTGGCCTTGCTTTCCTGCTAGGCTGGAATGACTCCATGCCAAATCCAAGCAGGACAGTGGTGTTTAAGCCAGCTCTGAAATCATGGTGGTCATGAGGATCCCAGTGCCAGTGGTGGCAGCAGCCACCACTTAACTTGCTGCAATGATGCTGAGCAAGGGAGAAATCAGGAGGCTGCTCCGAGCTGGAAAGATCTTTGTGGTCAGAAGCAGGTCCCTTTACAGCTCCAAACCATTCTGCATCTCACCCAGAGGAGACCTTTAGCCTTGAAGCTGTTTTGAACTCATCCTTGGCAGTCCCAGAAATAAAAGCAGATTTGCAGGCATGTCTGGCCATGCAGCTCATGCACGTGCTGATGCCTTGGCCACAGACAGAGGAGAACCAGTTTCTGATGCATGGCCATTGTGCTTTTTAGTTTTCTAGGGCAGTCAGTAAAATCTAGGAAGCTTTTACATCCCTTCTTTCTGCAAAGTACTAGATTATTGATTCTATGCTTAAACCAAGAAAAGCAATCCATTTGAATTGTTTACGAGGGGGCTACTAATGTAGTAAATCACTTGATTCAGGAAAAAATTCACTATAGTGTCAATCATTTAACTGGCCAGTAAGCCAATGATACCCACCAGACAATGGTTAGAAACTCCAGGTGTTTTAAACACAGCAGCCATACAACTGCAAACAACAGCTGAGGGGTGACTGGTAAAACACAGGGAAGAGTTGGGTTGAAAGTTTCCATGTTGAAGACATTGTTCAATGCCTGGAAGCTGAAGCTGTGTGCATTCAGACTTAAAACAAGCAGCAGTTTCTCAGCTTGGTGGGAGACTAAACACTGGAAGAACAGGGTAGTTAAAATTAGGTCTTTCTGAATCACAAGAAAAAAATGGAAAAAATCCTTCTCAAGTGCAGAAACATACCAGTGTCACTAGACACTTGATTTATTTTTGACCCTGATAAGGCCAAAACAAGAGGTAAAATGAAGGGCTGAGATCTGAACTCAGACTTTTTTCCTCTGGTGTACTGGAAGGCTCATGATGCAGAGCCTCCTATAAAAGCTTGATCTAACCACACTGGAGGAAGAAGCTCAGTGCACCCAGCTCTGCCCTGCAGCAGCCTGACTCCCTGGGGAATCTAAGTCTCTGGAAATCACTGAAACTTCAAAAAGTCATGGATGATAACCTTAATCCACAGTGAAGAGGAACTGCAGCACTGTTTTTAATGGAAGCAGAATTAGATCAACCCAGCTACTACAGAAGAGCTTCCCCAATAATTGTTACTGTAATGCAAATCTCTGTGGCACCAACCACCAGTCCGTTGCCATACAAGAATTCATTAAAACAGAAAAAATCCTGCAAGGGAAGAAGAATCCTTTCCCTCCAGCACAGAGCAGTAAACAAGGAGGTGAGAGTTGAAAGGACTCACCCTTGGTCTCTCTGAGCACCACAGCAAACCAGCACATTCTCAGCTCTATCCCCTGCCTCAGAAAGGAGCCAGCCTCTCTCCTCAGGGCCAGCCTGGCAAAACACAAGGCACCTTAGTAAAAAGGGAAGAATAGCTCCTAGGCAATAACACCTCCCATCCCTTTTTAAATGCCTGGAGGATCAGGTGTGACACTGAAGCAGTTCAGATGGGAGGAGAAATAAAGAAACTCACAACTATAAGGTGGTGAGGATCAGCCAATTATACATTCAGGACTCTGTGTTAATTAGAGGCTTTTCAAGAGGAGAGTCAAAGGACTTTGCAGACACAGATGGAAACAGATTTTAACAAGCAGTGATAAGTCCCAGTGTTGGAGAGGCATGTCCAGTTCATACAGGGGAGACTGCAGCTGAGGCTATGCTACACCAGCAGTCACCCACCACCAACCAAGTGCAAGCCAGAGGTCAGTCCAATTGATTTTCTGGAGAGTATTATGATATTAAAATGAATAATCATGTAGGCATGGGTAAAGGATCTTTCCCTACATAATAGTCATAGCTCTTTATAAGAGCCCAAAAGCACCTGGGTCATCTGGTCACTCAGATGCTTTACCAGTGGCTCAGGGAGGAAGAATTGATTTTTTCTTAATGACCATGTGTAATGTGGCAGCTTTATGCACTGTAGGCAGAGAGCATGGCTGTTTAAGAGGATCTGATAATAGCTCACAACTGAGGCAGGTTTCTTTCCTCGGCAGATGGGAGTGCAGAGCAGAGACTGGAAAAAGTCACAATTAATTTTCTTGCTCTTTAGATATTGCTATGGTCATCTTCTTTCCTGCTTAGGTCAGGGAAGCTCAGAACATGGATGTGGATTTGTTTACAAGCATCAAAATGGTTCCGTTAATTGTTACACGCACCTTCTAAAAAAGGGCACATGAAAGTAATTTAAGAATTCTAAAAAAACCCCAAAAATCTAAGAGACTGAGCAAGCTCTTTTAGTTTATCCCCAAATGAGCACTAACTTTGAGGTAATTCTTGCAGTTTATTGCACTAACCAAGAAAACCAGGTCATATAAAATGAAAGAGCCCCTATTACCTGTGAAGCAAAAGTGCCTTCTCAGCAGAGACTTGTTCACTCTCTACTTGTCCTAGACCATTATTTCACTTCCCTGAGATGTGCTTCGTGAGGAATACTACAGGGACCAGACATCACTTTTGGTGGACTGTACTGCATGGGGCTGTGAGTCAGAAACAAGGACTGCAAGCCTGCAGATGTGACAGAGGTAGCATCCCCTTCACCCTAAACAGATGTGCAAGCATGGAGAGAAGTGCTCCTAAGAAGCACCAGAGGGAAAAAACTGCCCAAAAACCACAGGCACAGAAGATGGAGTTCCAGAGCCCAACAACTGCTGCCCACCTGCCAATGGCTCAGCCCAACTTTGCCAGCAGCTTGTTGGTGCAGTGACACTTCAGCAATAAATGGACGTGATTTTTGACACAATAAAACACAGAGACCTGAGCAGGAGCTTCCAAATTCCCCTGGAGTGCAAGTGTGACTGCTCCAAGTAGTAAACCTTGGAAAGGCAAGTGCCAGTGTGATGCTCAGGACATTGCCCTAAGGCTGAGCATGGCTACAGCATCTCCTGTAGCAGCTGAGGTCAGACTGGCTGGGTTTTGCCACACTGCGTCCTTGGGACTCCATGCAGCACATCCAGCAGCTCCACCAGGCAGGATTCCAGGTCTTGAGGGGTTACACGTGACACTTGGGGGATCAGAGCATCAGCACCCACAGGCATGAACTGGGGCCTGTCTTGAAGTTAAGTCACTTTGTGAAAATGTAATTTTCAATATCTCATTAGAACTTCTCCCATCTGTTAAGCATCATCCCAGAGAGTTTGGTGACACTCTAAATGAAGCTGTGAAGAGATGCATTTGTTTTAGATATAATTGGACAGCTGTTTTATTATGAGTTAATGAACTATGATGATTAAAAAGAATTCCGTTTTGGCAATCCATGTATTAACAATTACTCTGGACTAAAATCACAGCTAAGCAAGTGCTAGACAACTTTCATGACAATCATTGGGAGCAGTGATTGGATTAGAGGAGACTTGAGCACCAGCAGCACCATGAAAAGCTGATCCTGAGCTGGGAAGTCCTGCATTTGCTCTTTCCACACTTTGCAGGTTAAAAGAGATCTTTGTATATGAGCTGGGCCTGGTGCCAAAGACAGAAGCCACAAAAAGCAGTTCGTTTCCATAGGGGGTTCCCAGTTTGCATGGAGCAGTTTTGAAGCAGTGGAGTCTTTGCTCTGAGAGTTTCAGTAAAAAAGCTCTTAAGAGTTAAACGAAGACAGGTCCATATGCCACACGTGCAGATCACTTATCTCCTAATGTTAAAATAAATCTGTTCCAAATCATTGTGACTTCCCGACAGCTGCCTCCTGACCTTTCTCTGCTTCAGCCCTCCATTTGGCCTTCTTTTCTGCATTCACCCTCAGCAGCGTCTGATCCTTCTTGGCAGCCTGGAAACGATTTGGTGGAAATCATTGCATGCACACAGTTACCACCACTAAATTTCCCCACATCTGCACCACTTCCTTTGACTCCTCGCTGTCCTTTTTGATATTTTGCAGTGATAGAAGTTAATCTGTTTCCTTGTTGTACCACATTTTCAGCATTTGCAGTTCCGATTAGCAGGAGAATTACACTGTATATTGATTACAGGAACACTGGGACTTGCAAGTCAAACTGGAGACCCAGCAGTGGGGTGGGATAGGGAGAAGAGTCACAGCTCTTGGTGACCATGGTGGTATCCAGGCCAGGCAGGCAGGACCACAGGAGCCTCATGGCTGACAGATGTCAGGCAGAACCAGGTTCCATTGACACTGTCTGAGCTATTCCATTGCCTTTGGCCCAGCCTGCTGTTGAGACACTGTCATACAGAGCATTGCGCTGCACAGGTTTATGGCAGCGTGGGTCAGGAGCAACACATTAATCAGCAGGTTGTGCCAGTGTCTCCTCTGGAGAAGGGGTGATACAGATTTTGTGCATACATTGCTCATGTGTACTATTGTACTATTCTCAAACCTATCTATCACCCAGGTGCTTATTTCCAAAGAACACACATAGGCCATACATTAAGTGAGCCAGTTCCCCCAGAAACAATACTCACTTGTTTGCCTGTGATGATCATGGTCACACAGCCCAGCACAGTCAGGGCAATCATGATGTAGCAAACCTTTATCCTGGCAAGGTTCCTTGCAGTGTCGAGGACCTCAGACCTGTGGAGGACAGAGCAGACTTTCCATTCTGCAGCAGCCTGTGTGAAATGGGATCATGGGGAGATGGGAAATGAATGCTCAAGTCTTGCAGCTACTTCCTGTCAATGTACAATGGGGTTTCTTCTCTTTCTGCAGCTACTTAAAGGAGAACTGTAAAAATTAGCCTGTGGGGAAAAGATTTAGGTCAAAAGCCATCAGTAATAACAGCATTAAAAACTCTTCCTCTCCTGTATTCTTTTATTGTGTGAGAGAGTGAACGCCGGTAAAATGACAGGGACAGGAAAGTCTTTCCACTATAATAATGAAGGGCCGAGCTTTGGGTGCTGCAGGGCAGGCCAGGGGTGCTGTGCAGCACCAGCAGACACTGGGGCCCTGCCACCAGAGCCAGGCAATGCCACTTTTAGGGAATTAAAAGCCCACCACAGCACAGCCTCTGCCAGGCAGTTGGCACCAGCCCCACAAGCATCTGCCTGTGGTGGGAGGCTGACTGGGTCAGAACACACAACTGCACCATCCAGGAGTTTTCTTCCCAAGCAGCTGAACAACCCCATCCATCACTGGAAAATCTCCACCACCTTCCATGAGTAACTCCTGGCATATAACCAACAATTCATGTTTGCAAGAAACTGCAGCATGGCAATGAGCCATCCCTGAAATTATATCCAGCCATGGATTTACTCACACCTGCAAGGGGAAGGACAGCTGGAGGTGAACCCAGGATGTCACAAGTCAGAAGCATTAGGACTCCAAAACTGAGTGACAATCCTTTAACAAAATATCTCAGCAAGGAGGTGAAACCACAGCCCATACAGGAGGAACTCATTGCACAAGTCCGTCACCAAAGCTGTATGTAGCCCCAGCATCTAATTAAAATTTATGCAGCATTTTTAATCACTAATCAATAAAACCTAGAAAAGCATGTAAAAACCCAGATTGAATGATATCTTATCATGGTGGCTTCTGAGTTTCAAAGCCACTTGTCTTGCAAAAGATACTTCAGCTTAGTCTGAAATTTGTCATAACTAAAATAAGCAAATCCAGTTTACCTCACAGGGAATGACAAAAAGTTACAAGAGTCACAATTATTTACAGCTATTTTTGGACACCAGCATGGGGGAGGCGCTAACCCTCACAAGAGCACAATTCTGGGTAATACAGACTGGGCTCTCAATCTGTGTGTTCACAGCCAAAAGCATCATTCTGACAGGTCCACTTACGATATGTGCCTGGGAATGTCCTCCTCCTTTTTAAAGCGTCCTGACCATACTAGCACCTTTTTATCAAAATTTGTAGGCCTTCTTTTATTCTTGAAAGCTTCTTTACCTGTAAGAGATTTTGTACAAAGCAATGAGCTAAGCTTCAAGAAGGGAAAAGAGCTGTTGGTACAGAGGGAAAAGGATTGAAAGTTTAAAATTACTCTTTTCTATTCTGTGGGAGCTAAATGTGCTTTCTAATGTCAAAAAGACTCAGCAGCTGGTGTGAGGTGCTTTGTTACATTTGCAGCTCATTTAATTTGGCTTTCTTCCCTTTCATTTTGGTAGGTTTTAAACTAAAAATCTCTTCTAAACTTCCTGATTAAGAGGGCAAATGATGTGGGGCTGAAGTCCCCAAGCCCACAGCAACATCTCACCCTGTGAGCATCTTGCTTTTAAATGGCCCAACTAGTGAGTTAAGCAAACTGCCAGCAGCACAAGTAGCTAACTCCTCAACAGCTTCTCCCGAAATCACTGATGGAGAGATGATGTCTGCTAAAATGTAGCCTGGTGGGAGACTGACAGTTGTTCTCATGCAAGCTGGGTACCACGTTACTGCACTCTAATGATGATACATTACACCCCATCAGGCTACCACGGTGATGCCATTTGCATGCTGTCACCCACAGAACAGTGAGAAAAGGACTCTGGCTCCTCTTGATGGAAACAAGCCCAATAACAGGCAACAACAAGGACAGTGGCAGAGAGACCCTGAAAAACACGGTAAGCAATGGCTAGCTCAAACCCTGGCTTTTGCAGTGCACACCTGTACAAGTGGTCTTTGCAAGGCAGCTGAGACTGCTCACCTACTATTTACATCCAGGTAAGTACACCCAAAAAGCCACTACAATGCCCTGTGCTTGCAAATGTGGGGCTTGCATTGGGAAATGTCTAATTGTGACCAGGATGGGTGGAAAGAGATGGACATGAAGATGTCTCCAGTCGCAGCATCCTCGCTCCCTGCCTGTTGCTGGATTGCTGGTACTCAGCTGAAAGGAAATCACTTGTGCTACAGAACAGGGCATGGAGAGAATTTCTTCCTGCCTTTGTTGAGCGGGTGAAATTACAGCAAGTGCTTTGGCCCCAGAGCTGCTCATGTATTCCAGGACTTGTAGATGTCTGAAAAATCCCAGTTGTAAATCTTGGCCCAGGTAAATTTAGTCTCCTGCTTCTCCTATTTCTCTCACAAAGTGCAGTGAGACCAGGAGAGCTACATCAGCAAGTGCCAGAATCAAATCTGCAGCAAGCAGTACACTTGCTGAAAGCAGATACTCCATCCCAAGGAAGACAAGGGCAAAGCCCCATGCTGGGGACCCCCAGCCATCCCACAGGAGGCCCATGCAGCCCAGCTTTCACAGGGTGAGGGTTCTGCAAAGGCACAGCCAAGAAAGTGGTGGGGCAAAGAAGAGAAACTGTGTCCATACCAGGAAGCTTGTTCATCTGGGAGCAGCCCATGCCTGCTCCCTGCCTGATAATCCAGGCCACAGCCTGGCACAAGCACACACAGCTGTGGCTGTGACCTGGCAAGGAGCAGAGCAGGAAGCAATGGAGAGTAAGTCCTCCACTTGCACTAGCCCTGCACACTCTGGGACACACACTGATCCTCCTCTGGAGACCTGGCAGCTGGGTGAGAGGAGGAGCATTTATTTGTTTTAATTGACATGAAGCTTCGGTTGGTATTTGCTGCCATAGAAGAACAGCTATATAATAGAAAAAGCTTTACCCCTGTGGTGGTCAGAGCTCTGGGTGTGCTCCCTGCCCCAGGAGCACTTGTAGCCCCAGGAGACAAAGCACTGCAGTAACTCAGCCATGGCTGAGAATGAGGGTCCTTTTCCTCACCCTTTCCAACAATTACCCTTTCCCTCTGTGTTGCAGCACAAAACAGTAACCAAAGGCTTTCTACCCACCTGGATCAGCCGTCTGCAAAGCCATGTCCTGGGCGTTCTTTGCTTTGCTGCCAGCAGCTCTGGCGGGGCGCAGAACTGGCTGAGCCACCCGCTGCCACAGCCCAGGGCTGTGCCCCAGCAGCCTCCCCAGCATCCTGCCCTGGACCACCACTGCCCCACCAGCCTGGGCAGGAGCCCAAGAGGCTGCTTCTAAGACTTATTAAAGTAAAAATAGCCCTTCCTGTAGGAAGGGAGTAGCATGCACTTCCACCCTGACTGACAACAGGTTTTGCTTACATCATGATGACGAGTTAAATTTATCACCTGTGTTTACCAAAATGACACACCCTGGGAGCTGGGCGGGCAGAAATCACCGCTGTGGCAGCTCACACCCAGCTCTGACTCTGCCCCAGGCTCCCCATCCCAAAGAGCTGCTCAGGAGATCAGTGGTTATTTACGTTACTTTCTCAGGCCTTACTATGGAAGAACTAAAATAAGACAGTGTGCTATATTTCCCCTAAGACAGGCTTAGTGAGTGCTAATTATCACAGCTGGTTAAGCTGTTAGAGTTCTTAACTGTTCTCAGCTACAAAATAATCTTGCAAATCAGTTGCTTTAAACAGATTTTCTGAAAAGCAGCAATGTTTACCACATCCCAGAATAAATGTGGTAGGAAAATAAAGTTGATGTCTGTACCTATAAATGCAGTATAGGGAGTCCATCTCACATGCAGACTGCAAACTTTCCTGGCAAAGAAATATACTTCAGGTATGCTTCAGGTTTAAAACAGTAAACTAAGAAATTATAACAAAAACCTCAGCTGATGTAATATTTGTCAGTCAGTAAAATTGTCATATAAATGTAGTGATACCTATAAAGTATTTGCCCTCCATGAAGTCTGGGTAGTGCTGAATGTTTTCCATAACACCAACTGTTCTCACCAGAGAAAGAACCACAACTAATGCTATTTTATCACTTTGACATTTCTCCTGTGTTTTGCACAAAATTCTTCCTGATGGGTCTGGAAATGGAAATGCAAAATACTTGTTTCATTTGGAGCTGTGGGGTATTTACTCTCCTTAGACATACAAGGCCCTAAAGCTGATTTACAGGTAGGGGAAAAAAATTCCATTCAAAAGTGAAGAAGCAGTTGCCAAAAGGAAAATTTTCAGAACTGCTTAGCAATACTATCAAATGCAATATTGCAGATAATCAATATATGTCTAAGAGCATGGGGAGGGACTGCAAGGGAAGAGTACTGCAGGTGTGGGCAGGGATATTCTTAAGGGGCTGAAAGGATGAAAGATGTGAAACAGATGCAGCTCTGGCTCCTCAACTTCTGCCCCAAGAAAAACATTGTCATTTATAGAGACATTTTATATTTTTGGGGAACATGGAGTTAATGATACTGAGGAAAGAAGAAAATCACAGCAGTGACAAATGTGGTTTTTCCTCTTTCATGGAAGCACCATGATGTATCCAGGCATAGCACAATGTGTTCATCTTAATTCACTTGTAATTTGGTAAAGCAAATTAGATCCATTTCCAGATTAGGAACCCATACAGAAAATAAATAGTGTTTTGAGCTTCCAGCTGCAAACAAAACCTGCAAACAAGAAGAAATCAGTGGATGTGATTATGTTGAAAAAAGCAGAAGGGAAAGCTGGTAGAGTCAGAGAGAATATTTGTGTCCTGCTCAGGATTTCCCTGTGGTAAAATGGGTATGAGGAAAGATACATTTATAGCCTGAAGTTTATGGCCAGCATGCCTGAGCATTCCCATGAGCTCCCTTCTCACCTTGTGGAAGAGCTGCTGAGTGAAAAAAAGGCATTATACATCTGGACATCCCTCAGTCCCCAAGCCGGGGGGGCTGTGGGCAGTGGATGGGATGTGCTGCCTTGGTGCTTGTGTCACACTTGGACATGCCTGGCCCCACAGGGGCTCCAGCTGTGCAGAGCATTAGAGCATCTTCACTCAAACAGGCACTCTCCAAAATACTCATTGCAGAAGTGACTGTTCTTTATGTCATGTCTGATTATGGATTTGAAGAGGAAAAAAAGAACATTTTTATATTATGTCTTAATTTCTTAAAAGGGGAGAAAACTGTGGGGGTTGCAGGCCTCTGTTGCTTATCCATCTAGGGGTTGCCAATTGTTTCCTCTAGCAGACACACCAGCTAACAGCTGTATTAATCATGTCTGCTGTGAGCAAAAAGGCACTTCAGGATTTATTATGCCAGCATTTGGAAGTGCAAAGACACAGAGGTCCTCACAAAACCACAAAGGCAGTTACTTGTTCCTGAATTTTGTTTGCTTGTCTGGCACCATGAATGCTTAATGACAGGCTGAGTTTTACTGCAGTGCATGAAAGCTATAGACACCTCTGTGTTAGGAATTCCAGCTTTCCCTTCAACACTGTGGATCTCCCTCTGGCCCAGAGCAACTTGGATCTCTTTCTGAACAGCAGAGAGATGCAGAATGCTCTTGGACTGAGGTAGACTTGTGAGCAGCCTGATGAACTTTGATCTCCTTAGAGATGTGTTGTGCCTATCTCAGTGCATGCACATCCCCTCTGCCCAGGTTACAGCACATCCACAGGAGGCTCATCCAGTCACTCCCCACACCAAGCCATCACTTGATACCCATCAGTGACTCATTACCAAAGTGCAGCCAGTATTTCATAACCATTCAGATCACATGTAGGGAGTGGATTGAATAGGAGTAACAGCTTGTTCAGAGCTCCAGAATTAGCAAAACTGGGTCTAATGCACCATCTCCTCTGACTTCAGCATCCTTCTGCCAGGAGGAGAGCAGGAGCCCAACTCCTGAGCAAGCCCTGGACAATACAGAAAGCAGTGACTAGCTCTACGGGCGTTGCCCAGGCTTCCTCTGACCTCACTGCAAGGGGAGGGCACAGCTCTGAAGGGCTTTGAGTCACAAAGGACCAGACTAGCTTAGACAGAGCAGAGGATGGTCTGCAGCTGTGGTGGTGCAGACTCGTGACATTTCTGGTTTCTGTGTGAGAGTGATAAGTAGCTGCCACACTTGTTGCACACTGCTGCCAACACTGAAGATTTAAACTAAACACAAAACTTCACAGGACTCCATCCTGGTTCTGCATCCTCTTCACACCCCTTCTGCCACCTCAAACTCTGCTACTTCAGCTGCCTCCACAGCAAGAACTAGCAGCCAGTCCTGAAACAAACTCAAAAACCTTTGCAGAAGTGGAACTGAGAGACCACAATATAAATCCAGTTGGTGTTTGTGAAACTCCATTGCTCTGGCTTATTACTGACTTCATACTGTTATTCCCACTGCCTTAATTCTGATTATTGTTAGAATTATTGCAGCAATGAGAAACTTGGACTCAGTTCTCCTCACTTGTCCTTCTTCTGCTGCTTTCAACAGCCATAGGAATGAAAGTGTTTATTTTTCCAAGAGCTCCAGGTTCCCACATATCTCTTTACACCTCCTTGTTAATTTTCATGAAAATGCATAACTAATCTTTTTACTCATACACAGAAAAGAATTCATATGAGTATTAAAAAAAAAAGGCATTACTCTGCAAAGCTGTTTTCAGTGTCCTCAAAAACAAGTGGCTTACCATCAGACTCTGCTTTGCATGCCATGAAAACTTCTTACATGGGAGCTGTGATGGGGAATAGAAGATAAGATTATCTTAAAATTCTTTGCCTTCCCCCATCTAATTAAATATGCAGCAGAGCTCTGTCTTGGTTCCTAGACAAGATAAACAGCAATCCTGGATGGGCTTGTGGCTTATGAAATTAGAAGTGAGTCAGGAAATATTTTTCCACGCAACTGGATGTTCTCCAGCAGCACAATTTGACGCAGCAAGAGCAAGGAATTGCTTTGAAAAGTCTCATTCACCTGCAGACTCCCAGCCCAAGAGCTGTCCCTCCCCTCCAAGGTCCCCAGGGAGAAGCCCTCTCAGGGCTTCCTTCTCTCCAGATGAGTACCTCCTCCCCATATCAGGGATTAGTCTACCCTGAGGAAACTCAGATGCAAATCTCAAGAACTGAAGGCTCCTTAACTGTTCTTCACCATGACCAGGTCAATCAAAGGAAGAGTTACAGCATCTTACAACAAAACCAAAACTTGAGGATTTGTAAAGAGTTCTTTACACAAGCACCAGCATGAAGCTTTGATCAACTCAGAACACTTGGATTCATGTTTTTTATAATCTTAAGTGTTGTCAATGAAACAAAACAATGAAGGAGTCCTTACCTTTTTTGTGAGTTAAACTTCAGCTTTGTTTTAAGAAAAAAAAATTCCTCTATCCAGTTACTGAGAGATCCTGCATTTTCTGCCAATAATGTCCCTATTCCTCCAAATTTTATAGTACCACTACCATTTGAAAAATCTTACCTAGAAACCATAAATAAGATACTAAACCATAGTATTTAAACAAACAAACAAACAAAACTAACCCCAAACTCCACTGTCTCTGGTAAATCTTGCCTAATTCACACCACACGAGCCTTTTGACATCAGTTTCTTAGGAGGGAAAGGTAAGACAAGAGGACCCATAAGCCACATTTGCTGTGTTTCCTTCCATCAGTTCTGTGTTTTTAGAGAAGAAGCAATAGAATATTTGTTGGACACAGGAATGCAGTTAAGAATTGTCTTAATAGGAGCCAAATCCAGTGGAGCTTATGAGTTACAGCTGGAGTCACTAATCTCTGCAAGCAAACACGGTAAAGGAGCCTGGAATGGGTCTGAAGTGTCCTGGGTACAAGGTGCAGGGTTTATAACAGCTCATGTCAGAAGGACAAAGCTCATGGCAGCAAAACAAAAGTTAGTCATTGCTCTGGCAAAGCCCCAGTTTGACTTTTCCCAGGTCTGGGATGATCATACGAAGGTGCTGGTCCAGCACAGGGCAACTTGGCATGTGCAGCATTTGCCTACACATGGGCTGAAAGGTGGGGTAGCCCCAAGTGCAGCTTCATCATGGGGGAGCAGCCAAATGTGAGCAGCAAAGATGACAGGACCTGTGGAAAATCATCCAAAATATTTGGGGTGTAGTGATGCAATCACAGCTTTTATTACTAGGGAAAATAATGCACTGATGAGCTTTGCACCAGGTCACTGATTTCTGGAATGGTGCACAATTGGACTGTAGAGCAAAAATGTGTGAAACCCCAGAGAAAACAAAACCATCAGAATCTTAACAGTTTATATTTTGACTCAGAGTTTGGAGAACCATTTAATTTAAATGTTTTCCACACCTGTTTCCCCAGCTGAGCTAGAGAAACACATTGACAAGGACAGACTTGCTGTTGCCTTGTCACTTAATGATTTTCTTTCCTAAGAAAAATGGCATTGTCTTCAAAAACAGATGCATTTACAAAAATTTCAGTCCATTAGTCAATAGTTTAGGGAGAAAAAAAACCCCTCCAATTTAAAAGGATTGAACCATTCTGTATGGAAATTTCCCCGCACTTGTTTTAATTCAAGGATGACTCAAATTTTTTTCAGCTCCTGCAGAGAAGTCATATATCATCAGTCAGGCCAATAAACTGGCTGATATCACAAGGACCCCCTCCATTTTGGGGTTAAATTTCCCTCTCAGTGACTGGCTGAAAAGGTTTGTAACCAATGCTGGAGCACATGCATCTCAGGTAACACAGTGGGAGGCACTGCCCTGGGCATAATTTGCACCAGTAATGAACAACACAGCGACCATAACAGAGCCATGTGCCTCCTCAAATATATGAATTGATCCTTGACAATCGTCCTGAAGAGACCATAAAATGCTCCTGGGTGAAACACAACCTACACATAGGATGAGATTTGCTTCCAGCAACTTTTATGTGTCCAAAGGGACCACAGGGAAACACATCTCCTAAGAGCTGCATGGCCACCCAAGTGAGCATGGGGAGGGCAGGAAAGGGAAAAATCTGTCAGACGAGTCTCTGCATAGTAGCCTGGGGGCTTTGGTGAAGGAGTGTTGTCTTGTTGCCTTGTTAAACCACTGGCTGTGTCTGTCTGCACACTCAGGGTGACTTCACTCATGCTGGTGACTCCTCTGCTCCTTGCTTGTGCTGTGCCTGGGATGAGGGAGTCCCAGGCAGCTCCTGCTGCTCCCATGCAGTCTGGCAAAGCAATAATGAGGAGGAAAATGAGACACTCATCTTGAGAAGATAAATAATGACTGCAGAGGGGCAAGGAGCTTATTAAAAATAAATTACATCCTACATAAACAAGACTTCACTTCTTCGGCAGTAACTCAAAACTGCCCTGCATTTTTTGGACTATGCACGTCATGGAAACACATACACAACCCATAGCAAAGAGTTGTCTTACTGAAGGAGGGATTTACCCAAAAATAGAGTTTATTATGGATATATGAGATGTTTCCAGTGTGCTACCCACATTAGATTGGCACCTCTCATTTGCTTAACCTTCAAAAAAAGTCTCTCACAGGTACAAATACTGTCCTTGGAGAAGTGGGGGTTCCACAAACAAAGACAATTTGGAGAAGGAAATAGCTAAAGTGGGAGCCTGGGAAGACTAGAAGACCCTCTGATGTTGTATCAGTGGGACAAAGAGCACATGGTGCAAAGTCAGTTCTTCAGGTCAAAGGATGGGGATTTCTGACTGCATTTGGTGAACTCAGGATGACACCAAGCTGCCAAATGGATGCTGCCATGGAAAAAGCAGATGCAATTCTAAGATGTACAAGAAAAGTCATTCTAGTAGAGAGAAAACAGTTTTAGTATTCTCATATAAAACATCTGGAATAGCCTGCAGTACTCTGCTGGTTTAAGAGAGTTACTCAAGAAGAAAAGTAATAAAGGAAGAAATGAGAGGAATATGTCTTTTTCTTGGCTAACTGATTATAAATGGAGAGGCATCATGGCAGATGTGTCTCTGAGAAACTCAGTGCCAGAGAAGAAGGGCAGTCAGGCTGAATCTCAACACTGATACCTGAACAAAGGGAATGAGCTGCTCCTGGTGAATGCCAAGGGCTGCACCTTTTCTGATGGGGCTCCTTGTACCTTTCAGCACTGGGGCAAGGGCTGTCCCCACCCTCCCAGCAGCTGATGAAGCACAGGCAGTAAAGCCAACAGCCAGGCCACAAAGTTCTCCAGGCTCCTGCAGCGCTGGTTTAACTTCGGGCCACAGCTGCACAGTCATTAGTGTTTACAAAACAAGTTTCCGGAGAAGCAGAATTACACACCGAGGAAATAATAAGAAGCAATGTAATCAGATGTGAGAAGGAGATCATTTCATTACCTGGACCAGGCCTCATTATTCACCATTTCCCTGGCAAGAGCTGATAAATGCAGGCTAATGAATCTTCGCACTCGATGGAGCTGCCGGCTCAGTGCCGTCACATGCAGAACAGGACCAGCAGATCCAACCGTCAGCTTAAAGCCCAAGAGGTAAAATACAAACTCACCATTGCAGCACTGCAGTGAGAGGAGAGAGAGGATTCAGCCATGGCTGGCTTGGTCTTACAGAGTCACCTTGGCTGTGGGAATGCTGTGGCTACTTCTGGCTCAGAGGAACAAACTCTGAACATCCCAAGAACAATAGAGGATGCTGTGTACACTGGTGATATGTGCAAAAACCAGAGCCAGATTTTTGGGAAAGCCTTTCAGGACCAATAGTATCAGTCCTGACATCTCCTTCCCCATCTCAACTGGTTAAATATCATCCTCAGCCTGGTCATGATACAAGATAACTACAAAGACAGAGGCAACAGCATGAACACACAAAAAGCAGGAGCTTTGTCCACTTCTGTGGTACTGTCATTTCTTCAACACAGTTCCCTGTTGCCTACTGTAGCCATTCCTCCTTCTAAAAAGCAGGAAAACAGGAAATACACCACTCACTGTAGATAATTATTAAAAAACATCCACCCTAACCCCCCCAAAAAATCCCAAAAACATAAACAAACAGGAAACAATGCTAAAGAAAATATCAGGTAAGGAGAGCAAACCTCCTTAACATAGACAAGTTCTCAGAGTTGTGAAGAAAATCTCGGTTTTTCCTATACTTTCTGCATGTGTCACCAGCAGTGTGGATCCCCAGTTTTATATGAAGAAGCAGAATATTTGACACGGCTCCTCTGGAAGGAGCTTAGACACTTAACAGCCCACATAAGATGAAAACCTATTCAGAGAGGTACACACATGCCCTGACAATAAAGGGAAATACTGCCCTCATCTGTCTTCCAGTGACAGGTTTTATTTTCCTGCCTAGTATGCCTAAGCTATTCATCACTTCCAGGATGAAAAGGTGACTCTGTTGTTGCAACCAGCTCCAAAGTCCATGCTCGGACTCAAGCTATTAAGCAATGTTGCTGTTGGCAACTGGAATCAATATGACCATGTTGCTGCAACAGAGTTTAAATGCAGAAATTTCTTGATTCTCTACACTGAAGACAGTGTCTAGGCTCAAAAGAAGAAAATAGTTTGTAGATTCTTTATAAAACTAAAACCAAACAATGAAAAAAATATTCCTAATGCCAGGAGAACAAGAATACTGAGATGCAGCACTGGGATTCAGCAAGAGCAGAGCAACCCCTGCTCCTGAAGCCATTTGCACACTCATGCACCAGGCAGGGATTTGGGCTCTGGATGTCTGCAGTCCAGATAGTTATAGAAAGCACAGAGAATGAGACTGGTTTGCCTCTTTCATCCACACTGGCGAAAATCCCTCACACACACACACACACACACACACAGAGACACAGAGGAGGCATGTTTTAAGCACCATCAGTGGCCCTCAGGAAGGTGAAATGAAGGACCAAATGAGCACACATTCATTCATATTTCATAAAAGTATAAGCTTTGAAGTTGGAAAAATATATCCAGTAGACAAAGTGTAGCACTAGCCAGTTCTGTAAAGGTTTGGGGTGCAGAAGAAGCCTCTATTAAATGTTCTTCAGTGGGACAATGCCACTTGCCAGCCACAACTTCAGAAAGTGCTGTGACTGGTGAAAGTGCAGATCCTAGCACATATCTGGTGGCATTTCAGAGCTCTAGAGGAACACAGCTTTTAAAGCAGATGGAGGTGCTTCTCCACCAATGCCTGTGCCTCTTAGTTCTTTTATTGAATTTAGCTCTCCTGAAACTCCAAGATAGGAGCTGGACAGTCCAACTCTGCTAGTTCCCTGTTTACTGACATCTCTCCTTGCTTGAGCCTTATCCCCCTTAACTCCCATTCATTTTGATTTTATTTTGTAAATCCCAGATTTAATCAAAGTCTGCATCTCCAAAGTTGAGTGTACAGTTTCACAACCTCTTAATGGCAGGAGCATCATCCCAGATCATCCCAGCACAAGCAGACAGGTCTCATTTGATGACAACAAACTGACTCTCTGGCAGCTCAGGGCAGGGATCTACTATCAACCACAGAGTTTGGATTTCAGGATTCCCTCAGCAGCATGATCAGCTCTCACCTAGACAAAGCCTGGAGGTGGCCACAGGCATGGCACAGCCAGAAGCTTTGTCAGGCCTGGAAGGCAGCTGATAGAAACAAGGCTGGATGCTTCCTGCCCCATAGCTCCACTCTAACATCTTGTGTCCCCACCTAAGGGAGACAGGGTGGCCAAAGCTTACCAGAAACATTTTGACTTATACAGAAATGCTCATGGGAAGGGATTTTATCTGTTCCAAGATCACAGAAGAAGCAGTGCACTCAGGGCTACCTGGCCTCAGACCCTCCAGCTGAACCAGGGCTCCCTCCAGTGACTCACCCTCACAGTAGTTTTTCCCAGGTCACCATCTCCAGAGTCTGGTTAATGTCTCAGCAATCAGTCTCTCACTACAGCCTTTTTGCCTGACACCTTAATTTGATCTGTCATTTCAGAGCCCTGTAGCTCTATCTGAACAGGTGGAATATGACAGATTCCTCTCATTATTTTAGTCTTTGTCAAACACTGTTATTAATTCACCGTAATCTACACATTTCTGGGTTTTCCCATAAGCATTCTCCTTTCTCTCATCAACAGCTGCATTTTAACACTGTTATTCCTTCCCACATTGCTGTCTGCCTTTCCAGCCTGCCCTGGGTGTACAATGTGGGATTGCTCCTTTAGGGTCTTACCTGGAGTTTCCTCTTCTGCTTTCGAAGTACTTCAACAATACTTAGCAAAGTAAAATTAAGGACCAAAATTCCTGATGGTCATTTGCTTGGGTTTAATCATTCTGGCCACAGCATACCTGGGGAAATTCTATGTGTCTTCATGCTGCTAGTATTTTACTAACATGCATGTGTAACCACAAGCTGCCTTGCAGGCATCCAGTTTAGGTGGTAGACGTGAACATGAGGTCTCTGCTTTCTTGAAAGTGACACAATTAATCTTTTAAATGGAATTACTTTTCTTTACTTTACTTTTATTAACACTGGTGGAAGGGAATCTGCCATTGGTGCTTGCTGTTGGTTTCACCCTGTGAAACTCAGGCTGCCCATAGCAAAGCCAGTCATGGTTTCCATACTTTTTAAAATTATAGTAAGAAATCTGCTTGCCTGATTGCTTAAAGGAAAATAATGAAAGTCTGGAACTCGAGAGATTGTGCAATACAGGGAGATGTCCAGATGAAACTGTATCCAAGCTCTGTTGAATGTGAATCTTTTTGTGTCTGGCAGAGGATACACAAGAGAAAATTCAATGCATTTCTCTTGGCAATGTTCTTTTTCTTGTAAATGATTTAAAGTTTGCAAATATGAATCTTATAGCTTGAAGTCTACTAAAGTGAGCCCTGTGTGTAGCAGCAGGGGCTTCTTGCAGGGCAGTAGAGGGCTGGTATGAGCCTTCAGCATCTTCTTTGCAAAAAAATTTCCTGAATTCTTTCTGAAGCTGTTTTGTCCAATATCCTTCCCAACCATCTCATTGCTGTCACTCATTACTTCACTAACTTCCCTCTCCTTCCCCGAGTCTGTCCCTTCCCAGGTGAGAGCTGCTGTGAGCTCCAGCAGATGGAGCCCCCTCCTGCTCCCAGCCTCTCCAGGCTACTGACAGAACTCTTTTCTGTCTGAACCATGATCCTAGAGCAGCTGGAGTGCAGGAAAAGGGTCCTCTTCACCAGCTTCTAGTACAGGCTCCAGTCCCACAGTCCTTTTAATAAATTCCCATTTAATTTCTTTCTGCACTTTCTGAGCCCACTTCAAAACAAGAGTATTGCAATTTCTGAGACAAGACTTCCTGGAGGTTGAATCTTTCCAGTTCAAGCTCTTAAAGGCTTAGGATCATAGAAGCTTTTGTGGTCACCAACTCCACACACAAAATTAAAAGTTTCTAGGTCCAAACGCATTAAAAACAGAAAATCACATTTTATTTGCCAGTTCCAAAATCATTAAAAACAGGGGGGGAAATCACATTTTGTTCGCCATAAAGTGTTGATTTGTCACCAAAAAAAAAAAAAAAAAAAAAAAAAAAAAGAAAAGAAAAAAAACCACACAAAAAAACCCAGTATAAAACATACACCAAGGTATGCAGCTTGGGCAACAAAGCCACTATCCACACTCCTTCATGTCCAGAAAAAGTGACAAAGCCCTGAGAGGAAGTGACAGCTGAACACCCTGCTGCTTTGTTCCCAAGGAACCATTATCACAGTGAGAGAGGTGTTCCTCAGCACACCAAATGTATTCATTCTCTCCTCAGTCTTTTTTTCCCCTCTTTGTCTGGATTCACTTGTATTACAAGTGAAGTCAGCTTCTCTTCACCCAAACCCTTTCTGCTTATGAAGATGCTCAAGTCTGTGTTCCCAAATACATTAGAAACTTCATAACTCTTCATTAATCTCATTATTTCAGCAAATTTTGGAATAACAACACTACAAAGTAGTTGTGACCTTCACTTTAAGTTCTGCTTCTTTTGGCCCTACCATAACACTGTTTGAATCTTTTTTAAAAGAGCACTTTGGGTCTCCTTTGGAAGGGAAAACCCAAATCTGAGTGAAAGAAGCAGAAAACAACCTGATAGGCAAAGCATTGATGAAAATAGGAGAGCAGACAAACCAGAATTCAGTGGTTACTCTTTCATTCTGCAGAACCTAATGGCAGAATATGGAAACATGAGGTTTTTGAATTAAAGACAGATGAGGGCTGAGCACGGGGCATGACAGAGAAGATAGCTCTTTAGGGATCCCAAGGGGAATAGTGAGAGATAGAAAGCAGCCTGCTTTTCACCATGTTTAAACCTTATTTCCTGCGATGGCAATTTTTTGCCACTCAATATTTGTATTTGTTTAGACAACACACACACACGGAGCATACTCAACATCAAATCCTGAGCAGCCTCCCAGCACACTGAGCAAGGCTTAGACAGAGAAGAATTACTAATGTTCCCTGAGCTCCAGTGCCAGGCAGCAGCACACCCATTCCCCTCTGCTGTCTGCACACCTCGGGGGTGGCAGAGCACAGCAGAAGGCAGGAACTGCACCTCAGGGCACACACACACACACCCACCCACACAGAGCACCTTTGGGCTCCAGCTGGGAGCACCAGAATGTCTTTACTCTCCCCCACACCTGTATCTGCAGTCCAGCTGGATACCAGTTGGATGGGGTTAAGCATGCCCAGTCCAGCAGCCTGGGGAGCCTGCAATGTATTATCCTGCCCTCTCAACCTACACATCTGGTGAGATCTCAGTGCCTAATTGACATGTTCCTCCCCAAAGACTAAAGCACTAAAAATAAATAATATGACTTGCTTTCATTTGGGGGCTGGATTTTTAAGGGGCAGGGCTGTTGATTTACCTTTTTTTTTTTTTTTTTTTTTGCCTAGTACCTTTCCAATATTAAAAGATAAAACCCACATATATATACACTAAAAAACAGTCATCCAAACAGCCATCTCAATGTTGCTTGTATACGAAGGCAGGCACAGTGGGAATCTCGTGCTCCTTTTTGTCCTTGGGATCCACGATGTGGCTGTATCGCTCTCCTCGGTGACACTCCAGGTAGGGGCCCCAGTTTGCTGCAGGCCGGCAGCAGCTGACAATGCGCTGCAAAGCAAAACCAAGAGGCATTTAATCTCTTCCTTTAGTCCAGTCTACTTTTGAAATTCAGTAAAATTATAGCTCTAGACCTGCACAGCAACTCAACAAATGGCAAATCGCCAAAGCTGTTTACAATCGTTCCAATTATCTTTGGGTTCAGTGGGTTCTGGACACTGAAGTCAAAGAACAGAGAAAGCTGTGACCAACATAAGTGTTTGGGAAAGCTCGCAGAATATCTCAGATCTGTCACTTGTTTCTGTGAGGAATGGGAGGCAAAACTCCAGAAAACTATATGGGGATAGAAAGCAATGGAAATTCTTCACAGCATTTGAAGAAGCTAAAATAGCAACAGATCTGATGAAAAATCTCTCTCGAATGGTGTGTGTGCACTCCCAGAGAATTAGACTTTATCTTCTCATCAGAACATGGTAGTGTAGATGCACCTTTGATGCAACTACCAGAGATAATGCTTTGGTCTAAAAATCCATCTGAAAAACATGTCAAAGTAGTAGATGTGTTGGAGAAGAAAGCACAGGTGGTCCCGATAACACCAAAGAAATTCAGATTTGAGGCTATGTCAGTGGCTTTTTTTGCCCTTACCTGAATAAGGTTTCCTTCAGCTTTAAGTACTTTTACAACAGCAACAATGGGAATCCAGATGACGCAGAAGATGATCATGCACCAGCCAACAATGCTTCCCCAGGTTGGGTATAACACTGTGCCATAAGTGGGATTTGAAAATGTGATCAAAGACCAGACCAAAATAGCCTAGAAAAAAATGGGAAAAACAATAAGAGAAAAGCAGATTTCCAGCAACATTGAATTTTCACTGCTCCCAAGTTGGTTTAATAAAAAGAAGGGCTGTTTACAAGTTCTGCACAGTTCCATCTTGTTTTCTGAGTATGAGAACAGTTGTGCAGGATTTGGTGTTCACTCATCACCAAACAGCAAGACTGAAGGCCACGACTGAAAAGCAGCACCAGTGCTGAGATGCACTGAGTACATTTGTGTTTAAACATAACTTGATCTCTGGGTTCTCTTTAAATCTTATGTTGGATAATATATATGTTGCTGGCTGAGCCCAGTACCCTTCTCTATATGTTTTAGCGTTCCTGTATTCTATTATTTACAGGAATACAGGAAAGGATCTAAGATTAAAAATTGGCAAATATTGCTTCAGAAGTTGGATCGTTTTAGGCAGCATTTTCTAAACTATAGTCTGGGCAGATTACAGGTAATGTGCTGGCCAGAGTGACTTGCCACTGTTCCTGGACTGGGGATGTTAATAAATTCTGTCGTAGTAACATAATCCACCCATCTACATTCACAATTGGAAGTACAGGATTAACAAAAACGAGACATGCAACAGGACACTTTAAGGTCTCAGACAGGAGAACAGCAGAACATCTGACCCAAAAATGGGATTTCCCTCAAAAGGTTTTCAAACCAACCTCAGTCTAAAATTAAGATAACCCAGCTGCCAAGGCAGAGGATCTAGTTGCCCTGTGCTAGTCCTTGGGAGTGTAGACCCAGCTCTCTAGTAATTGATCTCAAGCTCCAGCCCCTCCTGGAGGGGATCAAAGGAGGAGGGAGTGTATCAGAAAGCAGAGACAGCCCATAGTTCACTTCACTGGCACAGCTATGCCCCATCTTTATACACAGAGCCTGGGCAGTCGGCCCTGAACCTTCACAAAGAAACCTCTTCAATATTAAGTTACTAAGTTCTGTCACATTAACAATCCAGTCATGTGCACGCACCATTAACAGCACAGGAGTGATGAAAAACCAGCAGATTTTCCACCACAGCCAGAATGAACTGCTCTTCTTTCCAATCATCATTTCAATGTCTTCAATGAACCTTTTTCCTCCTGTTGGAAAACAACCATGGAACTCACTGCAAAGCAGGTACTTCCCTTGCAGGTGGGGTTACTCAAAAGTGATCAAAGACAAGCAATCATCAAGGACAGTTTCCCCAGTTCTGCATTCAAGTTTTTTTAAATTATATTATTACTCATAAATAAATATTATAAATAAATTCTTTATTGCAATAATTAGTATTTTATATCCCTGGCACTGCTTAAGGCCAGGCTGGATGGGGCTTTGAAAAACCTGGTCTATTGGAAGGTGTCCCTGCCCATGACAGGGATTTGGAACAGGATGATCTTTCAAGTCCCTTCCACCCCAAAACCATACAGTGACTCTATGATATAAACTGTTCCTGGGATTGCTTAGTTTAATTATGTATTTTCAATGCAAATAATTTACCATAAATGTAGATGATGCCTACTATCTCCAGGACACCTGAAATAAGGATTCCCCATCCAGCACAGAAGTGATCTATCAGGTTAACCCAGTAAATTCCTGCCTGCAGAACAAACATTAGAGGTTTAAAATTTGAGTAGTAACATACAAATAAGATGCATTTGTTCAAGACAATTTAACTAATCATGACTCTGAATTTTTAAGTTCACAGTTCTCCAGGACAAGTACAGGTTTGTGAATATTATTTTGTTTAAATCCTCTACGTAAAGTTGAAAAGCATATCTAACAAAATACTATAGATGCTAAACCCAAGATCTATGCATATACAGAGCATATATAAACAGCTGAGAGCAAGATTTAAATTTGGAGCTTACAGGAATAAAGTTGGGGCTGAAGTTTTTATACTGAACTACAGCAACAGCTACACCAGTTATCAGCTCTGGGAGGCTTCAGTCCTCCTTCATGCATGACTGCTCCATGGGGTTAACCACAGCTTTAAACACCAGCATGCAATAGCAGGATCCCAGAGCAGGAAACAATCTCTGAGCCATTCCACACTCTTGTGTACTAAGTCCCTTGCAAGCTTCCCCACCACCCTGTTTCATGACTTATGTACTTTGCTTGACCATACAAATGTCTACTCACCACAATTACCTCCTTCACATTCTCAGTCTAATTACACACATAAATCTGCATTTCTAGATGGAGTAATTGCAGTCAACCTTTATACCCTTAAAAGCAATTGCTTTAAGATATTTTACACAGTATACTTAAAATTCCTTTTCTGTATATCTATTTATATAAATATACACATGCAGAAGTAACTATGCCATCTACAAGTGCTCATGAGCTAATGGGTTTTTATTGCATAGATAGGTCATTCCTCAATTCCTGTCCTCTTTGGTAGTGAGTTCTGAACAAAAAGATCCCATCAGCATTTATTAGCAGTACCCACTGTGCTGTGGACATGTTGTATGTGTGTACTTGTGATTACACAAATAAACTCCTGAACTGAGGAACGATAAATCAGGCTGATCATTCACAGGCTCTCTAAAGGCCTTCTTTTTAAAAGCATGTCTCAGTTCAATAATCACAGAAAACCTTAGGTTCTTCAAGCTTTCCCAGGAATTGCTTGCTTGTGTGTTCAGGAACAAAGTTCAAGGGTCTCTAAGATTTATCCACAAAGACAGGAACAGTTGGAAAGGGTATTTTGATTTGAGTTCATCACTTGCAGCATAACTAAACTCATTACCAAAAAAACTTAATTTCTTACCTGAGTAACACAGATAAGCCCAAGTAAAAAGAACGCTGTACACAGGCCCACGGTTATAGGTATTCTTAATTTTTTCATCACTCTGGGATTTATATCTTGAATGGTGGTTGTAAGTGTTTCTGCAAAGGAAGAATCAGTGAGTTTGAGCAGCAAAATTACGAAAGGTAATGGTCATTTGAAAAGCCATAAGTCACTTAAAACCCCACTTACCTATGGTGGCAAACTGGGAGTCAAGTCCCAAAAGCACAAGCATGAAGAAAAACAAGAAGGACCACAGAGGAGAAACTGGTAACTGGGAGAGAGCCTCTGGGTAGGCTACAAAGGCCAGTTCAAATCCTGGAAAGTAGTGGGGAGAAGGATGTTATTGTCATGCCTTGGCCAATTCAAGTCACAAAACCAACAGTGTGACCATCAGCCTACCTGAGTCCACCACCTCTGAGACAGGCCTCTGAGACACAAATGCCATATGTCCCAGGATGGAGAATATTGCAAACCCAGCAAATACACTGGTGGCACAGTTGGTCACACAAACTAGAATGGCATCTGAGTAGCAGTTGTTGTGGAACTTGTTGTATGAAGACAAAGCAACAAGCCCGCCCCATGCCACGGACAGGGAGTAAAATATCTGGGTGGCTGCATCTTTCCAAACCTGCCAAAAAAAAAGAACATGAGAATTACTGTATTACTTATAGTATTTATCATAAACATTTAAGTCTGTCCTCCATTGAAGCTCAAGGGTATTTTTTTTTCATTCAGCCTGTATATCTAATTCTATTTCATATTAATTTTAAGAAGGATAGAATATAGCATGCTGGTGACCTTGCAGTCTCAATCACGAAGAGTATCTCTATGATGTCTAAAGGTCACATCCCAAGTATGTTGCCAAATACTTAAATCTTATTGGCCTATACCTGAAGAAAAGATTGGGTTTGTTCACATAGGTGAAATGCTGAGATATGAATTTTGGCACAGAGACAACAAATAAGGACAACCAGGACTGGCTGCAGGAGTGAGAATTTCCATGTACCCTCCCACTTGTGTGACCCAAACAAACCACTCCTGCCTCTGACATAGCCCTTCAGCTAGTGCCAAGCACTCATATAAATACCACAAATAAATATCACACCTAATGGTTGCTTTTGATAAATATGCAATAATATTGGCATAAGCCAGAACAAAGAAAGTTCTGGCTTTCTTTGCATGAGGTGCCCTTCCTGGTCCACCTAATTACCCAAGGTAATTTCCCAGGCAAGGCATGGCCTGAATTTCAAACTCAGGGATCCCTTCAGCCTTATGAGAAAGTCCCTTAAAATTAGCAGCAAGGACTTTCTCAGCAGATCTTGCTAAGATTAAACTCCAGCATGATCCCCAAGAACTGTTTAGAAGCAATAGCACAGTTCTCATCACTGATGTGGCAGGGAGGGGGAAGGAGGTGACTGTCTTTCAATTTGAGAGTAGCTGAAATAGGGGCTTGGACTTTTTACACAACCAGCTGCTGATACAAAACACAAGGCAGGACCTGAAGCACCTGACTGGATTAAAAAGAAGAAAGCCACATAACCAGGAAAGTGTGTCACACTCTTGGGGCTGAAGTTCCTCTCACCTCTGCCTCCATCAGCTTGGTGATGTTGGACTGTCTCCCAATGTAGTACTCAATGCCATCCAAAGCGCCTTCCAGGGTGGCACCTCTCACCAACAAGATGAGCAGGATGACATATGGGAAGAGTGCAGTAAAGTAGACAACCTGCAGGAAGATGGGCAGGGACACACATTAGGTGTGAGGGGATCCACAGACCCACATGCGGGAAGACTGGACAGGCTTTAGGCTAAGGTCTGCTGGTACAAAAGAAAAACAGGCAACCAGAGAAATGAGCACATGCCAACCACCAAACCATCTGGCTTAACAGGTTCTGGAGCTGCATTCCAGCAGAAGCAGAAGGCCCAAGCCACATAACCACTTTTGAGATAGCACTTGACCAGTTTCAGAAATGCATTTTTCTGGCATGATTTACTTCTGTACCAAGGTCTGGACTCAAGTACCGCAGACATCTCTTAATAGGTAGTGCTTCTAGCAAGTGCAAACTGAAAGCCAGGAAAAACTAGGTGACATGGGTGGAATTATCTCCTGATGAGCTTCCTGCTACTCCCCCCTAGCACCCCCAAAAAAAAAAGCCAAAACAAAAAAAATTTTTAAGTCTCTGTTTTGGAAGCTTTCTTTACTGGAGCAAGCACTTTTAGGTTCTCTCAGATACAGATCTGTTCTGTTGTACTAGCACATGGGATTAAGGCCAGCAGTACAGTCATTGTTACACAGGCTATGATCAACAATATTCTGGTTCCTTGAGTCTTAGTTTCCATGTTATTCAGACAGGTAATTGACCCAGGACTGCTGGCTCCACCAAGCCAGAGCATTGTACCATTGTGTGGTGAGTCTGACATTTCCAAAGACCTCCTTCATGCTTGCCTAGAATGGACAATTCTCTCTGTCTTTCATCTGTCTTGCTCCTGCCCAGCTAGAGTCTTCCAAGTCTCACTTTACTCTCCAAAGACAATTGCCTTTGTGCCAGAAAAAAAGTGACAACAGGAAGAGCAACTGCCAGGAACCCAAAGAACATGAGATTAAGAAGAGCCATGCAGCCAAATAATTGAGGCTGGGAAAGCACAGATACTCCACCACAAAGCACTGAAACAAGGGCAGAGTGCTCCAAATAGAAAGCAAAACAGGAGGAGACATCACACTGAGCAGAGGAAAGGAGGCAGCAAGGAACCAAAGAAAGCAACAATGACAGAAGGAAAAGGGGAGGGGGGAAATCTGTGCAGAGAAGGTGAACAAAAGAACAAAGGCAACTGAGGCTGAAGATGTAAATGATGGAGATGCAACATGAAGGTGAGAAAAGAGTATGAGGAGGAAGGAACAAAACCAAGAAAAGGGTCTCAGGAGAGGAAGGATGAAATTCAGCCTGCCTGAAGTCAGCCTAGCCCAAGAAAAACTCCAGAAAACTATGCTGCAGCTTGTGGAAATGGGAGCTCAGCAGAGACAGATTCTGAAAACAAGCATCTAAGTATCTTGTCCATACTAATAACTTCAGTTCTTGGGAACAAACAACATTTCACAATCTGTCAGGAAGCTGCACACACACACCTGTTCACAGCACCTGACCTGTATGGTCCAACCATCTCAACCAGACTGGAAGTACAAAATAATCACCGGGTGTTCCCAGGGCGTGTGCCATGTGTGCCCATGCACGCTTCCATCACACAGCCCAGGCAAAGGCTAAAACTCAGCTGGAATCACCAGCACAACAGCAAGATCCCAAAATACAGGGCAGCTTGGTGGAGTGGAGCCCCAGGAGTTAAGTAATGGCTGTATAATCAGCACCTTACTCATATTTTATGTAACAGTTATGAAGCTGAGGAGCTGGAGGGAAGCCAAATGCTGAGCCCAGCAGAGGGGGGTGTGCTAGGGCTGCATCCTACCTCGTGCTAAACTTCCCTGGGTCCAACAGACATTGGAAAGGCAGAATCAGGCCAAAAGTCATCTCCTTGGTCTTTCTAACATACCTTTCCAGAAGATTTGATTCCTTTAAACAGGGCAGCTCCAACAATTATCCAGGACAGGAGAAGGCAGAGAGCCAGGTACCAGACGATCCTGCCGGTGTCCTCCAGCCCACTCGAGCGCTGCAGAGTCACTTTGCTGAAAGCACACGATGCTCCCGTGAGGAGGGGATGGCAGCAGCACACACCCCTCACACACCTCCTCTTCAGCTACTTCTCCAGAAGAAGTGAGCTGCTGTGTGAGGCTATTACAAGACTCTGCAGCCTCTTCCAAGAGTATGCAGTTAGAATTGCATGGTAAGCAATGAGAAGCTGTATATTTAACTGCATTTTCCCCTCTTTTTGAAGCCTACCAGCTCTCATCTCTCCATACATCTCCCTTAAGGCCCACCAAAGATATTCTGTGTTAATCATGAAATTCTGACAGGAAGAGAAGAGCCCAAAAGAATCAGTTTCCAGGAACCCAGGGAACATGAGGCAAATTGAGACCATGGGGCAATAAAGAAATGGCAATTTTACAACAGGCCCAGATTCAGAATAAGGTGAATATATTTTACACAGTAACTCCTGAGAAAAATAGAATATATGCTATATGTAAAGATGCCAAGCAGTGCCTACCAGGACTCCAGAGAAGAGGATTTCCTTAAATGGGAGTATTTTTCAATTGGTTAAAGGTTGACTCACTTACTTCTCTTTCTATACATAATTTCTTTTTAAAAGGCCAAACTTAGCAATTGAATTTTAAGTCCCCTCTCTAGTGATTTGCATGCCCCTGTCCCTTGACTAGATTTTTTCTGGACTGCAAGATAAGACAAAAATAAAAGGAACATCCTAAACCAGTAATTAGTAATTTCTTTAAAGTATTTACTTACTTCCAGTATTGCTCACTGGGAAATTGCACTGGTTTGTAGCTTATGGTGCCATTTATGCATGTGAGATTGTTGCCCGTGATGAATGAGTAGTTTGCATGAATGATTTCCCCATTCAAGGTTGTATTGCAGTCACTTACTGAAATTAAGAAAAAGGAATCATTAACACTGGGATGACTATTATTAAAAAAATCAGACTGATACAGCAAATGTGTTTCCTAAGCAATTACAGCTTCAGTTTGCCTGCTAACAATATTTGGAAACAAACCTGAAATGTCACTTGCAGCTGTGACCTCGCTACTTGACTGTAAATCAAAACACCAAGAATCTGGTGTGCTCACCACATTTTACTTGTCTTCAAGAATACTTATAAAAATCAAATCTGAGCATAGTTAAAATTTAGCCTTAGTTACTCTATGAAAACCTTTGTCCCAAACTAAGGTGACACATGGATCACCTGGTATCTGATATTCACCTTATTGTGGGAGAGGGCTTGTTAGAACACTTTAAATATTTTCCTTGGAAGAATGGAAACTGGAGTTGGGAATTTTTTGTCAGAACATACAATAAAAAACACTTTATCAGCATATGTATCAGCATTTACTGGGAATTCTTGTTGAAGCCTATTTCAGGACAGCTTCTTCACTTCAATTTTGTGTTTCCCCAGAACTTAAAAATTAGTTGCTGAAATCTTTTTTTGTTTTGCCAATAAATAATCATCAAGTTTTTGTTACATAAGGCCTTTTAGAAGATATTTTCAGATATAGGGTTGAGATATATTTACATCAATACTGTAAACAATGTAATCCATCCTCATCTTGTCCTTGTTATTTTAATAATCATTGGTTACCTGGCAAGACATTTCCAGTTGCTAACTGGTAATTACCTCACCAACTTCACCTTTTGCCTTAAACTGGTCTGATATAGAAACTGGTGAGATAAGCGTTTGGGCCCTACATCTGCTGTGAAACACAAGAACAATGGTGTGGAGATACGTTCTAAAGAGCTAATGAAGAGTGAAACCAGTGCCTCAGTGGTGCTCAGGATTACCATAGCCACAGGGGAGGCAAGGGGTAATGAAAAGACCTCGATAAAAACTACTGCAGTAGTTTGTCTCATGGAAGGAAGATTTTTTTTTTTTGCCACAAAGCTTGATGAAATGGGAATGCAGTATTTCCAGGGACTGGAAATGTATGTACTAGAAAAAAGTTGAGCTTTAAAAGGAAAAAAAAAAAAGGATCCAACAAGGTGATTTCAGCCCAGTTCTCTGTAGATTTCCCAAGCATCCAGAACTGGTGGCAAAGAAGTGGATAAGCATCACTCCTCTGTGTTTAATGCAAAATTCCAGGTAGGACTTTTGAAGCCACGGGTAGCTGTCTTGTATACTTTCACCCAGAAAACAGTCCAATTACCAAAAACAATAATATTAAACTCTATCTGGTAAGTATGGTACCTATTCGTGTCTTGCTGCAGAGTTCATCAGCCCAGGAAAAGCAATCTGACCATGGCAGCACTTTTTGAAATGAGGCAAATAAGTAGTAGAGTGCATAAGCAATGATAACGTTGTAGTAGATGGTGACAAATGTTGAGATGACGACCATTGTGATGCCCACTCCTAGGAAAGAGAAACACACAATATCTTAACCACCCCAGACTCGGGTTGCAACCCCCCCCCCCCCAACCAAAACAAATCGCTTTCACTTGACTTTTAAAAGGCTACTTGGGAAGAAGTTGAAGTTGGCTTTTGTTTGGTCTTAAAATATTTTTAGCAGCAAACAAACAGTGAAATTTTAAACCTATAAAATGATGGATATTATCTAAACTGACCATCTCAAACATGGTTTTTAAACAGAGTTTGAATCAAGCCCATAGAAAAATTGGACTATTTACAAAGTCTAAAGGAGAAATTCAGTATTTTGTTCTCCCCTGATTTGGAGGGAAACTTAGTAAAATAAAACAAACTGTACTAGGACTGTCCAAGCCATGTTAAATATTCCACTGTGGTGAATGCTTTAAACTACAGTAAATCTTGTCAATATTACTGTTGTCCCACTTGTTAAAATGAGTTTTGTTCTGTGAGTTTGGGAAAGCTTGACAAAATGTGCCAGTCATCTTAGAAACTATATATAAGCTTCTGTCTTCACAGATACATAAAATATATGCTGTATAATATATTTATTTATATAATTTATGTGTATAAATTACATTTTTATATATGTATATAAATTATATGTATTTATACATATAAATTATATGTATATATGTATTTATGTATATTATACATAAACCTCTTGCTTTAAGATAGACACACTGCTTTCATGAAAGTTTCTTGTGCTGCAGAACAGAGACTGGCAAAAAGAGTAAACGTTGGGGCAACCAGTTTCTGTAGGTGACAAGCAAATTCTTGTTGCATCAGAAAGAAACTTCCTCGTTCCTACATTAACTCCTCTGGTAGATTAAGACAAACAAAACCATTGCATAGTCCTTTACACCCATGGTGCAGGACCGGGATGGACAGGCATGAGTAAAGCACACGGTTAATTGTTTCCAAACAAATCTCCCTATGAGAGAGTTTGAAATACAAACACTCACGGAGACAAACTACCACTACAGCATGAAACGATTTCTCTTATCTCAAGAGGCACCTCGCTTTACAAAGCCAGAGTCTAGGCTATTTTATCACACCTGCAGATGACTCCCAAGGCATCTGCTGGGTGACTGTGCACAATATTGCACAGACCTGTGTGCCTGTGCCCACACTGGCAGCCAAATACAGAATTAACCCATCCAACACACAATTGCCTTGCAAGCTACACTGGATGTGAAGCATAAAGAAACAGTGATAAAGTCAACTTCTAAAATTTATTTTCAATCTGTTGCACACGTTGCACCAGTTTTTTTACTGAGGTTTTCCCTCACACAGCAAAACAGGGATATTTCCTTCTGCCTGGACAGCTGGAGTGAGGCTGATGTGCTGCTGAGCACAAGAATCTCTGATAAAACCTTTCATAACCAAGAACCTTTTTGGGGAAATCTTTACTCAACATCTGTTTATTAACTGAATAATGAGGAAGTATATACCTGGGTACATAACACTGACCTTGTAACATTTGGAATAGCTGCAACACGGATATCGGTGTCTCAGAATTAGTAACTTCATTAAGAAATCATTAATTCACAACAGTCTATTATTGGAATAAAAAGAAAGATAAGAAAACCAACCTTGAAACAATGGTAGTATTCTCCAGATGGAAACTGGCCCTAGACTGGCAAACTGCCCAAGGGAACATTCCAAGAAAAATAAAGGCAAGCCAGCTAACGCCAGCATGAGGGTGTAGGGGATTAGAAAAGCACCTGAGAGGAGATAAAAAATGGGGGGAAAAGCACAATCACACACACAGAGAAAACAATGCATCTTTCAGCATTCACCTCAGTTTTATCACATTTTATACTCCTCCTTTCTCCCCTGCTCCCCACTGTAGGGACTTTTTTTCAAAATAGAGAGATTTGTTTCTAAGTCCTGTTCAGTAGTACCCGCAATGAATGTCAGAACTGCTGATATAAAAAGAATGGCTTCTCTTATAGAGAGTAAATTAATTTTATAAGAAACTATTGAAGATGTGCTGTAATACAAGCAGGAACACTGCTCAGCTGCAGGCACCACCAACCTTGTTCACTTTCTACTTAATCTTCCAACTTTTAATTTAAAGAGGAACAGAACCATTCCTGTGTGTGCTCAGCTGTGTTTTGCAACTGCCCTGTTAAGCAGCTACTGGACATCAAAGCATGAAGATTATTTTCTATGGTTGGCTGCGTCCTGTGTCAAACATCATCTCAGGATGGCTCTTGTTCAAGTCCATTTAAAAGTGCATGTTAACCTGATATCAGTGAGCACCTTGTTCTGTGAAAGGGACTGGCACTTCTTTGTGTGTGCACAGAAGACAGGGAAAGCGAGAGCACGAGTTTCATAAACACAACACGATATCCCTACAGGAATCTGTCCTCATCACTCTCAGTGAATTTAAAGCAATCAAGGACCCAGTTCTGCAAGGAACTGCAAATACCTGATGTAATTTCAGGAAGTAAACTGTCCCAGAGAATTAACTGGATTACTCCTGTGTTTCAAAACAGTTGTCTTTATCAATCATGGGCAAGGGGCACAGAAAAGGATGCAAGCAACAGCACAAATATGCTTTAAATGCAAAGTCTCTGCTGCAGCAGATAAGAAAAAAGATCTAGTCCAAGGGCTGGTGTCCCAACTTATTTTGTTTCCACAATTTTCTTCAATAAAACTCCAAGTAATGCAAACCAGCCCAGCTCACTCCAATAAAAATTCTGTACTGGGAATGCCTCCATGTGCAGCTGTGTGGGCTGTACTGCATTTACAGCCCAGAATTTTATTTCAACAATGGTTAGGCAGAGCAAATAGGTACATATAAGTAAGTTCTCTGCAGTTACTATTTACGCACTCTTTAATTACCAGTGGTAGCCTGGCAAGTAGATAAAGCTCTGGAATACAAGCCAAGGAAACCAGTGCCTCTGCTTGGCTTTGCCACTAGTTCATTGTGTGAGCAGGTAGAGGCTCTCTCTGTCTCACACTTCCCAAGTGTTTGATCTGGGTAATTATTGAGCTGAGATAATTATTCCAGCTTAGATTGTTTGCATGGAAAAGCAAAGGTGCAGAGGGGATTCAGCTGTTCTCTATAAACATACCAGGTACGGTATATAACAAAACTTACCAGGAGGTAAGCACTGGGGAGGGAGAGCAGCTATTTAGACAAGTAGAGGATATTGGCACGTGTACAAAAATGTACATATTGTTTATGAGTAATTCAGAAGATGGAATTTTCAGGTAGAAATTTGCAACTCAAACTAAATACTATTTCCCTTCTCAGCTGCTACCCAAAAAGCACATAGGAGCCTCTTAGTGTCCTTTCCCATGAGCAGGCTCTATCCCAGTTCCCAGGGTGACGCTCACATCCAGCTTTGACAGAACATGCCCAGCCTCTGAGGTGGCCCTTGGAGCTTGCTCTCCTCTCTCCTGGGGATAGCAAGGTGTGCCCACCCTGTGACCCTGCCATTCAGCACAGGTACCTCCTCCATTCTGGTAGGCGAGGTAGGGAAAGCGCCAGACGTTGCCCAGGCCCACGGCATAGCCCACCAAGGACAGCAGGTAGTCGCCTTTGTTTGACCAGTTGCCACGCTCCGAGTTCTCATCGCTGTCACTGGAGTGGGCATCTTTTTCATTTGTCAAATTGAAGTCCTTTGAAGAGAAGAAGGAAGGCTTGTGATACCCACCAGGCAACAAGGGCAATCATATCATCATTTCTCTGTCCAGAGACGCACCTTGGGATAGCTGACCAGCCAGACAGGATAGCCATAGCTAGTTGGCCTGCTAGTCCACCTGATCCCTGGCAGGACAGCACAGACCTGTGAGAGAGGGTCCCACCAGAGAGCCCAAACACCTCCACAGCTTTGCCTTACTCTTGCCCTACTCCTGCCTTACTCCTTTGTGCTATCAGCTCCAGAAGACTGCCCTATATCCCTGCATATGCCCAGACGCGCCCACACTTGTTCAGATGTTCACATCAGCGCATACCTGTATGTCCACTTTAAAAAACACCTGTCCTAGTGCCTTGCACATATGCCGAGGAGCTCATCCCACTTTACCTTCCACTACCTGTTTGGCTCTCCCCTGCCCAGCGGACTTCATACCTGCCCTCAGCTGCCGACGTACCTGCGCCTTGCTTGCCCGAGTGCCGCTACGCCCACCCGGGCAGCTCCACAACGCACCTGCTCAGGTGCACCCACGCTTGCCCACATTCTCGCGCACCTACCCGGGTGCCTCCGCACCCCACCTGCCCGGGAGCCTCGGGCCAGCCTCCCCCGCCGCCTCACCTTCTTCTTCCCGCAGGACAGAAAGCCGGGCAGGCTGAGCATCCCCATCTCTGCCGCCGCAGCCGCTGCGCTCTGCCCGCGCCGCCCGCCGCCCGGCGCTTTATCGGAGCGGCTGCCGCCCGCCCCTCGCTGCCCTGCCGGGAACCGCGGCCCCTGGGCTGCCCCGGGGGCGGGAGGCGGCCCCGCCCGGGCCCTGGGGCAGCCCCTCGCAGCCCGTGCCCGCTTCCCCGCCGCACCCCGCCCGCTGACCCTCCTCCGGCCCCGCGCCCACTTCCTCGGGAACACCCACCGCCTAACACCTTGCACGGTCACCTGCCCACTTCCCCTCCTAAATACTGCCTGCCCTCCACACGCCCTCGCTCCTCGCCTTACCCCGACCCACTTCCCCGCCACGAACCCGCCTGGGCTCGATCCCCCAGTCAGGGCTCTTCAGCTCTCGTGGCACTCCTGCCTGGCTGCCTCTCTGTCACCCACCTGCACTTCTAGCACGTCCCCCCACTGCTTCCCCTCTTCCTCTTCTTCCAATACCTACCCACAAACTCTTCTTGTCTTCTACCTCCAGACTGCCAGTTCCCCATCAAACACTGACCCTCACCTGAGCAGCCCACCCCGCTGCTCGCTGTGCCTCCCCACGGAGGCGCTGCCTGTCTGCCTCACCTATGCTCACTGCCCCGGAGACCCTGCTCCACCCCTGCCTGCCCCACGAGGGGGTTAAACACCATGGAAATTTCAGCTTCTGAACACAACTTTCAGGTACAGGCACAGAAAGGGCAGGTCATAAAAGTTAAGTCATCTCCAGAGGAGGAATTTGAGCAGAAAGACTTAAGGATTTTTCTAAAGCACTCCCCCACTTCAACCACAAACGTTGCTGTGACATTTCACCCTTTATGGGGAGGGATGTCACAATGACCTTCCCCAGGCATTCCGTAACACATAAGGACAGTGCTCAAAGCACACTCCGTGTACAGACCTAAGGAGACACAGATTGTCTGGTCACTTGATTGCTCTCCCCTCTTTATAAATGGTCTTTTCCATGGCTCTTTCAGATCCAAATCTTGATATATACGTTTTCCGTCCAAATTAGTAGGACTTTTCGTTTAGCAAAGTGCTACCCAGCGTGTCTCAATCTAGCCACAGCTAGGACATATGTCAGGACTGAGGACTGTGTGGGAACGCATCTGAAAGGTGGGAAGGTAAAAGAACATTGTATTTTATCACCCTGTGCAGTAGATTCTCAAGGAGAGTTATATTTTAGATACTTGAAAGATGCTGGAGTACTCTTATCTTTGGAACAAAAAGCAAGTACAGGTGCAGTGTCCTGACAGGACACAGGCTTTGGGAGAAAATAATAAATACAAATTGAAGAACACACTCCTCTACAGGCTCTCTGCAGTGAGCAGTGGAGAGAGGACTATCTCCAGAGAGGATTGTGCCTGAAGCAGGGCTGTATTTCTCCTGTTAGCTCTGCAGCTGAGCAGCACAGCAGCTCCACCTGCATTCACTGGGGCTGAGTCCATCAGGCTGATCCCTGGAGGCTGGTTCCTCACAGCTGGGATAGCCACCCACCAACCAAGCACCATGCCAGCCAGTCACCCCGGGAATGTCTCAGCTATGAATACAGAATTATCAGCCAGCAAACCAGAGCCAGTTTGGCTCTACCATAGATGAGAGATCCCATCTCCTGACCAGCAGCCTAACTGACATCATCTTTCTAGTCTGGAAAGCACCCCTGGATTACTATCAATGCCATTTACTGAATCTTTGGGGACAAAAAATAATTTAGAAATAAATTAATTATAATCTTAACATGCTGAGAATACAGCAAACAATTCTGACATTTCCTAGGAGCAGTGAGATACCCGTGTTTTCCATTTGGTTGCACCAGCAATATTATCAGATGCTGGGTATTGCCCTTAGCTAACACAAACAGCTCTGGTGATACAGCAGATTGTGTTTGATGTGCTTATTTAAGAATACAATGAGTAAATTCTGTTCTTAACCTAAATCTTCTGTGATAGCAATGCTTACTAATATTGGCACCTGAAACACACATCCAAAACTGATTCAGCAGACAAAGCTGGGACTCATTTACCTCTCCCCTTCCCAACTGGCATGAGCTAAAGACCAGAAAACCCACTTTGCAAATCACTTTAGAATGCACTAAATCCTAGCAGGCCAACACATGCAGACCAACCAACCAAAACAAAAAAACCCCATGCTGGCCTTCAGGATCTGAGGAAGATGACCTAAATCATTTAACTGTCTATCGACAGCATGTAATTACTCTCATCCAGAACTCAACTGGCAGACAGGACTGCTATAAACTGACAGGTAAAGCAAGGCAGAAAACTTAGAATGTTGGCTCCTGCAGCTGCTGGAATTATCATCTCCTCTGCAGCTGAACAGAACCAAGCCCTGCAGTTCACATTTAAATTAAGGCTTTCTGCCTAAGAAAGCATCAATCTTGATTTAAAGACAAAGTGATTAAAAGTGAGGCAATTTCCTTGGTGTTGAACTGATCTACAGGCAACTTAGATCAAACCTTTATCACTAAATAAAAAAAAAAAAATCACTCATTGGTCTAGTAGCCCATGAAAGCAAGGCAGCATTCTCCATCTGGTGAGAAATGTCCTATTTCACTGTGAGCCTGCTGTAAGCAAGGTGGAAGTGTATCTACAAGAAGGGGATGTCAAGAAGGGGCCCTTCTGCTTAGAGGACAGAATGGAGGGGCGAAGATGGCATTGTCAAGGACAAATAACAAAGGCAACGGTTTATGAAAGGGCCATCTGTGACTTCACAGAGATACCTGTGGAAGCAGACAGGGTTTGTAGCAAAATACAGTCTGGGAATTACTTGCTGAAGAGGCCTGGTGCCAATACTGGCTTGCCTGGCTCTAATGGTTCATCCAACCATTTGTGCAACAAAGGTAGGAAGCAAATTTTCCTTCCAACGCTGCCAATCCCTTCAGGGTGATGAGGCTTTGCTCATGGGAAAAGGAGTTGACGTATTATATATCCTTCCTGGATTCTTTTTAATCAGTTTTTGCTTTTCTCCATAATTGAGATGTTCATTGCTGCTGCTCAAGAGGCCACCAGGACACACACTTCTACTCAATATGTATCTCTACCCACGAATTTGTTTTCATTAGATGGAAATCCTGAAAAAATTTGATTCAGAAAAACATCAAAAGTTTTCAGTACTGTGCGATAAGTTTGGCTCACTAACATAATAGCAATTCATTCTATTATGAATTATATAATCATATTAAAGACCTGTATTGGCAAAATCACAATGAGATGCTTAATCCAATTTTCTCCAACTTCAGGACTTTTGGATTCATCTCTAAAGCCATCTCAGAGGTGAGAAATGCAGCAAGGTCACTCCTACTTACCTCTATGAACAGTCTGCTGTCACAACCCAGAAGAAGCAGCTGAAACCTGGCTCATTTATCTCCTCACAATGGAACAGTTGCAAAAGTGCTATAAATGCAAAATGCTTAAGCCTTCGAAGTCATGCTCATAGGATGGGTGGAGACTTGAAACTATATGGAAAGCAGATTTGCCCTCAGGCCTTTTCAGCCAGTTGCAACCTGCAAATCATTCATATTATATGCAGTAATCAAGTTAGTGATGGGGAAGTTTTACATATGCATGTAGAAAAAACTTATAAGACAGAAATAAATTAAAATACACCAATTAAATGGAAAGGTTCTGCAGAACTGCTTTTCTACTACACTGAGCCTGGAAGATTTTGTTGTCCCAGCCACTCGAGAGGAAGCCACAGATCTCCAAGCACAAAATTAATCAAGGTGTTTTCATGACTCTTGGCAAGATTGGCAGTTCTGTATGTATGGAACATTAATCTCCACTTTAGTTAATTTTATTCAAGAGTTGGAATGTGCTCCTCCATCACTTCACCCTCTGACCTGAACTCCAGGATAACATGGTATTTCTTGTAGCACTGCCTCTCTTCAGTCCCTGAGAGCTCATCAATCTGTCAGAGATTACTGAAGTTGCCCTACAGGAAAAAAAAAAGGTTGTTCTCAAACACAGAGCTCCATATAGAATAAGGAGAAAAGCAACCAAGAAAAGATTAAATGTTGATAAAGGTTGAAGATGTTCAAATCACACAACACAACATCTGGAAATCTCTGCTGAAATCCAGACTTGCATTAGAGTTACCACAGCACAGTGAACAACAGCATTTGCAGCCCAGGGCTCCTAATTCCCCCAATTCTGCTTTGGCTTTTGGCACAGAGCATCTGAGTTTTCCATGAATCATTGCAGCCTTGTGCCAAACAAACATCCAAGCCTTTCCAAGGTGCATCAGGCAGGTGTCACTCTACCTGCCCCCTCCCTGACCATCCTGGAAGCAGGTTCCAAACACGTTCAGCTTGTCTTTGAGCAACTGAAAGGCTCTGTAAACACAAAACCTCGGGTATCGCATCGGGGAGGACATAACAACAGATACAACGAAGAAAAGGGAACAGATAAAGTATGGGAAAATGAAAAACTGGAAGCATGCAATTATCAAAACTTAATGATCAGGGAGAGCATAGGTGTCAGAATATAATGACTTTTCTATTAGGAAATATTTCAGAGGTGGGGCCAGTAGAAACTAAAGAGTCATTTTTAATTGAGTAAAATAAAGCCTAGGAGTGAGTACAGTAGTAATTTTCAAATATGCTGTAATGAGTTCATCAATCGTTAACAGTTTCATTTTTAAATTCTTCCCCAGCACCAAGTACCAATATTTCTGGAGTTCAGCATAGCCAAGAGATGCTGATAGGTAGTTTCTCTTCCCCAGCCCCCCAGTTCTATACTTTCTTGCTCATTGCTTTAAAAAAAAAAAAAAAAAAAAAAAAAGCTTTTCACAGAAGATAACATAAATGCATATTCTTGAGAAGCTTTTGACTAACAGAAAGGCTTTGAAATACAGGTATTGGCTATCACACAGCAAAAAAAGACCTTTCAGCTCAGTCCTTTCCTTGAGGTAATTTTACATATTGACATGCAGTCTTGCTATGCGATAGCCAAGAGAATTATCTTTGTGATTGTCCTCCTTCACAAAAGGACAAAAGCCGGGCTGTTAGTCCTGCCTGCTATCTTTGGAATGGAAATACCTCCATCAACACTTTCCTCTGTGTGATACCTGTTCCTGCAGGTTAGCAATTACTCTGAGAAAGAGCCTCATCCAAGTCACTGGGGCTTCTCATGTAAGAAAAGACAACCTCATATCAAGTAGTAATGCCATAAAGTCACCTGCTGCAATAACATGATTCTGAGTCCAAAACAAGATTTGCAGGGACACTAGAACAATTACTTAGCTGAGCATTTTCACAATTTGGAAAAAAAAAAAGGCATTCAAAAGAAGTCAAATACTAGAGGTATTAATATTATTCCTTCTGCTATCTGGATCTCCTACAACTCTTTTCATCATTAGACTTAGAAATCCTTTCTAAAAGAAACTGGTCTTGTCTCAAGGATGGTAGCAGCGATAGGGCTCAGGTATTTAATATAGCACAAGTTTTGCAGAGAGCATGTGAACTGCAGTGGTCACAAGCAATAGACACTGTAATTTCTTTAGCTTCACCACAGGACGTCCTTCCCTCTAAAATCAGGGGTGCATTTGTATTCCCCTTAAGCAGGGAAGAAAGCTGACCACCCCAAAATAATCCATAACTGACAGGGAAGAAAAGCTTCAACAAGAAACACCATAAGTTATTTTACCACCCACAACACTCACCCTGGCTGCCACGAATCTGGTCACTCCCCTGACATTCCTTTCCAGGCCCTCAGGCTCTCTCCCTCTGGCTCAGGCTCTCCTGGACAGGCATCCTCACAGCCCAGACCATCCTTTTCTCCTGCAGTATCAGGAACAGCCATATCTGACCCCAAAGGGCCAGAGAATGCCTGGGTGGAAGGGATGGGAAGGCAACTCCCTGCTTCCCATGGCCCTGCCATTAGCAAGGCAGCGGTGGTAACACCTGCTCTGGGGTGGATCCTCTCAGCACACTCTCACCTGACCCAACAGCCAAAGAGAAGTCATTTTCTAATGAAATACTGATTTTAACCAAGCCTCTCAGAACTCCCAACCCTGAGGATTTTCTGGACCTTGCCTGATTTCCTGTGCCTAAACTCAGGGCGCACAGATTTTAAATGTGTTAGGGAGCATCTCAGCATGTATCTTCTAGGATTACAGTTTTGGATTAGTGTTCCACAGAATTGCCACTTTAATTGATTTGGGGGAAGGGCTGAAGTCTCTGTCAGACTTCAAGGGGTCTCAGTACAGAAAGGTAAGGGACTGAGTACTGTCCTGGTATGAAGGCTCAGTGCAGCTGTACCTCTGAAAGATGAATTGCTAAAATTAGTATACCCAATGGCAACAACCTGCTTCCACTAGGTTACAGCTGCTGTGTAGTGGTACCCACTCCTACAAATGTTTTATTCCAGAGGATAAAAAAGTACACTCCACTTTCCTGAAAACTGAAGACTAATGCATGAAGTTTTACACTGTTATTTTTTTGTTCTCAAAGGACCTGCATTTTCTGTGGCTGGTTTTAATGTTCAAGTGAAAAAAAAGTATTATGAAGACATGTTTTGTTTTGTTGTTTTTTTTTTTTTTCCTTAAAGCTGGGGCAATTATATAAAGGCTAATATCTGGTGTATCAACATCTGGCGCTAATCTGGACACCTCTGGACTGTGAAGCTTTGCAAACTTTTATACAGTCATGAGTTTCTTTGCATAATCGTGGTCTGGCAGTTTTATAATCTTCTACACCCCTCCTTATAAACTTCTTGACTGGCAAACAAGGGAGTAAAGTTTGAACAGGAGCTCAGGAAGGCAAAGTAAGGAAGTGCATTGACATCCTTCCCATGAGATGAAGCAAGACACAAGAACCTGTGTTTATGCACTTGGCAGAGAACACCTGGACAAGTCAGAGACACTACTAAAAACAGTGAATTGAGCAGTCCCTGGAAAGGTACCAATAAACTGTGATGGACAGCAAATACTGATCTGTAGGGAGCTAGCTGTGAGAAATGCTCTGCTTTATGGTGACAGTCTGGGTGTGCGGGCTGTACAATGTTCCGTTTCTTATCCCCAAAGGCTCACCTTCTCACTGTTGCTTTGGTTTTGGATTTTTATGAAGAGTTGCAAAAGCCAAAGGAGAGAAGCAGATTTTCTGTCCGTGATGGGAAGTCTCCAGGACTGTTGCACACAGCACAGAGCACATGCAACTGCTTTTAGGACCATGTAAAAAAATGCCCTACAGATTTATTGCTGAGTCCTGGTACCCAGTAAAAGTTAAAAATAGTAGCAAGCCTCAGAGTTTACGTAGAACGGCTGCTTCAAACCGAAGAAATGTGCACAAAGATTGTATTTGTTTGCATATCCAGATACATATGGCTCTGCAGCCATACCTCCCACACCAGTATACATAAGAGTATTTGCCCTGTTTTAGCAGCCTGAGGCATGCAGTTAAAACACATCATATTTTCAGGCTACTGAATAGAGAGGACCCGCCTTGATTAAAGAATTTAATCAAGTAATGTGATAAGATGATTTAGTCAAAGCAGATCCTGTCCTACTGACATCATGTAACATGATAATTTTCCCAGTTGCACAGTGCAGCACCTGGAAAAAGTCCCAGGAAACTTCTCTCCGTTATTCCACCCAATCCCATGCACTTCTGAGCTGATAATTCAAGGCTTAGTACAATCACTCCAGAGCTGTTGCAGTATGGAGAAAATTTGAAGTAGTTTTTGAGTGTTAGTTTTCATTTTAAAAATTGATGGTTTATGTCCAAACCACAAGATTCTATGTTTATTGATCATCACTTTGCAGAATTTCATTAGCTAAGCACATATCACTTCCTTCTACAGATGTTTCAAGGTAGCATTTCATTTAGGACATTCTGGTGGTAGATATTAACCAAAAGGTAAATTTACAGCATTGTTTCCAGTGTGCTTGTAGTGCCAGCAATTGTTTAGTTTGTGGAAGAAATGCCAACCACGCTTATACAAGTTTCTGTGGTTATGAAACAATTCTGTGAGGCAGGGCTTTGTTAGTTACATGAAAATTTGCTTTCCCTTTGAAATGAAGGGTTCCTTTGTTGTTGTTATTTTTTTATTTGCTCCCTAGAAAGTGAAGTTGATACTGGAATATAGTTCCATGTAGAAGGAATTGCTCAGGACGTAGCTTGGTCACCTCTATTCTGATACGTGTGCATGGAAACAGAACAAAATTTGCCTGAATCTGAATCTTCCTCGGGTATAAATCATGCTTACCTTCTTTACTGGGGCACTTGAGGGATGGTCCCAGGTCTGTCTGCAACATTAAGATGACACTGATACTGAACTGGGCACTGGTAGTAAAAGGGACAACACACAGGCACGAGTCCTTCCAGCAAGGGCTTAATATTGGCTGCTTTCTTTTTCTGGTGTTTCAGTGCTTCCCATGTCTTGGCTTTTGCCCATATACAGTGTGGCTTTACTGGCTAAATGACACAGCTTTGTGTCCTTCCTTTTAGTGCCCTTCCTAGCTAAGGGAATGTTGAAGCAGAGGAGGAAGCATCGTGGTATAAAGTAAAGCCACACAAGAGAGCTGTGTTTATGCCCCTGCTTAACTAAGAAAACAATCACATTTTTTCCTTTGTATTCAAATTTCATGCACTTGGAACTTACCCTGGGTGTATATACCTGAAACACTAAATAAATAGATTTTTTTTTTTAACCTCAACAAGATTACAAGGAGGCTGATAGTGCTGTAAAAGAAACATTTTCCCATCAAAGACTAAAAGACTACTGGTGATAGGAGTTCAATCAGAAATCCTGGTACATTTATCAGGACTGTTTCCTAAGGCTTTCCAGGGTTCACTTGACAATGAATATTCTTTCTCCAAGGGCATGCATTGGCTGATGAAGTGGATGTAGATGGTGGAGAGGAAAACTGAAACCTAGAGAAGAGTTCCATCTGCCATGCTAGCAAACAGATTTACTGCTATGCTGCTGGCTGTTTATAGAAAGATTGAGGTCAGGTCCTTCTTTATTTGCCTAAATCAAAGGCAGATAACATCTCTACTAGTTTGAATATTTCAAGCACAATATTTAATGACATGGACACTTGTTTTAGGCCTTTTGTTTTGAAAGATAAAGATTGCAAACACAAGATCACACATGGCACTCTGAGCAAGGTCAGGAGATTCACAGGCACACTGAGGTCACAAATGATAAAACAGACTGCAAATGGCTAACTTGCTTGCTTTGCTCCAAAATAGAAAGGATATTTGCCAACTCGGCACCTGGATCTTTTTTACCAAAAGAAGATGTCAAGCATTCCTATTACAGGGTCAGGAAAAAGGAAGTAAATATTTCTATAAAAATTTGTTAGAATGGATGACCTGCAAGGGCTTATCCTAGTTGTCTTCTTGTGTAGGAAGGGTCACTGTGGTGTCAGCAGGCACAAAGCAGGAGTTGGGAGACAGGTAGATCTAGGTTGTACAATCCAATATTCTATGGACAGTAGCCTCATTCCATTCCTCTCAAAGTGATTAAACCTCAATTTAACCTGTTAAGGTTTTCCACCTGCTACTCCAGATAGTGTATTTCCACAGTCTGACACCTCTGAAGACAAAATGTACCTTTAACAACTGTACTTGTGCTTAATTAACTTTATTTTCCTCCTTTGCTTTTCCCCACTCCTCCCCTTTCCTTTCTTCTGTCTTTCCTCTTGCCCTTTTCCACTGAGACCTGTCATATCTCTTCTCACTCTGGCATTTCTAAGGTAAATTAAACCAAATTCCTCAAGTCACATCTCAGTTCCTCTGGTTATTCTGACATCCCTTCTCTGCACAGTCTGGATTAAGTCTCCAGTCTGGATTAAGCTCCTTTGAACATGGGTAACCACAGGCAGGGACAAAGAGCAGGGAGGCCAAGGATGCAAACTTTGAAGACAACCTAAGCATCCTGTTTACATGAGAACCCAAACAGAAGAGGCATTCTATTCTATTCTCCAGCCTTTTGAAAAGCTGTTGATCCTAGCAAGGTGATAAAGTAGAACCAGTAAGTCTAAAGTCTTTATTAGCTTAATACATTTATTTATTAAGGCGTTTCTGTGGTTACTGTTTGAAGGTAGTTCCCCACTGGAAACAAAACAAACAACTGTTTTTGCAGATGACTAGATCGTATTAGTCTGTTTTATAAAGAGAAAAGTATTTAGGAGGAAGTCACTGGAGGTGAGATGTCTTTTTTAAATGGCAAACTCAATAGAACTGACTTTCCAAAGAACTAACTCATCTGAAATCCAAGAAAAAGCTCAGGCATTTAAAAAAAAATTAAAAGGGAAAAATACTGTAACATCGTTGTTTAACTTTTATTTGCAAAAAAAATTTTTTTTGTAATTGCCTTTATTTTTTTTCTTTCAACTTAACCTGAGCATTTATATGAGAACAGGCTTAGAAACAGAACGACTCAGGCAGGACTGTACATCTAGTTCAGACTCCTGCCTATCAGGTGAACAAGTTTTTGCCTTTTTTATATGAAATTAAGTAAAGAGGATGGAAATCTAGGCTGAAGCAAGCAGTCAGGTTTTGCTTTACACTGAAACTATTTTTACCTTCAGAAGACAGCCAGGAGAAATAGCTTATCCTCATCTCAGAATAAGCTGAGGCAATCAGAGGTGGCCTATTTTAATACTGTCACAGCAAACATTTCTGCTAAAAGTCCTGAGATCTGTTTTACTGAATCTGTAGTAGTGGAAATGAGATTCCTGAAAGAGAGAAATTGAGAAAAAACTTCCAAAAAATCAATGCCAAAGCAAAAGCCTGCTGGAGATGAGGGAAAGAAGAAAATAATGAAATAGAATTAAAAGCTTCTAACACCCTAAAATCATTTAAAGTTATAGGGAAAAAAAAAAAAAACACACAAAAACCCAGGACTTTGACAGTCATAGAGAAGCAATTGAGCAGGAAAAGGCAGAAAAAAGTCATTAATATTTCTGAAGCCCAGAGGTGCAGCTTGGATATATTATGGCACTTCACAGGCTCAGCAGGCAGAAAGCAGTACCTAGGTCATCTCCTCATGGCCCATGAAACAGAAATTCTTGCCTGACTAATGCCAGGAAAAGAGGGGATTCTTTTCTTCTGAGGAAAAAACCCAAACCCAGTAAAGACCTGTAGCATTTCCCCCACTCAGCTCTTCTGCTGAGATGACATTTGAGATGATATGGGCATCCAAAGATTTGGGAGCAGGCATTAGAACAAGAAATCACAGCTGCTATTGCTCCAGAGTCAATGTTGTGTATCCCATACTTAAACAATATGGTAGATTCATCACATACTCAAATGTTGTGATGACGCTGTGAAACCTTACAATAATGAAATAATAACACTGTGATGTCATCCAAACCCTTCAGCTGTCTTTCTGTAACACTCTGAGTCAATTGGCTGTATCTATCTACCTCATTGGATTGAAATGTATTTCTAAGTCTCTTTTATCTGGTCACAATACCTGATTTCTCACTGTTACTGAATCTGCTAGGCTCTAAATTTTTGGCCACATTTGTTTTGTGTCGCGAATGAAGAAGAATTTGCAAATGAAGTAGAAAAAGTGAGGGGGAGGTGTGTGTTGACTATTTCCTTTTCTCTTTGAGAAATGCCTTTGCATCTGCTCTTGTTTTTTCCAGTTTGGACCAACTGATATATAACCCAGACACAATTTAACCAACATACACAAAACCTAAGCCACATGCAATCACAACAGAAATTCCAATTTCACAGCAGGATGGTGAGAAAGAGGCAAAGTTCAAGCTTGATTGTGGAAGAAGGATAGCAAGCACAACTTGTTTGTTTACTATCACTATCTCCATTCCTCACCCCTCTGCTGAGATGCTGAGCTTAGCCTGTGTACAAGCAAAGCTGAGATGAGCCTTGGAGCCTGTGTTGGCCACGTTGGTCAAAGACACTCAGATGACCTCCAAACTCTTTCTAAAAATATCTACTTCTTCCTCTTCCATAAGCTCCATGACAATTGTTTTCTTTAGGAGGCTCACTCGTGTTTACAGTTGTTGAAGAAACCAAGATGTGTTAAGAGGACTGAAACTCACAGGGCAGGTTTTGCTGATGACAGGACCAGTCTCCTCCTCCTTCTCCTTGGCCAAGCTTTCAAACCCCAGCAATGATCTGGGACCTCCTTGGACAGGCAGTTTGAAACACCTTGCAGTGCAGCCTGATGAATGTGCTCTCTGCCAAGGCAGCACCTGCACGGGCAGCACCTCGGCTCTGGGAACAGTGGCTCTTGGCTCTGCTGAGGGGCAAATTCAGAGCCAAGAACTGAGAATTTATTGAGAATAAAGCTGTTTGTTCAATAGCAGCATTTGAGTACTGGAGCAAACTCCCATGTGCACCAGTTTAGTTGTGTCTATTGGACAAAGCATCTAGATAAAATGCCAGTACAGCCTAAAAACTATATGGACCAATCCACAGAAAAACACCTTTCTATATATTTTATTCTTCCTGTCCCCCTTCAGCTCTTTTTATGACAAAACACTTGGAAACCATCAGAGGTAGAGTCTCACTCAGTGAAGAAAACTTCCTTTTTAGATAAGATTTTCCCTCTTGTTTATGCAGGTAAGATAGAAGTTGGATAGCAATAGACTCATAGTTTGCTTAAGGTAGTAGTCAAAGGGTGTTTACAGCTTTTGTAAAAGAATGTGATTATTTTATACTTGTATTTATTCAAAATGAGAAATCATCATCAATTTCCTTCTATTAGCATTTTATTTTCTTCCACTGAATTCTATTCCTTAGATTCTGTTTTGAAAAACTCAAATAATTTAATGTTTCTGTGCCTACTATATTTTCTCTGGATTGGACTATTTAGACCATGAAAGAAACATCAGTCTTGTTCTAATTCTTTGTTAAACTACACCATCGTCTGTCAGGTGGATGCCTAACAGATGTAACAGCCATTTTCTTTTTTATTTGCAGTATATTCAGATCACAGGACTTCTGTATGAGCAAAGAGAGTAATCGTAGACCAGGTAGAAAACTGGATTCCAAAAGGCTACATAAAATTAGTTTTATTTCCCAAATGGGACACAGTAGGTTCCCATGGAAGTTGCCACATTAGCTTAGGATAATTATATCTATTTTCACAAAGCCTGCTAAACGAACCCTATGGAGATATATTAATTGCTTTAAATATTGCAGTAACCTCCTACCAAACTATGCCAAATCTTGTAGGTTGCAATGTCTTTTCCATGTTCTTCCAAACTCTGACTCTGTCAGCAAGTCCTGAACAGAGGAAAACTTAAAAGCCTCCTGTGTTGCAAGTCCACGTTGAGCTAAAGGAATCATGGAATTATAGAATATCTCAGGTTGGAAGGGACCCATAAAGATGGAGCCCAACTCCCTGCTCTTCACAGGACTATCTAAAGCTATCCCAAATGACCAAGAATGTTCTCCAGACCCTCCTTGAACTCTGACAGGCTTGGTGCTATGACCACATCCCACTGCAGAGCCTGTTACAGTGACCAACCACTCTTCCAGTGAAGCACCTTCTTCTAATGTCTAATCAGAACTTCCCCTGACACAGCTTCATCCCATTTCCTCATACTTTGCTATTCACCAGAGAGAGGAGATCAGCAGCTCCCCCTCCACTGCCCTCCCTGAGCAACCTGCAGACTGTGGTGAGGTCCCTCAGCCTTTCTTCTCCAAGCTGAACAAACCAGGTGACCTCAGACACTCCTCCAAGTCTTGCCCTTGAGACTTTTCACCATCTTGGTTGCCCTCCTTTGAATGTGCTCTATAATTTGATGTTCTTCTTACAAAGAAGCATCAAACCTGCACATGGGACTCAGGATGGGGCTGCACCAGCCCAGAGCAGAGCAGGACAATCCCCTCCCTCAAATGGCTGCTGCAGCTGGGGTTGATTCACCACAGGACAGGGTTGGCATATTCAGCTTGCCATCAACCCAAGCCCCCAGTACAGTTCTCATGAGTTAAAATACTCAGAAAGGCCAGAGGAGCAGGAATGCCTGGTTAGAATTGTCCGTTTCAAGATACCACAAGGTCCATTTTGTCGTGCTCACCATCCATGTGATGGGAGGGACCACCAACAGGCAGGTGTGATCCTAAATGCAGCAACCCCTCTTTGCCCACAGAGTCCCAGAAACACACACATGGGTGAAGCCCTGCTAGGTGTAAATGTAGGAGGCTTCAATAGCTGTCATGGAGCTGTGCAAAGAGGCAACTCCCAGGTATTGTCAATTGTCTGGCTCTGTTTCTGTTTTCTGGCTGGTGTGTTTCAAAGTTGTGAGGTTTATTTTTTCAAACTTTCCTTAAAGTTACTTGGTCTGGCATTGAGGAAGGTAATTTATTTACATAGAAGGGGCTGGAGTTTAAACACAAAGATGACTCAAGATAACCTTCCCTTCTCTGTTTTACCCAAAAGGAATTTACTGAAAGCCCTTATGGAACCCTCTCCCTCCTCAGACTTGGGAGCAGGAAGAGGCATAAATGGATTAGTGCATATTCCACCTGCAGCAGTCACGCAGTACAGGCCAAACAGTGAAAAGTTCAAGAAAGTAGGTAACATTGTCACCTCACAAAGGTCTGGGGACCAGGTCAGTTGTGAAACACACTAACAGCATGGGGCTGGCCCAGCCTTTGAAACAAAAAGCTGAAAACAAGATTTAGTCTGACACCACAAGGAGAGGAAGCACTCGAGCTCAATCAGGAATGTGTTGTGTTGCAAATTGCAGGGATTTATTGCAATTCCCACTTCCAGTAAAATCACAAGTGGGGATCAGGGGGCTGGCTCTCTCCCCATCCTTGGCACAAGAGGCAGCTCTTGGCTCATCAGTTTTGTGTGCTTGAGCCCCTCCTGTAGCTCTGGGTGTGCTGTGGTTTAACTCCAGCCATCAGCCAAGTACCACAGGCCACTCAAGTACCACTGGCCGCTCAAGTCACTCCCTCACCAGCAGGACTGGGGAGAGAATTGGAAGAGTAAAAGGTGGGAAAATCAGGGGTTGAAAAAAAGACAGTTTAATAGGAAAAGCAAAAGCCATGCACACAAGAAAAGCAAAACAAGAAATTAATTCACTTTTTCCCATGGGCAGACAGGAGGTCAGTCACATCCATGAGAGCAGGGCCCCTACACACAGAACCATGACCTGGGAAGACAAATGCCATCACTCCAAACGTCCTCCCTTCCTTTCTCTCTCTCTCTTTCTTTCTTTCTTTCCTTTCTTTCCCACTGTATATACTGAGCATGATGTCATGGGGCATTTTCTGCAAGAAGGAACAGTGTCATAACAACAACTACAACTGCAGAAGGTCATTATTTCATCTGTTCAGACACATAGCCTCACCAAGGCAAGGATAGGGTAGAAATAAATGTGGAAGTGTATATGTTCCTCACAGCTCATTTTGTGAGTATTTAGCACTCCAGTACAAACTTGCTGCTAGCTCTCTGCAGCTCAGTTGTATTCACTGCTTGCTGAACTTTTCCTCAAAAATGGGCAAAAAGCTCAAGGCTAAATTTGGGTCAAAAGAGATTACAGTGGTGAGATTTATATTCAACTTCATGTAACTCTCATATCAGCATTCCAAGTCTGAAAACAAGACTCAAAATTTATCAAAATTTTCATTTTGGATTCTGCTCAGAAGAATCTAGGCAGACAATCTCACAAATAAATAAAAGTTTGACATTATGAGCATCATTAACAACTTGATTATTTTTCTACAGCTGTCTCTCTGCCAACTGCCTGAAGTTAAATGTCCAGAGTCAATAGGAACATGCTGAAAGAGCTGCAAGAAATAGCAACTTTGTTTTTTCAAACAGCATCTAATTGGTATTTTCTGAAGATTGGAGATAAGGTAATAACGAATTCCCTAACTTTCCATCAGCCTAGAAAATCCTGTGCATTTATGGAAACCACACACATACAAGGTAGGATTCTGTTGACTTAGGCAATGTGGGACTTCACCTGTTGCTTGGGTATACCTTTCTTGCAATTTTCTCCTCTTCAGATAGGAGGAAGCTCCTGTATTGCTTAATACAAGGGTTTATGTCCTACAGCTTGTGCTCCCTCCAGCAGCCTCATCTTTCCACAGAGCACGGCCTTAAAGACATGTGATGTTCTTCCATAAATGTCAGCAGCAGGGTTCAACAATTTTTCACTTTGTTTTGGTCTCTCCCTCATTTACTGCCCTTGCCATGACCTGATCTGGGATTTACCACAATTAAAACATATTTGTTTTTGTAAGTAACAACATCAGCTTAACTACTGATGCTAGAAAGATGCTCTGTAGTAAAAATAACATGTCTAAAATCATACTGAACACAAAGGATCTTGGAAGTCACACGGTTTGGAATAAACACTCCACAGGGCTTTTTCATTTACAGGTGCCTGGATTTGGCTGCTTTGGCAGTGAGTGCCCAGCAGCTGCTGCCTGTGAGTGCTGAAGAGTTGGCACCTGTTAGAGGAAATTGAGCATTAAACACTCTGTTATCTTGCCCATGGAGCAGTCACCCCTCTCCCCTTATTTGCATAGATAAAAACTTTCCATGCATGTGTTTCTGCATTGTCCTAAACACTGCCCAGGTGAACCTGAACCATACCACAGTGGCAAACAGAGCCTGTGAGTGTGTAAACAAGTGCTGCTCACACCAGACAGAGCTGGTGGCCATGACAGGGATCCCTGGAAGGAAAGCAACAACCAGGCCATGACTAACAGAGAAGCAGGAATTGAATGTGAATCATCATCTTCCAAAGTATCAAAACCAAAACAACATTAGGTGACAGATACACACACACTGATACAGACAAGCTGCACTTCCCTTGCCAGAGCAACACAAAGTTCACTTATCATTCTTTCATAAGCAACCAACACTGGTAATTCCTGGTGAAAAGTACACACAGGGCCCTCTCCTACAGTAGCTCCCTCCCTGTAACAATGCTGCCCCATCCTGCTCTTCACCTGTGCTGCTCCTGCCCACCTTTGGTGCTTGTACTGCTGAAAAGGGTGGGCAGCAGGGCAGATCCACCACAGGAACACAGGGGCTGCAGGGATCTGCAGGGGCAGATCCACCACAGGAACACAGGGGCTGCAGGGATCTGCAGGGGCAGATCCACCACAGGAACACAGGGGCTGCAGGGCTGCCTGGCAGAGTTCAGCCAGCTCCTCTGGGAGGAGCACCCATTCTTGTACCATCTTTCATCACCATTACCTTGGCATTCAGGTCAAGGTTAGCATGCACCTCAATCTTCTCTTACTAAATGTAGCAGTATCAGCTGCAGGAGTTTGTTTGGGTTTTTAAAGTTCCATTTCTGCCTCTGGTATTGATTTTGTTGGTGCTGTACATGCCTAAAAGAGAGATAACATAACATGAACTCAAATGGCAATGGTAATACAAAGATAGTTTTTTTTGAAGCGCTGTAAAAACCTTATGAGATCACACAAACACACTGTTGAGAGACTATGTAAACAAAAATAAATGTCTTGTATAAGCTGCTACAGCACTCTTAATCAGGAAGCTTTCATTGCTGTCAATCTTAGTTAGTCATTACCTTCATTGTTAATTATAACCCTCCCAAATTTTATTCCATATGATTCTTAAGATCTAAGCATTCTGACTGAGACAATCTTTGAGGCCAGCACCACAATATAGAAACCTCTGAGACAGAAGGGCCTGTCTATAACAAAAAGTACATGGAGGTCAGCCCAATTAGCCAGGTAAAACTCCTTGTGCATCGTGACCAAATTAATGGATAAAGGCTCCATCTGCTCCTAGTAACTTCAATTTTAATATTTTGTCCTAATACAAAGTTACTGCTTCATATTATTTGAAAAACTTATTAAATGTAAGACAGATGAATATTCTAAAGATTTAATAAAACTTCAGAATGATATTTCACTTTGGCTGAAGTCAGGATTCTAAAGTAAGAAATGGGAGTGGACATTGACACTAGAAAATGAACAATTTGTTCAAGCAAGCATTTAGAATTTGTGAAAACTCTTACATATTGTGCAAAACACTAATGAAAAGCCCTTCATCCTGTGGTGCAATATCCACACTTCTGCCTAGTTCTTGCATGCATAGAGATCTTTGAGATGCTGATTACAGTGGCCTCTGCCCATACTTCAGCTCTCAGACTGAAGTGCACTTTGCCACTGAGTACTTGCTCTTCATGTAAAGATGGTGTCATGGTTTGTATGTGGTGAAGACATTTTGTCCTCATGATTAATACAGCAGTATTTCTGTACTTTGAACATCATCTGAAAGACCATCTGCATAGTTTTCAGAATTAAATAATATGCAAAAAATAAATCCATCAATGTTCTAATTGAGAGCAGAATTTATGATTGCTTATGTACAATGGTCCCTTTTCAACTTGAGAGTACTCCAATAAATACCTGGATTCATTAGTATGGCTGTCAGGACTTCAAAACTCTTCTTGGGACTGCACATAGAGGAAACACTATAAGCTTCCTCATTCTCTAAAGAGATGAAATGTGATGGAAAGGCTGATTTACCTGAACAACAACGAGGAAACAAGGTCAAGCTCAGAAGTGGAGGCACCAGACAAATTCAGAACCAGAGCTCTGAACTGAAGCCCAGATCTTATGACTGAATTTCAATCTGCCTTAGGTAAAATGCCATGTCCTTCCTCAGAACTGGTCAATTAGATTAGAAATCTGGTAGGGAATCATATTTGATGAAGAATTTTGTAGGAAGCCATGTACACAGTTTTAAGCAGAAAGCAGCTTAAACAAAACTGAAGGTCACTACTGACTATTTACAGTGCTGGATTGATATTAACTGGTAGGGAGAATTTGGTTTGGTTTTTGGCAAGGAAATACTTCTAAAGGTTATCACAGACTATCACAGAGAGATTGTGAAGTTTGGGGAGTGAGCAAGGGGAGGGATTCTGGGAAAGGAAGAAAGAAAAGACTGGAAATAACTGCCAGGTCAGAACCACTTATTCTCTTGAGGATTGTATTTCCCCGCTGCAGTAATAACCTAACCTGATTCACTGGAAATTCTTTCAAGGCCAGGGAAAGGCAAACAAAAGCACACATCAGAAAGCTGCAAACAGAACTGACACTGCAGGATCAGGATTTCGTCACCTCTAGGAAAAGACAGTCTGAGCATTTCCCACGGGGAATACCAAAACAATCCATCTCCCTTGCCCTACAGGCACATGACTGGATCCAAGGCAATTGCAGAGGAGAAACCAATCTTCTGCCCTTCCAGTAAGGGGCACAGACAGCTCTCAGTTTTGCCATGCCCACAGCAGTTTTCAAGGATGAAGTCAGAAATTACTTGAAAAATAATTGGTAGTTGCCAAACTAAATACTCAGAATGTTCTATTTGTTTCATAACTTTATGTTTGTTTCTACCATATTGCTATGAAAAGCTGTGGCACTTCTCATTAGATGCCTCTAATTCTAAGTTCCTGTAAAAATTATTTGCCACAGAGTCTTAGGAATCATGGAAAAAGCCCACCAGTCTCATTCTTTCAATTGCTGTTAGATCTAGATGGAAATTTACCCACAGAGCAATTCTCCAAAAGAGCAGTAACTTGGTAGTGTTGTGCAAGGGTTTTTGGCAACATTAATTTTGTGTCTGTTCTCTACAGAAATATTTTGTTTTGACTTCAAAGAATTCAATGTTAATCTTTCTTTTAGTCTAATAGAATGAACAATTTTGGGTTTAACACTGCTGAAAAAGTAATGAAATGCCTTGATCTAGTAAAATAAATTATCTTTATCTTGATCATTTAGGAGTAAAATGTATCAGAAAAAAATTAATTGTAGTAAATAAAAAAGGTCAGCTTTTCATACCGACTCCAAAGAAGAGAATTCTTAGAACTTCTAGTCAGAAAAATTTTCATTTTTTATTACATTGTAATAGCAGGTGAGATTGATGGAATTACTGGCACCATTTCACTTCCTCATGGCTCATAGCACATTTTTACAATTTTTAAATCAGAGACCATGTAGCTTGTCAGACACAACAGAGAACTGGAAACTGCAAACATCCATCCTGAGTGACACAGACTCACTGCTGCTCAACTCCCATCTTCTTGCTCACCCACAGCTCTCAGGGAGCCTGTGGGAGGCTGGGATATGCCTGGAATGCAGACACGTGGCTCAAGAGGGTCATTTCATCTCTCTTTTTCCTCCTATATGGGAACTGGGAGAACTACTAAGCTACAAATCCAGCCTAAGATTATCCTTGCACAGCATTTTGCAGTGCAGAGCAACTCGAGACCTTGCAGCTGTTTGATTTACCAATAGGAGTAGTACAGGATTAAAGATTACGAGTGATTATTCCAAAAAGCTGTGTTCAGAGGTGTGTTCCTCAGTCCTGACAGCTGATGTGCCTCAACAGAGGCAGAACCCAGAGCCCTTGCTGCCACATCCCCTCCAGGAGCTGAGTGCAATGAAGAAAGAGGCAGAGGTTCATCATATGACCAAAATCTATAACCCCTCACCCTTCCTGCTTCCCTCACCCACCAGCCAGCCTGGCCTGGAATTTGGGGGCAGATACCCAATCAGCTATGGGGTGCTGGCTTGTGTTTGCTGAACACAGGCTGAAAGCAAAGCCTGACCAGCTGCCAGCTTGTTCCCTGGTGGTGCTGGAGGATCACACCAGTGCGAAAAACACCAGCACAAGCTAGGGCAATGACTATGGACTCCACAGCCCTGGAAGACAACAGAGCTGAGCTTCAGGCAGCCTCTCAGAAGCTGATAGCAGACACAGACAGACTGAGGAGGAGTACCAATAATACAAGAAACTACTTAATCTTTTGTTAAATTATCATACCACAGGGTGCAATTAAGTCTTAGGACAATGTAGGCTCTAAGGGCTGTACTTGTGTGTGGGAGAGGGGTGATTTTCTCCCTCCCAAAATTCATGTGCACATTCCTCAGCTCCACTGACACCTCGCTGAAAGGGTGGAGAAAAGTGAGGAGGACTTCACCAAAAGATACAGGTGTTCCTGCAGTAATAGAAAGTAAGGGCAACACTGAGACTTCCTCCTTCTTCCAGGCCCCTATCCCACCATACTCACCCGCTGTTAGGATTCCCCCACGGCCCTGCATTTCAGGAAAGTTAAAACCCCACAGCCTGCCTCCACCAGACTGGAGCCCGCCCACACAGGCTGCATGTGAAGTCTTGAGCCTGTGGTACAGTTTGGAGTTCCCAGAGGGTCAAGGCAGATGCACCACCCCACTGCAGTGAGAAGAGCACAGACAACTTTCCTCCTGTGCAGGAAAGTCCTTCCCTCACAGGCTTCTCCCCTCAACCTGACCAACCGGTTGACACCCCTAGGAGCTTCCTTAACTCCTACATGGATGTACTTAGGAAGAAATGTTCCCACTCATGTGGGGCTGCTCTGGAATCTGACCAGAATGGTGCCTGATTTCCCAACATCAGTTCTCAAGTGGTGCTGGAGACCTGCCAGCTCAGCACGGTGCCACAGCCTGGCTGCAGAGGGTCACCCCTCCAGCAGGGACAGCCCGTGGCAGCTGTTTGGTTTGTAATTCCTTGCCTTGTGGTTCCTCTGTGCTCCAGCTGGACCTTCCCAAGATAGTCCAGCTCCAGAGAAGGAACAAAACTGTTGCTCAATAGGGAGAGTTTTGTGAGCATTATGAGATAAAGCTTCCAAGAAATTGGAAGGAAATCAGGAATGCTTTGGTTGCCAGATTGAAAACAAACACAGAGCAGCCCCTCTCCCCCCCTCCATTCAAAGGTAAATACAGCATCAGTCTTTCTCCCCAGCCCTCATGTGCTCCCAGCAATGTCCTGTCCCATCCAAAAAACAGCAGTAAAACCTCTGACCTGCTGCCTAGTGGGAGAAAGAAGAGGAAGCAACATCACTGACTTTGTTCAGTGGTGTCCCAAAGCACATAACTGAGAATTAGAGAAATACCTGTTTGGAAGATCAAGACCCGCAGCTAAAAGTTTAGAGGGTTACACTGAAATAATACCTGACCAGTTCTTTAGGAAATACTACACAGATTATTCCTGTCATAATTTTTGAGGGTAGTTTTCTGTGCAGTCTGTGCAGAGACCCAGAGGAACATTCACAGTTACACCTACTCAAACAGTTGCTTTTTATGACTCACAAAAGAAGTTTAGATGGCTATTAAAATAAAGAGAGCTGAATAGCTGAATAGTAGAAAGCCATTAGATCAAAAATCTTGGACAAACACCACTCTGTTTCCTACATCAGGAAGTGATCAAGAAAAAACCCAAAACATAGAAAGACAAGTAGGATGACACCTCTGGGGAGGTGTCTTCTTCTCCAGTACAGAGCCTGGAAAAAATTTAGAAACAGGCGTAACTGCTGGCTGGTTGAATTTGTGTTTTCCTTGGATTTTTCTCAGTGCAGTAAAGAAATGTATTTGCTAAAAAGTAAGAAAAATCTAACTGCAAATATTTTGTTTTATAAGGCCTTTCTTTAGATGTTGAAAGTTGGAGAAAGAGGGTTTGATGGTGGAGGCCAGAGGTGCCTTGGCAGCTCACCACACCCTTTCTTCTCAAAGAAGATTTACGGGCTTTACTGGTATTACCAAGCATTCCAACTGCAAGAAACTGGATTTTCTGAAGCTGAAATAGAAGAAAAAGCTGAAGGAAAGGAAGAAGCCACAGCTCCCCACTTTGTAAATCAAGTGACAGAGTCGAGCAACTGACTGTCATCAACTGGAGGTGATGTGGTTTTTATTTAAAGGTGTACGAGGCAGGGGTCCTGTATTAAACTCTGTAACAGGTACATGTGCCATCCCAGTGCTGCTCTCATCATCTGTGGGGTGGAGTTTGAGGGAAGGAAGAGGACAAGGTTAACAAATTTGGAAGAAACTCACTATAAACAACCAACTCTCAGGTCTGACTACGTGCAACCTGTTGCACTGTAAGTTAAAATCACTCAGTGAAACATGGTTTTTATCTGAAGGAAAACAAAAGTTCTACTGAAACCAAGCAAAGCCAGGAAAAAGAAAGTAACCATGCCACAGGAGACAAAAGACAAGTAAAATCAGGCAGAAAATCTAACTTCAGGTCTGAGGAATGCAGTACTAAAGCTCTGTAATTGCTGTGAACCAGGTAGGAAGATGCATGAGTAGAGATGGCCAGAGATTTGCCAAACAGAAAAAGGTAAGCTTAAAAAAAAAAGAGGAGTAGAACCAACAAGGACAAAGAGGTCCAGATCTGAAACGCTGACCAAACAGCTTTGATAGGCTGCACAAAAGCAAAAGGGAGAAAAGGGAATGCAGAGAAGATTTGGCTATTCTGTCTTCCATCAGGAGTTATTGCAGTGGATGATACTAATGGGCAGCATTAGATTTCTCAATATTAGCTTTACTTTGTGTTGCAAATGGCTAAAAAAATCTGATAGTATGGTGTTAAACAGAATCTTACAGAAGAATGTTCCCACTTGGCTGAAACATGTAATTTTTGTCTGTGTGTGTTCCTTCTACGTGCAATTTTTATCTGTATTATTTCTTCAGTTTTGGAAAGTTAAGACATTAGTACCAGGGAATTTTGAAGCTTATCAGAAAAGCTCTAGAGCATTCTTTCAGCTCTTGTATCTTAAGGGTTTATGAACGTTTCCTCAGTTGCACAAGACAGAAAACACTGGAGGATTCTGCAGGCAGAAATTAGAGCTTCTGATAAATCTGCCACATGGTATTTATTTACTCAAGTAATTACTTTGCTTCAGATAGAAAAGAGAACAGGTTTTGTTAAGGTACCAGAGAGAGACATGGCAAATTTGCTTCTTGGGACCATGTGTACAGGAAAGAGAACACCACTGTTGAGTTGCAGCACAAAGGGTCCCCAGAGGAGGCACGGTTCATTGCAGTGTCAAACACACCATTTGTAGACTCTGATTACTGTGCATTATTCCTGGACTGTGTTTTGGAAGGGGACACAAAGATAAAGTCTGCTGCTCCCTTCAAAGCTGACAAACTTCCAACAAGATTTCCTACCAGATAAAGGTCAGCAGCAGCAAACAATTTGTTTACCTGAAGTATATTGACCTCCATGTAACTAATATTTTTCTTCTCCACGATCAACCCCACTGGTTTGTAAATGATACTGGTATCAGTGGCTCATGGGTGGAGGCAGTGCTGTGTCGACATGGAAGGATCAGCAGTGGTGCCTGTGACACCTTCTGACTTCAGAGTGTGTGAGTTTGCGTGTGCAGATCTCGTCACGTGCCCTTTTGTTTGCAGCATGCTCAAATCACGTTCCACCACGTACGTCATGGTTTTCCAGTCTGATGGAAAACACAGCTCTGTGGTTTGGCATCTCTTGCCCATGATCCCTGCGGACCAGTGGACTACTCCTACAAAGAATAATTATTAAAAAACAGCCTTATAGTACTCTCTCAGTCTTGCACTTCCATAGAATTTCTCTTTTTAGGATTCCTATATCCAAATCGTTAGAAAAAACAAAACCTGGCTGAAGTACGACTGTGCAGGAGATAAGAGTAGTCAATTATAAACATTATAAATATCCCTTTTATCTTAAAATCTTGGAATTTCAGGTATTAGACAGACATAGTGAAACCCTTAAGCCCCACTAGCCTACATGAAGTGTCCTCTTCAAGAACAGAACATGTATCCAAGAGCACACCTGGGATAGACTGGATGTTATGGGCCAGATAACTGGGAGGCATTAAAACCCAGCTCCAAGGACTTCTGTCCCTATTAACTTTTGACTAGCTTTGGTTTTTATTTGCTGCAATCTAACTGTTTCGCTCTGGAATTTATTACCCACATAGATGCCAGACTGAGTTAGAGCTTCTACTGAAATATGTAAAAGAGCTGGAATTGCCACATGAAACTGCCACACGTTCCAAACATAATAAATAATTCACTTAGGAATAAAATCATATCCATGTTTGTAGATTTTGTCACAATGAGTCCTCTAAGTATAGCTTTTTCTCTGAAGTTATACAACCTTAAAAAAGTATTACTATTTTTGCTGTTATATTGCTATCCCCATCTAATCTGGTACACAACAATTTGTGCCTGCAGCAAAATGCCTCAAACACAGAACAAAGCTGATTTCATCAATATGTAATCTCACATGTAATCTTACCTTATCTTCTGACTTACCCTTTACTTCTATGTAAATTTTTTTTTGAGAAGCCTTGTACAACAGAACTCCATTCTTATTATGCTACACAACCAATTAAACTGACCCACTGGAATTCCATGTCACCAGGGCATGCACTGATGCCATGTGCAGTCCCATCATGGGACTGTCCCCTGTGCTTGCAGAAATTACTAAAGCATTGATGGGCATGGTGAATATTTGTAGGGAAGAGGTATTTTCATGATACTGCTTGCATAAACTGATACAGGCACGGGTGCACAGAAACATTGATTTTGGGCACCACCATTTCTGGATGTTTCAAAGAAGATACTTAGGACCTGATCTGGAAAGTACTAAACTTACAGAAGGTTCCAGCCCTCAGGGACTGATGAGTGAAACTAAGCACCAAAATATGACAAACCTAAAATTTAAGAACTTTGTCTCAGCCATCTTTTTGGACAACACTGTGGCTCAGAAGAGGAAATGGAAAAGTGATTTTTCTCCTCTCAAGGAAATAGTTTCATGTTGTGTAATGCCTCATGTCAGATGAAAAGGGGGATTTACTTCTTACCCTGAACTCTCTACAGTAGATTCACCTTTGAAAGCAAAGAGTGTCACTGGAACTCTGATTGAACACTAGAGCATGCAATACCATATTTAACAGAGATGCCTGATACATGCCTTGGGGGATTATTCATGCCATCTACCTTAGTGATTCAAGTATGATAAGCACAGTCTCCTAGGAGAACATTTCCTCCCGAAGACAATGCATGACAAGCCAGGTATCTCCAGAAGACAACAAAGAGACCTTAGGTCAAAACCCCATCAGCTTAGACTGTCCTCCAAACCTATCCCCATGCTCTCATAAAAGCCAATGCAGAAAGAGGAGCAATGCCAGCAAATAATTCAGATTTATAAAAAACTGTGAGGGTACCTTTTTCAACCCGGAATATAAAGCAAGCAGAGATCCTGCAGTGCCAGTGGGATCTCTGCAGCCCACAGGGGTTTTCTGTGGTGGCCCAGCAGCTGGGCTGGCACCAGCAGTCAGGGTTCATGAATATCTGTTTGGCTGCCCTGCACCCCTTGCTCAGCTGGGACAGAGTTCTGTGGGGCAGTGGGGTGTTCACAGATGGGTCAGGTAAATTACCAGTGGGACTGTTTTCTGAGGGCTACATGTACTTCCAGGAGCTGAAAGACCCAGTTTTTATAACAAGCTGTAGATCCACTTGTAAAACAGAAACACTGAATTTTTAAAGTATGGCTAATTGAGATCTGATTCTTAATGTCTAACAATCTTTTTTTAAAAAAAAAAAAACAAAACCTTCCACAAAAGGTATTATTATTGCATTGAAGTTGTTTTCATACCTTCCAAGCAGATAGTCCTCTACAGCAGTCTCTAATTCAGCACTAGGTGGCCTCTTTCTTCTTTCAGAGAAGGTCTGATACATCATTATATCACATAATAACATAACCAAAAAGTAAAAAAACATTAGGAAAATCTAAAGAACCTTGTTCAGAAGGATTTTAAGACAAATGCTGCAAAACTGATCATTGTATCCTAACTGGAATGCATTCAATATATCTCAGAATACAGAACTGATTCTCTGTAACATGGCTTGCAGCCTAAGCCTTGAGCAATGTTTTATCCACACGGCTTCCTAGGAGGTACACATAGTATTTTATTCCTGAAAAAAAAAAGGCCAAAAACAAAACGTGCCTTCATCCAACTCATAGATGCAAGAGCATACAGAGGGAAGGAGGATGTGAAAATAAAATAATTACACTTTTCTACTCGGCTTAGGTTCTGCCAGGTGAGATCCAAAATAGCAGTCACAGCTTCACCTCCCCTGTTCTGAGCAAAGCTCTTGCACTCCAGCAGGGTGTGCTCTTTCTGCCAAGTGGTCTGCAAAAGCAGAAAACTCTGGTGAATCACGCAGCATTTAAGAGACTCATGGATGGGATTGAGGTTTCTAATGCAGAGACCAGCATAATTGTTTAATTGGAGCATTTAGCTTTCTTGAAGAGGCTAACAAGGAAATGAGCATTGCCTACAGCAAGAGAGCATTCTGGCAAAATGGCCTCAGGAAAGGGGTTCTTAATTTGCCTTTCAGAATTTCCCAACCACCAGAAGCACAATCACTTCATTGCAAAATCACTGTGCTTCTGCAGGATAAGCTTTGTGCTAAACAAATGCTTGTAGCAGTATGGGCGATTAGGTGAGATCATATGAGGAAATAAAATATGTTTTGCCATGGTGTGGCTGAGCAGTGACTTCCTCCATCAGTTGAAATGGGATAATTTGTTTACAGAGCAGGTAAATGCTTCTCGATGGGCAAAGAATGAAGACTGGAGCCTGTAGAGCTAGTAAATGTGAGCCAGAAAAAGGGTGATTTATGACAGGCTGCTTCTCTGGGGAGTTCTGTGGACATCCCCATGAAAAGGAAAGTAGTGACTTCTTTTGGTCACCACATGAAGGGGAGCACCAGGTTGTCTATCCCTGCTGCTCTGCCTCTGACTTAACTCCTCTGCTCCTTTGGAGTATTTTTCTTCTTAACCAAGTAACAGGAAGGGTTTAGGACCCCAGTGAAGTTGAAGAGATTTCCTCTACATATTGTCATTAAATAATTGATCTGAGACAGAAAGGAAGCAAGGCCAAAGGAAATGCTCTGTGTGACAGGTTAGGTGTCAGCTGCCAGCATTGCCCTACTTCATTATGGGTTCAGCTGGTCTGAACAGTACACAACAAAGATTATGGGACAGGCACAGGTGGCATCATGAACATATCAAAGACTTATGGCAGATCCACAGTAGGAGGGAGCTCTGGGATCAACCTCTCAATTCTTCGTGTGTCTCCAACCGTGTCTAACTTGGCTCTCCGGGCCTCATGTCACCAGTGTCGCAACAAGTCCTCAGCACTGTCACCTGCACTGCCACCTAAGGAAAACCTGTGAATTCCTCAGTAATTATTCAGAGGCTTTCAACAGACCCTCATGCTGAATCCACCCTGTTCATTCCACATGAATCTCTGACATTTTTTAAAAGGTGGATTTTTTTTTGGTTGCATGCCTTACGAGAGTCTTGCTTAACCCAAGTGCTGTCTTTGCAATCAGCAAGTACATCATTTCCCACCCAGCTTGGGTATGGATAAAATCTGCTCCTGCCTTCAGCACGAAGACTGCTCTGGGTAGTACTGCAGCTGAATTAGCTACAGGGTAGGCCAACATTAACAACTTTTTGTTTTCATTACTGTTTGTGTTCTTCATTCATCCTAAAGTTACCTGCAAAGTATCAAACATCAGAATAAAAATAGCTAGATAAGCAGCTTGTTGTGTCATAGTTCAGATTCATGTGTTACTCAGTTCTGAAGGAATAAACATTCCTAATTCCTGTTGGTAATTTCTTTTTCCAATGTTCCAGTGGGTGAAAGAAAAGTCTCCCTGCATTCCTGCAGGGGAGGAAGATCAACATAAAATCAGATGAAAGACTGTCAGATCCCAGGCTGAGTGCCAGTGAAGTCCACAGGGCTTTACCCAGTTAATACAGCATATTTAGTGTCATACTATAAAGTCTTTTTTACTTAGACTTGTCCTTGAAAACAACTCCCTTGGGTTGTATAATTTCCATAGTAAAAGCCCATATATACTGAGCTACAGCAGTCTTAGCACAGATTTAAAAGAAAAATTAATCTTTTCACTATTAAACATGCTGATTACATTATGAAGTCTGTCTTAGTCTAGAAGCACATTCTTAAGCAGACCTTTGTCAAACATTTTTACTGCACACTGGATGCACATGGAGGAATCCTCTTGCAAAGAAGCACAATCACTTTGAAGAACAAATTCTGCACACTGTACTTATCTAACAGCCTTTCAGAATTTCCCAACCACCCAAATGCTGAGCAGCATTACTAACATCAGACAGCTAATACAGTAAACAAGGACACTCAGCACTTTATGATAAAAAAGGATTCATAATCACAACAGTAGAGATATGTATAGAGAGACAAATTGCAGAATCCTTCCCTTGGAAGAAACCTGGCTGTGATTAGTGGAGGTGTTTGCAGGGTGAGATGGAGCACATGAGTACCAAAAGATCTATTCACTACATGTAAAACTCCTCAAAGCACTCACCAGAGCAAGTCAAAAACCACAAAGTAATGCTGCTCAGCATCTACTGAGAAAACTTACCGTGCTCCCCTGCAATTGAAGGCCTTACATACTTGTATGTCACATAAACACCACCTCTTGGAGTGCTCCATTTTCTCCAGAGACTGGGTGCTTGTTACATATTTTCCACCCTGCCATGACACATCTGCATGCCTAGCACAAGCTGTATTCATCGTGTTCACTTTCCTGCCATTGCGAAAGAGCTCATGTTTGGATGCTGTCCTGATTGCTCCCGCAGATGTGCTTTTGCTGTGCTTGTTGAAGGAGGTTGTGCTTTGGGTATGGCACTGCACCCTGGCCAGTGGGGCATCCCAGAGTGCCTGGGGCTGGGATGGCTGAGGGCACAAAGGGACACGTTTAAAGCACAGACAAGTTACTGCGGAGTTCAGTTCCATGCCTCCAGCACAGCAAACATCTCTACGTGCATGTACTTCCTCCAGGATGAATGAGCTGCAATATGTGTGGGCAGAGAGATTCAGAGCACAACCTCAGAGGCATCACCAGGGAATGCAGAACACGCAGTAAAACCCAAGTTTAAACAGTAATAATTAAATGCTGGTTCTGTCTCCTCGTGGATATATTATATGAACGTGACATCTTTTTATTCTATTGCATACAAGCTCTCCCACACATCGTTCAGGAGTAATCGTATCTCATATATCCATTACATCTCTGCCTAAATGCATTTAATGATTTTACCATTTCCCTTCTTGCTAGAAATGATTCTTACAGTTGTTTCAAGGGGAGTGTGATTTCTAGACACAGCTTTGTCTCTGTTCCATTTTAGCTGTCTGTCATGTAGAATTGACAGCTGTGTCAGATAAGCCACATTTGCACTATTGCAGTTGTTGATTTTCTTATTTAAATTTACAATAGTAGAAGCCAAAAATCACACTGGATCCTGGCTTCCCATAACTCTTGTCTTACAGGGATGAAGCAGAGCTTTGTAATTTTATGTTTGCTTACTCCAAAGAGCTACTGGTTGTCAGAGGGGGATAGGGGGCAAGTTCAGATGTCCCTCATGGCAAGGAAATTAATGTCATTACGCTCATCCACTTCCATATCCCTCTGCTTTGCCCCTGTGAAGTGCTTTGAGGATTAACTGAGTTCTATCCAGAGCTTACAGTGTCAAATCCAGGCTCTGCCTCAGCTGAAGAGGAAGTGGAAAGTAAACATTTGAAAGAGGCAATGAGAGAGGTTGGCTTGCTCCCTATCCTGGGACACTACTCCAGGACCCCACTGTTTTCAATAAACAAAGCTCAATTTTTACCCATTTTTATTACTATTTTTCTTTCCCATTTTGGTGGTAATGAAAGCTGGCAAACAGGAGGGAGCATCCTCTCTCAGACAGGTGCCTCACTGGATGCTCTGCCACAGCCACAGCAATGGGATGACCACTGCACCCAAACCAGAGGAAACGGGATGTTGAAGACAGCAGCCTGGGCTCCTCCTGTAGACAGGTATCTCACAAGACAAAGCCTTGGGAGACTCAAACCCTTTCTGGCAGAGCCCTTGGGCCACAGGAACGAGCCCCTCTCTGCTGCATCCACTGGATCCTGCAGCAGGCAGATGTGAGCAAAGCACATCCCAGGACCTTGTGGAATGGAGCAGCCCTTCCCAACTCCAGCTGTCATTTTCCTCCATGGGAAGGAGATTTCAGATGACATCAGCAAGGCTGCCAGCTTGGAGCAAAGGCTTCCAGACCACCTCAATCCCCACGCTTCAGGTTTCCTGCATTCCTGCCAGGACCACTCAGACTATCCCAAAGGCCTCATTTTCATAGGGAAACATGATCAGCTCCCGTGCTCCCTGGCACCTCCTCACCCTTCAGCCAGGACCAGGGGAGGTGTGAAGGGAAGCCAAGTTGTGGCAGACAGCTACAGAGTGGCAAGATGATATTCCTGCTCAGAATGTGGCAGGAACTGCCAGAACTCTTGCGCTGAGTGGGTGCCAGCACAAGATCCAGGCCATGTTGACTCCTCAGGGAGAACATGCTGTACCAAACGTTTCTTATTGTATATCTTACATAAACAAAACATTTAGCTCACCACCCAGCACTAGCTCCTAATAAAAAAGCCACTGGCTTTCTCTGCTGAGTACATTGAAGTTGTGTAGCCAAGTCAGCTCAGGGACACACACAGGATTGTCAAAGTGGTCTGAGCAAGCAACTAGAGCTAAAAAAGGAAGCCACAAAGAGGTTTTGCTGAGCAAATACATCAGAGACAGACTGACCCATGTAGTAAACCATCCCTTCCATCTCTCTTTGGGAAAAGACCATCTAACAGGTCCAGAAGTGTCCCAGAACATTTCCCTTTCCAAACCCATCAGAATTTCCATATGGTCCATCACAAAACACTCCTTTCACAGCAGGCTCTCCTCTCCACTGATGCTGCTGCACCACAGCAGAGCCAAAAGCCAGTAGTTGCCCATAAATTCATCTTTCTGCACTTGCAGAGAGTGCAACCCAGAGTGACAACAGACTCTCTCCAAGTCCCTGCCAGGAGTGTGAGTGGTTCTGGTGTCCCAAAGTCCAGGTGGGTGTTGTGGGATGACCTGAGGAGGCCCCAGGACACACCCCAGGAAAGGGCTGCAGGACTCCTGCCTTGGAGAGGGGTTTGCAATTTTTAGGAGACCCTAAGGCAACACAGGGCTTGCAAAAGACCTTGCAAATATTGGGATCAGACTGACAGAGGTTGCAGCCCTGCTCAACTATCAGAAAATTTTTCAAATAGCAGCAAAATTTTCTCTTGAAAGGAAAAAAGCAGCTTCTAAATTGCAAGGAAAAACTACTTAAATTTCCATCCTCATTCTTTTGCTGAAAATCACAAAAAAAATAAACACAATATGTGGAAACTCTGAAACCCCTCCCACACACCCATTTTATTTTAAAAGTCCCTCAAAAATCTCATAAGAACTTGAGTATGATGGGAGAAATTCTTAGAGCTCAACATTTAATCAGTTGGCTCTAAAAATAAAGCAAAACCCTTGATACAGAACCTCCCCTGCTTCCCCCCTCTTGAGACAGAATTTTTGGGATGTTTGTTTAACCGCACTGCTCAAATTCATGACCTATTAGAGGTACAAGGCAGATCTAGCAAACAAAAATGTCACACTGGGGTCACTAAGTTTGTCACTCTTGCAGAATATGACCTTCAGGGTAGACTTCTTTTGAAACTGCATTTTGAAAGAAATAATTTTCTTCCCCTCCCAGTTCACCTCACCTTTAATACTCTTTTTTTGTTCCCTTGTTTGTAGGAAAGTGACACTGGCTGCAGCTGTCTCAGCCTCTGCAAGTGGTTATCAGTCCCTGCCCTCCAGAGCCAACCATGAGTTCGTCCCACACAGTGGGAGATGCTGCATTGCTGTTCTCTCCTCGGGTTACTCTCATTTTCTCCAGCCTCTCACAGCTGTAAATGCACCTGGATTTCAGATTCCTGTGTTTCCCTATCAGCCTAAGTCTGCACACCAGGGGAAAGGCACAATCCTGGTTAAACACTGTTGGTTTTTAGCAGGTCCAACCTGACATGCAGAGAACGTGCAGCCTGTCCTCCTCTCAGGACAGGCACAGCTGTGGCACAGGAGCTCGGATGGCGCAGGTCAGCTTTTGATTTGAGACTCCAAAGATGTCAATTAATGTCCCACTTGTGTTCTTTACTGACCTGTATTGCAGCAAAGGTAAAAAGCTTCCACAACCTCTTATTATCCCTCTGAGCTTGCTGCCTTGAGCACCTGGTGATTTTCTAAGTGTGCTGGTTTGTTTTGCTGTAGCACAACTGCTTTGCTGTCCTCATTGCTAAGCAATTAACAGTTTGTCCTTCCAGAAATACCCAACGCCCCAGACACTATTAGCTCCTCGGAACATTTTCAACAAAAACATTCCAGGGGAGCTGCATGAGCAGCTCTGCCACTTTCAGGGATAAGCATCTCTCCAGCCACATACCCCACTAGAGAACACCAGAGGAGGACAGGGAGAGGGGGTTACTTATGGTCAGGCCCTGTTCTGCCAAGTCCTGCACAAATTTTTCATCTCACATCACTCTGAGATGCACAGATTTTTGTAAAATCCTGTGAAGACACTTACCCCTACCTACCAGAGAAGTGAACCTGCACAGGTTCCCATGGTTTCCAGCCAGCTGGGACTTCCAGGGAAACTGGCTTGACCCCCGATCAAAACTGTGAATGCAAGCCTCAAGAGTAACTCTGATATCAGAGACAATTCCCTGAAACTAATGATCTTTGGTCACTCACCCTGGGGAAAACCAGGCAATGGTAAAAGGTGCTAACAGACCCCTCTTTTAGACTGAGCCTATCAAAGGGTCCAAGAGGACCAGTATCTCTCCAGGAAAATAAAATTTCAAATAAACATCAAAAGCAACCTCAAAATACAATCAGCATTTCTCAAATACTTTTTTTTGTCATTCAATCTTCTAGTTAAAATGAGTAAACTCACACCATGGTTTTGCTTCTGGGTGACAAGACAGAGTCACTCAGGATTTCTGTATGCAGTACTCCAAATTCACATTAGTAATTGACATTTAAAATGCAAAAGGTCCACACAATCAGCAAGCCCTTGCCACGAAGGCTGCTGGACAGTGTGTGGGGCTCAGCATACTCCTGTGGCAGGACACTGCATGTTCACTTCCTGCAGCATTTTTGTCACAAATAACCACACTGAATCAAAGAGAGGACCATCTGGCCTATGGACATGTTATCTGCTATGAGAAAGGTATCAAAATGTGCACTTTGTGGTTTTACTTTCCCACAAGAATACCCTCCCACCTTCGGCACTCTGCAGAACCAAATCTCCACAGATTCTCAGGATCCCAGGCTGAAGCAAGCTGGACGTATATATGATGCATTTTACATACCTCTCTGCCATTTATTTTTAAAAATTACAATATACAAAATAAATGTCAAAATATTTTCTTACAGGTAGGTACAGAAATACCTGCACTGCTTTATTTACACATTCTCTAGTGAGAATCTCTTTTAGAATATCAGTTTAGGGTATAATAATCAGCACCTATGCAATTGTAGCTATGGTGTAAAGGTCCTTCAGTATATTTAGACTTCTGATGTTACACATAACATTTGCCAGATCTCAGCCATGCAAAAAGCTGTTATTTAAAATTCCATCAATATAGTTATTTGTGAGAACCTTCCCTCTGTGTGAAACTTGAGTTCTTGTTGTGAAAAGGGAGGAGGAATAAATCCCCGTGTATGACAAAACCAGATTCTCCTTCAAACATCTGGTGAATGAATGGGCACAAAACAAAAGGAAGAGGAGGAAGGAATGTCACAACTGCAGGGACATCCAGCTGCACTGACATCACCCCACACCATGCCCCAGAGCCTACAGGAAGGACTCAGGTTCCCCTTCTTTGCCCATGGGGGTTTCAGCCTCTCTGAAGCAGCTGCCCCTCCTGGCCGAGGAGCTCTCCCGGTGGCTGCTGAGCTGGTGAACCCTTCTCTTGAACAGGCGGTGCAGCTTCTCCTGGAACTGGTTGCCAATGAAGCAGTAGAGCAGGGGGTTGGTGCAGCTGTTGGCGAAGGCCATGCAGATGCCGAAGGGCAGCGCCGTGTCGATGAGCCCCACCACCTCACAGCTGGCAATGACGTCCATGTGAGCCAAAGCATTCAAAAACGTTAGAACGTGGAATGGCAGCCAGGAGATCAGGAAGGCCATGACAACAGCAGCCACCAGCTTCAGGACTTTGTCCCTCTTCTGCCTGCTTTTCCCAAACTGCTGTGCTTTAAGCAAGTGCCTCCTGATCCAGATGTAGCAGGTGGTGATCACTGCCAAGGGGATGAAGAAGCCCAGGGTGTTTTTCAGGAAGGCTGTTGCCACAGACCATTGTGCATAGTTCTCATAAGGAAAGGCCATAATGCAAGCATTGACCTCCAAGCTTTCAACATAGTAAGTGTCTCGGAAATAAAAAGTTGGGAGGGAGGACAAACAGGCGAGGCCCCACACAACCAATGCCACAAAATAAGCTTGTTGTGGAGTTCTCCTCTGGGAGTGGATAGGATGGACAATGGCGTGGTACCGGTCCACGCTCATGCACGTAATGAAAAAAATACTTGCAAACATATTGAGACACAGGACAGAACTGGAGATCTTGCACATGAGGGACCCGAAGAGCCAGTTGTATCCCTGAGCGTAGTAGGTGGCCCAGAAGGGGAGGGTGGCCAGGCACAGCAGGTCTGCCATGGCCAGGTTGAAAATGTAGATATTAGCGACTGTCTTGGGGCCAGTGTGACGACAGAGCACCACAACCACCACGCTGTTGCCAACCAAGCCAAGAACAAAAACCGCAGAGAAGAGGGCTGGAATTAGTGAAAACTGATAATCTGAAGAGGTAACGGGGCAGGGAGGGGATGAGTGTGACACAGCCGATGAGTTTGTCAGTGCTGTGGACAGGACTTGGAGACTTTCCCTGGTGGTGACAAGCAGGGAGTAATTGCTCTGCATGTTGGTGCTGGTGGAAAGGGAGTTTCTTCAGGAAATTCATGGGCTGGCAGCACTTTCCTATCCCATTGCTCACCTGCAGATCAGAAACCGTGCGTTAGACGTGCACTCTGCAGCTGTCTTAGCTCTGAAATCCCACAGACACGATGAAATAAAAACCATTTGAAGTTCTATCAGTAAGCTGAGTGCTGAAATACCAGGCAGCCCTGCTGAACTCCTTACCTCCATCCCACTGACAGAACACAATTAGCCCTAGGGACGTCACAGTACTTTTTAATTAGCCTGGCAGAGAAGAGAGCAGCTGGGGTTTATCTGTGATTACAGATGGTGCTTTCTGTGGCCAGCAGAGCAGAAGGATTATGGACTCAGGAGCTGGAGACACTTTGGGAGCTTCTGTGACCCAAAGGCCATGCCGAAGCTCCTCATGATCCTTTTCTCAGTTTTCTCATGCTATTTCCAGCACTCTGAGCAGTTAAAATAATATAAAAAGGCAGACGTGAAAGCAGCCATTTAAAAGGACTATTAGGAAAGCAAGCGGTGATTTTTTTTCCCCCCCAATTCACAGGGCTGGACAGAAAGACACTGAAAAGTCCTTGCAAAATGTCATTCACTGTCAGTGTCCTTCTGACACATATCTGCATTTCCTTCCCTCATGGCAGCTTCAATCAGAACAGTAAAAGAGATAATTTCAATGTAGACACAAGCAATAAACTCAGTCCCTGCAGGCACTGGATTTAACAGTACTATGTGCCATTCGTTTAGAAATATCAGAACTGGATTTCAGTAGGGGAAAATGTAGCTATAAAACAGTTAAAATAAGAGAGTTAATTGACAGGTCTGTCTTTGTTGCACTTCAACAGCTTGTGTCTGCACTCTGAGCAGGACATTTTGGAAACTTTAAGACTTTCTAAGTCAAGGAAGAAGATATCATACCCAAGTATTTTATTTTACATACTAGAAAGAGGAAATTAATTTTTAATTAAGCTTTTGTGGAACCAGTCAGGCATTTAAGAATTCTCGAGGAACCCTAAAAATAACAGAACTTTTCACCAAGACAACAGATTTGGGTAATGATCTCTCATTTAACAGAAGGCAACTGATGATTTCAAACATATTTTTCTGTATCATTTACTCAATGCAAAATACTCAATATGTTAATTTGGATATACTGACAAAAAATTAATTTTAAATATCTTGTCTCAACAATGAAATTTCAGCAGGGGAATTTCTGCAGAGTGCTGGTATTTAAAGTTATAAATAGTTGATCATAAGCCCATGTTCTGTATTCAAACAGGTCCTAAACCCAATGAAAGCTTATTTGTTTGGGAACACAAATATTCAGAGAGGGTCTGGAGTCCCATTTCGCCTGTAACTCTTATGTCCTGAGCCCTTCCCTTTAACATACAGAATCTGAAATCTCAGAATTAATCACACTAATTAATCACAAATTAGCAACAAATCTTCCTGACTCCTAGCAGAGAGACCACACCATAATTATTTGTACTGCATTACAGAGAACAAGGTTTCATTGACAAACACACTCCCTCCCTTTGGTCATGAACAAGGGGTGCCTGAGGATCTGCTCTGAGCTGCTCCTTCCTCCTCTTACTGCAGGCACGAGACATTCCAGCACAAATGCAATCGAATAAATGGAAATTATGTTCTAACAGCAGATAGAAAACTTACCTCTCAAGGCTCACATTTGTCAGGATGCAGCTCCAGAATTCCGTGCTCTTTTTTCCGTTTTCCTTCTGGTGAGTATTGCCACCAGCAATCTGCTCTCTCATATCTTCCCTTTTCCACTGGGAGACTTTAACCTACATAACTCCAGAACTGAAATATGAATGCCTGCCAGCTTCTTTTCCTTTTGGAAGCAAAACAGTTTGAGAACCCCCCTTTCCAAGGCCACGTGAGCACATGCAGTAAATCAGGAGAGAGCAACAAGACAGCCAGAAAAAAGGGAAAAAAAAAAAAAAGGAAATGAAGCAAGCAAGAAAAAGGAAATTCACACAAATATCCCTGTGGTTTTCTAGTGCAGCCCTTGGGCCAGGAGGATACACCCACACACTGCCCCTTTCTGCCCTCCACATGCACACACAACATGTGGGAGCCTCCATGAAAGGATTTGTGCATCTCTGAGGGCAGTGGGATTCCCATGCAGTCCGTGGAGCTCGAGCACTGGCTAACACATTTGAGAATGAAATAGGCTGTTAGTCTTGGCAGAATTGACTATAATGTGAACACAGAGAGACAGAAAGTACAGGAACATCACTGCATTCACAACAGCACTGCCTGGGTAAGGGGGCTGATCCCACCTCCCAGTTAGAATGGGAGAGCCACTGCCCTATTCCTTGCAAAGACCTGCACACTGCTGGGACCGAGGAGAGCAGCAGGACAAACCAGGACAAATCAGGACAAACCAGGACAAATCAGGACAAATCAGGACAAATCAGGACAAATCAGGCAGCAGGACGTGGCTGAGAGCAGGCTTGGTTCTGAGGCTGTACTGGGGTAGGACATGACCAAAACAAGCTCATGCCAACTCCCATTCCCGCAGCACAGATTTTACATGGGCTCCTTCCTTGCACCACATGCTGTGCCTGGCCCCAGCCTCCTCTCCATGGAAGGAGCTCCAAGGGGGCTCCTGGAGGATGAGAACAGGGGCAAAGAAAGCACCCAGAGGCTTAAACACTTTGCCCTGATGCCTGAGTGTGATCTCTGCAACAACTGCCCATCTCCTGGGGGCACGTGTGCTGTGCTCCCCAGCAAGGCTCATGTCCCAGACACAAAGCAACCATTGGAGCCCCTGACAATGACATGTCCCTTTGCCCCTGGCTCTCAATCACTAGCCAGCACTGGACCCAAGCTCATCCCATCCTCTGAACACCAGCACAGTCTTGGGGTGATGTGTATCCACCCGTGGGGGCTTGGGGGAACCCCAGTGCCTGTCCTTGCTCCAGGACTGTGCAGCACACCAGAGACAGCAGCCATCACCAGCTCTGCTGATACCAGAGTGACCCAGAGGAGAGATGGAAAACAGCCCTTTAACAGCATCTTCAGGGGAACCAAGGGCTGAGCAGGCTGTGGAGAGCAGTCTCACCAGTTTCACCATAGCCCAGCTATGTCTTTGACCAGAAAAACTTCAGACAGTGTTGAAAAAGCTTAACAGCAAACTCATATACACCCATCCCCTGGAGGTGAGTGCTACATTCAAGGCAGAGTCCTTGGCAGCTTTTGTCTTTATCTGCCTCATAATTCAAAGTCCAGTTCTTAGCATTTTCTGTGCTAAAAGGAGACTGAGTTATTTAAAGAAAGGGAATCCCACACAGCATTTCTATTTACCACAGTGCAACGATTTACTGCTTCAAGGCCATGATGACAAAGCAGTCCATGGTCAGGACTGTCAGGCTGCAAGCACACAGAAGAGAGAGAAAGTAATGAGTCCTGCTGCAAAAGAGCAGAGATGCATCTTCTGCCACCAATTTCCCCTGTACAGACCCTGCCTGGGGTCTACAGGACTGCTGGCCCACTGGTGAGTGACCTGAGATGTCAGCACTCACTCTGAACCATATTTATTAATTTTTTTTGGTAACAAGATGTGCCAGGATGCCCTCAGCCAGGAGTCTTTGCTGCTAGTTGCACACAAACCATTGGTAAAAGGTTTTGCTCCATTCCTCAGCAAACACCCAGTGAAGGAAAAATGCACAAGAATGTTTATTTTTCAAAAATAACAAACACTAGTTGTTTAGACTTAAAGTTTTCCTTTCCACACAACTTTTGATCCCTACAGATACTGACTGTGTTTATTCTGCTTTGCCTAGAGAATTGAGACTTTAGCAGACAAGAAATGGCCCTGATGCACACAGCGCAATGGGGGCCATAGCTCAGGCTGCCCTTTGACAAATCCTGCTCCTGTTCTTTCCCCTGCCAATGCTCAGTGCATCTGATTCCTTATCTGATCCCAAGTCCTCACTGCAAAGCTTCCTCTCACTAATGTACAAATCCCTCTCTTCTATTTCTCCCACCATTTCTTTCTTCCTCTCACTATTTCTGAGCATCTTGTATGGCTGTAAAACAGATGCCCAAGGGGTCCATGCACAAAACAACCTGGTGTCATGTAGTGCTGCAGCTGAGCTAATGCCCCTGAGCCTTGGGATGTGTTTTCCACAGCCAGGCTGGTAAATCCACATGGATCTGCTGCAGCAGAGCCCAGCACACAACTCAGCACAGGGCAGAGCTCTCTCACTGCTCATCTGGCTGCAAAGTTACAAAAGCTGAGAGTTTTCAACACAAGAGCTGTTTGATTTTAAATTAGTAGAAGCTTGAGGTGTCTGGGGGTTGAATTTGGGGAAGGATTTTTTTTACACCAACTAAAAAAATTCACAGTCCAAGAGGAGCAAGAAATTTGCTGCAGGCCCACATACAGCTCTTAGGTTTGTCTTTCTATCCTCAAGCCTATGCACCTAAAGAGGTCAAAAGTCACCAGAAGTGCTTAAAAAAAAAAAAAAAAAAAAAAGAAAAAAACAAGCCCAAAACATCCCAAACCACCACCACACACAATTCAAATAGCACCTTCTGATCAACTCTACAAATAAAGAGAAAAGGATCCATGCTCTCCAAGTCCTTGTCTTGGATTCTGCAGGGAAGTGCTGCCACTGTCAGGGATGGAATATTCCAAAAAAGCAGCCTGACAGTGCCAGCAGGCTGTCAGAGCCACCTCTTGAGGCTAAACCTTGCCAGCCTGCCAAAGGCTCCAAGTAATGTGAAATCCAGATGCAAACTGTATTCATGAGCTTGATTTGTTCCTTTTGGAGAAAGCAAGAGGGAAAAAAATCTTTTATAAATGTTCTCCCCAGGATGCATAACTCAACATAGATCACTGTGGCTGTGTTTGGTGTTGATTTACAGCAGGATCCCCTGACTCCCTGGTCCCAGGGCTGGCAGCAGGAGTTGGGGATCCAGCACCAGCAGCCAGGGCAATGATGGTTTTCATCTTGCCAGACCCTGGGATTAGCTCAGTTGGATGGAGCATGCTGCTAATAATGCCCAGACTAAAGTTTTGATCCCTGCATGGGCTGGAAGAGCTGGACTTGATGATCCTTGTGAGTCCCTTCCAACCCAGAATATTCTGTGACTCTGGGGTGTGCTGTGCCAAACATTCCATATACTTTTCTAAGCATTCCTCCTTCCTGCATTTGTTTATTTAAGGGTTTCTTTAGGGATTCATTGCTCAGTCCTGCAAGTAAGATTGGAGAATCCACCTCACCCTTCCCCAGCCCCAGAGCACTCCTTCAGAGAAGCTGATTGCTTGCATCCTTTCTGGGGACTCAGGGAAGGGAGCAATTGTGAGCACTGACCTTGAAGGCTGAAGGTTGAGACAGTGAGTCCCATTGCCATCCAGAACCATGGGTGCTGGGTCAGCTCTGGCTCCTAGCACTGTCTCAGGTACAGTGAGGCATGATCAGCTCTGGCAGAGGCTGTCTGCAAACCCAGTGTTTTGGCCAAGACGGAGAGCTGCCAGCATTCTCAAAGGCAAGACCTCGGTCAGTGTTCCACTCTCCCTGCTGGAGCCATGATTTCATGTGGAAGAACTAAGCAGGGCTGGGGAAAGTGCTGCTTTCTCACTTCACAGCAGCTCAGCAGTGGCCACAAGGGCCACCCAGACAGGGCCCATCAGAGACTCCGAGAGAACAGATCTCTGTGCTGGAAGAGGTCAGTTTTGGAGCAGTTCAGTGAGAGTGACAGAGGCATTTGGGAGGGAAGAGGGATGCCCTTTCCACCTTCAGCATGCAGAAAACTTATCCAAAGCATTTATTTTATGAGAGATGTTTGTGTCCAGCCAACAGCACTGCCAAGATTGAGGTTATCCTCCATGACATTGTTTGTTCAAATTATTGGCTGTAAGCATTTTACAAGCCACTAAAAGAAGTAAAGAAAACAAGCAGATAAGTGATTTTGAAAACAAGCTGCACCCGTTGCTATTAAAGGCAGGAAGTGCACACACCCTGGCACCACAGCCTGTTCTTGGGGCATGCCTGCTCTTACTGAAGGCAGCAGGACTTGGTCAAAACTCCATCCCTGAGTGCTGCACAGCTCCCAGCCATGCCCCCAACACACACAGACCACCAGGCTCCAGGGCTTGCCAAAAACAGGCACAGAGCCTTCATGGCCATAGCAGCATCAGTGGCAGAGCAGCATTTCAGCAACTGAGACCACAGCAGGAACCCAGTCAGCTTTCATAACTTATCATCACAGGTAATTTTCTCCTCACTTCTCTCAAACCAGTTGCTGTGATGAGCAGCAGAAGTCAAGCCACTGGTGCCTGGAGCTTGTGGGGGAGAGTTCCCTCCTAACTTCTGCTTTATTTGTGCTAATATAGTTGTATATAGCCTGGCATTCAAAGGATGTGGGAGAATGCTTCACATTTCTCTTTAGGGTCTCAAGGTGGTATTTAGGAAGAGTTAGGACTCTCTGGAAATTTTTATAGAGTTACAGAGCACCCAAAGGGTCTCTTTCCAGAGATCTTTTAAAAGTAAAAATCTTCCTCTCTTTGTTATTTTGAGCTATGACCACTGCAAACAGCTTTCCCACTTTTTAAGTGCTTTTACTAGAAATTCCTCTTATGTTCCAAGAATACTGAGATACACACGAAAGAGCATTTACCAGCAAGATAAAGCTTTGGGGTTGTCAGATTATTCCTTTCATTTGCACATTCCACATTATTAAATCAATCTTTTAACCACCAAAGCTATTAAGTGATTCTACTAATTCCATCTTTTCCCAACAAAAAGTTTAAAGAATGCAAACCTTGCTCTTTTAACTTATTAGACCAGCAAGACCATCCCAAAGTAGAAGTTTTGACTACTGCCTCAATCTTCTAAAGAGAATTCATCTCCTTAAAATCTACAGTATTAGGCAAGGTTCTTGACATCAGCTACAAACAATTTCTGAAGGGGATGAGCTGGGCTATAAATCCCAGATGTCAGATAAATCAGTGACTGAAAAAAAGACAAAAACACAACCATGGTCATGTGGTGGGTGGAATACATTTTAACAGAAGACCTGCAGTGGCTCAGCTTTTCCATTTAAGCCGGGTGGATGAGCCACCTCAGCCAAAACACATGATGCACTCCAGAAATCCTCCAAGCAGATGGAGAGAGACAATCAGAGTCCCTGCACGTGGAGCACAAAGAGCTGAGCCTGGAAAAGAGAACCCAAGAGCAGGATGCTAATATTTGAACAGACCATAAAGGGAAAGTTTGCTAAAAAGTAGGTAGAGGAAAAACTCCTGTGTCAGTTCTTCTCAAGGAGCACATCCTTACCTTGCCTCTGCAGCACTTGGTGTGGCAGTGACTGCAGTAGAGATGCTCAGGAAGCTGGAGCAATGCTGAGCACAGGAGCACTGGGCACTGCAGCACACACAGGACATTCCTGTGGCCACTCTCTTGGACCAGCACTCAGTCCCCAGGACAGGTTCAGCTCTCCACAGTGCTGAGTGTTGGCATACCACTGCACTGCTTCCACCCCAAGGGCAGCTGCAACCCGGGCTGCCATCAGGAGGTTTGAGCAACCACAGCCAAAATCCTCTCAAGGCAGCTGCCCCCCCACCTCTGTGCTTCGTGGAATCCTTACAGGGTGAAACTGGAATTGCCAAACCTGGGACAAAGTGTAAAAATCTGGTCACTTTGGTACTTGTGGGTTTCCTTGGCCCTACAGGCTCTAAAGCAAGGAAACATTCTGCAGCTGCATGGTCCTGTTCCACCACAGTGTTTGAGTCCACTTGAGCAACATCTGGCAGCAATGAGCTCCAAGAGCTGCATGCTTTTGGTCTGAAAATTTCCAACATGAAATCAAGGAGAGCCACACTACAGAGAGCACTGGGCTTTACTAAGAGCTAGAACATGGTAACACTGCTAGAATTGCAATCAGAATCACCACCAGAAATAAACCCTGTGTAGAATAAAAGGGACACCAGAGCAAGAGATCCATCTTTTTCAGCCTGAGCTACAAACTTCAGCTATAGGCAAGAGCATTTCCAAGCACACAGTGCAGCTCATTTGTCCTGCAGAGAGGTCAGCAGAAACCTGAATCCTTCACAAGGTTGCACTGACAAAGTCATGTAGGGATGGATATTCCCAGCTGTGCTGCATCAGGAGGCAAGAGAAGCCACGGAGAACCCAGCAGCAGGACACCCCTCCAAGGTGATGTCCTACAAGGAGCAGTCCCAGCTGAGCCAGGAATACAGAAAACAAAGATTCACCCACCAGAACCTTTGGCCTGACCCCAGACACAATGGGGTGAGCTGTGCACATTTCCACCTTCCTCTGGGGCTCCCAGGACCAGCCCCTGGGCACGGTGCCAGCACTGCTGCTCCTGGTGGAAACCAGATTTTGGCCCCCAGTAACACTGCACCAAAGCCTGTCTAACTAAATAAATGATGTTGTTTACAGCTGGAAGATGGTCTCCATTACACAACATGATCATCCTGGCCAAGCTTCCAGGGAGAAGCTGTTCTTCAGGGGATTGTTGCTTGAAAAAATGAAGAAGAAAACAGAACTAGCTGAAGCCAACATAGTGATTTAACAGCACAGGAAATATAATCTGCTTCTGCTGAGAAAACAACAGAGCTGCAAACTTGTCCAGGTCACACTTACTGTGGGGCATACTGTATTTTTGGGGGTTTAGCCACTGTCTGGACAGAACTGGCAGAACAGGGGAGAGAAAGAAAACCCAACCTGTAAAACATGAAAAAAAGAAAAAAGCTGAGCCCGACCAAGGAATTAAAAGCAAGGAAATGCACTGAAAGGCAGGGGGCTGACAAAAGGTGCTTCAAGCATATCAGACATGAAAACTCCAGCAGAGCGAAGTGGGAAAAATAAATTTAGAGTGACAAAAACAAGAGCAGCAGTTGCGTCACTAATGACCCATCAGCTGCAAGCCCTGGGTCTGGCCCTCCTGCAGAATGATCAGTCTGGAGGTTGCTGATCCCTGGCTGTTGAGTTCATCAATCAGGCCCCCAAATGCACTTTCCCTTTGCACTGTGGATATAGGATAAAAACCAGGGTGAGGCAAGGACACACATTTTTAGGGACCCAGTTCCAGTTCCAGTTGCTCGGTGGCATCTTCAGACCTGCTGGAGACAAGGAGTGCCCTGGAAGGACAGTGTGCCCTTGGGCTGCTCCATGTTTCAACCACAGGGTTCATTTTTCACCCCTCATAGATGGCTCAGGGCTTATCCCAAGAAGAGGCACTGCCAGGACACAGCACTCCCCGTGCTTTTCCAGAGAAAAATGTCAGAGAAATGTCTCTTATGTCAGAGAACATGAGGCTGGCAGAGCTCCTGGCAGTCTCCCATTTTACTGCAGGGGAGTCACAGCCATCACCAAGGGAAATCCCTGAGCCTGAGGCATTTGTCAGTGTGTGCAACGTGTCAGGGTGAGAGCCCTCACCTCACACCTGGATGGCAGAGCTACCTTCCACTGCCTTTGCTGAAGCTCCACCTGCAGAAAATCACAAAAATTCCTCCCAGAATAGTATTTTTGAGGCAACTGCCAAGCAGACTCTGAGAATGGTGATAACCCATGAGCAGGAGCCTCTCCCAGACAGCTGCCAGGGGAAGTCTGTTACCTGTTGCTATTTGCAGAGGGCAGGAGGTGGGAAAAACCACTATCAGAGCATGATGCTGGGCTGAGAAGCCTCCCTGCCTCTCAGGGCAGCACTTAATCAGCTCTGACGTGCCTAAACACTTAATCCCCACGGGGCTGCAGCAGGAGGAACCAGCTGATTTATTTTCACTGTGCACAGTCCAACCAACCCTGCCCTGCCCGCGGGTCACCTGCCCAAAAGGTACATGCTCTTTTTCTTGCCTCCTTCTCTACTATCCATCAGGTATTAGATGCTGTGGCTGATGTGCGGCTGGCCATGTTCTTTCTCGTTATATTTATATTTACTTGTGCAGCAAAGGCTGGGCTGAGTCTGAATGCCTCCAATCCATGCCCAAGCATGTGCAAATGTACACCTGAAGACACCATCCTCTGCAACAGAGCTGGACTGAAAACCTTACCTGGAGAAATAGCACCATCCACCATCTCTCTAAACCTCTCCAACAATTATTTGCGGATTCTCAACACCAACACCTTCAGAAACCTGACTTTCCTTCAAAGCCTCTGGCTAGATGGGAACAATCTGACTTTCCTGACCCCAGGAACTTTCCATGCTCTCAGCAGGCTGCAAGAGCTGCACCTCAGCAGGAACTCACGCCTCACCTACCTGCACGCAAACACTTTCAGAGGACTCTTAAACCTCATCAGCCTGGATTTGTCCCACTGCAACATCTTCGAAATCCACCCACTTCTATTTTCACACTTGCCTTCTTTAGAAAGGCTTGATTTAGCCTCCAATAACATGAGGTATGTCCCACAAGCCTTTAGGAACCTCTCCAGCCTCACGAGGCTGTCCCTGGAGGGCAATCACATAGAGGCCATCGGCAGAGATTCCCTGAAGGACCTGGAAACCCTGAACGATCTGAATCTCAGGAAGAATCGGATATGGATCATCCAAAATGGAGCTTTCTCAAAGCTTCTCAGACTGGGCATGTTAAATTTGGGCCACAACTTCATCACTGATTTGCCTAATCAGCTTTTTGAAGGATTGATCCAGCTCAAGACCATGCACCTCGAAGCCAACAGAATCACTGCTGTCGACTGCACCTTCAGACAGCTGCTCAACTTGAGAAACTTGTACTTGAACAACAACCAGATCTCCTCGATCTCTGACTCCGCTTTTCTATACCTGAACAAGCTGCACTTCCTCCACCTGAGCAAAAACAACCTCAGCTCCCTGCCCGTGCGCTTGTTCTCCGGCGTGCCCAGGCTGAGGTACGTGTTCCTGTCCCACAACCCCTGGAGCTGCGACTGCAGCACGCTCTGGCTCCGGCGCTGGACGGCCGCGCGCCGGGCGCTCATCCAGGGGCTGGACTGCGCCTTGCCGGGCCCTGCCAACGCCACAGCCCCCGAGCGGCCTCGCCCCGGGCACCTGGGGCCCTGCTCCGTGCCGCTGCAGCTGCCCACCGAGGACAAGTGCAGGGTGGCTGGGACCAGCGTGGCCCCCAGGCCCCCCGCCCTGCCCGGCCAGCTCATCCTGCTGGCACTCGCCTGCCACGCGTGGAACAGTGAGAGGGGATGGGGCACCCTGGTGGCCACGCTTTAATGGTGTTTTACAAAGTGGAGGCTGCTTATTTTGTTTTCTTGAAATTTGTTTATGAACAATGGTTTTCACGACAGGTGGATTTTATACGGAAATAAAGGGATTTTATTATATAGGAATAAATTATTTCATTTATGGGTAATACTCTAATCTGAAATGCTAACATCAAAATTCAATGCAAACGCTCACATTGGCAAGTTCAGGGCTGGGGCTTGTGCTGGTGATGTGGGGGCTGGGGGCTGAGAATTTGACATTCCCCTCTGTCCTCCCCGTTTCCCAACTGACCACAGCCAGGTGCGACCTCCCTGTGCCCAGCCCACACTGGGTATATTGTGAGTACTGATGAAATAAGAATTGCATGTGCTCCAGGACACCTTGAGTCCTTAGAAAAGGCCCAGTCCATCAGCATCACAGTGAGCACGTGGTACCTTCCCACAGCAGGCACATGAGGATCTCTGCTGTTAGAATGTAAGACAGCGCTGGAGGCGTGGGCAAAAACACCACCATGTAAAACATTTTATCACTCAGCTGTTCCTCACTGCTCTGAGCCTCAGCAAATGTGGCTCTGCGTTTACCCCTGCAAGGAGGTCATTTGTCTCAGGGATGGTCTGTACAAGTTGTGTTTATCTTCCTGCATGCAGTCAAAGAGCTCTGTCACAGCACAATTCCAGTGCCACATCCCCAGTCTGCCTCCCTTCAGCTGCTGGGAGACACAGATCAGCCTTCTCTGTCCTCCCAAACGGAATTTTCCATTTGTGCAGGTGTATTAAAAGCCCTTATCCAATGTTTACTGGGTGCTCACAGAAGGAAGCAAAGGAATGTGTGCCAGACACACCACATTCGTCCCTGTCCTTAGAGGAATTATCCCAAGCTGATAAGAGGTAATAGAGAAATAAACCCTTGTTTAGGGCTGAAAACACACAAATCTGCACAATTTGACAAGGGAAACCTGCCATGGAGTGCAGGGCAGGACCAACCTTTGCTGTTACACCAGGGAAGAGACACACTGGGGCTTCACAACAAAACCACACATTCTGCAGCCTCATTATATTTGTGGTTAGGTTTGTGCAAAGCATTTAACAGTCAATACAACAAATTTTTCTTACATTGTCTGTGCTGTTTCATCATCTTCACTTTTCTCAGCTTCACATACTTTGAGAAGTGGTGGAAAAATACTGCAGCTGGTTTCTTGCTTTTGCATTACTCTCTATCAAGCTGCAATAGAAAAAGGCAGAAGCAAAAAAGCAAAGTCCACCTCAGCAATTTCTTAAGTCCCTAACCTAAAAGATTCAATTTTTTCCATTGAATAACCCAAACTGGTGAAAAGTTGATATGGATGAAAACCTTGCCTTCTCTGAACACTTTGAGAAAATATTCCTTCCACTTTCACACCACCACCTCATTAAACAGTAACAGGAACACAACTGAATTGCTTCCTCTATGCTATGATAAAAAGTCATAGAAATATTTAACAAGTTATCAACAGTATGCTCAGGGAGAACGTGTAGCCACATTTTTAATCCACAAAAAATGTAACTTGCAAGGAATACAAGCAGAAGGCCAGAAAACACAGGTCCTGAGGAGACAGTCTGGGCTGGCAGACATTTGAAGGAAGACCTTAAGATGAAGGGTAAGGGCAACATGCACCCACAAGGGCAGCAGCAAGTCCAACTGTTTAAAAAATTCAGTATGAACAAAGTTAAAAAAACCTCTTTTTTTAGAAAGAAAAAGCATGTGATTGAAGAAGCAGAACAAAGTATAAATACTAACAAATAATTTATTATCTAAGAGCAAGAAGAGTTTCAGGAAGAAGGAAATGTGCTAAAGTTTACATCTCCTGTTGAAAATTTTAGGTGTGTTTGACAAACCTGCTTGTTAAGAGTGTTCACTGGAGGGAAAGCACTGGGTTTGTCCTGATTCCTCTGCACTGGTCCTTCAGTGTGAGAGATCTGCTTTGCTTGGACCCCAAACGTTTCTTTCTTAAATACATCCAGCACAAGGAGATGCTCACTCATTCTGTAATTGTCAAGTACCCATTTCTCCCCCTTTAACCTGGTACCAGAAGCCAAAGAGGCAAGACAGTACAGATGCACATGGCCACTTCCAAAGTCCAAGAATTTTGACCTTACTCACACCACACCCCCAGCCAGAGCCATAAATCAGCAGAGCAGTTTCAGTGGGATGGCTGTGACTCTACTCACGGTGTATCGCTCCATCTTGAGTGAAAACATGCCATTTCCTGTGGGAAGCTTTGTTAACATACTTTTCTTGTAAAAAAATTGTACCAGTGGAAAGTTTCCAGCCAGCTCTGCACAAGGCTTCATGCAGGGAATCACTGGGGTGCTTTGCTGACACCCCACACCCAGGGCAGGGAGCACTCCCAGCCGGTGCCACCACAGCCCGTGCCCTCAGCCCTGCAGATGGCAGGGCTCCTGCTCATCTCCTCCCAGCTGCCCCAGCCCCTCTTCAGCTCCCTGTCAAATTCCTCCTTTTCACCTGCCCTTTTTTCATCTCCTACACACAGGAAAATTAATTCTCTTTCACTAAATTAGCCCTCATACAAATGTTAACCTCTGAAGCCCCCAAGGCACAACACCACAGAAGCTGCTGCTTCAAACAAACTTTGCTTTTAAGGGGTCTTTCCCTGCTGGGCTGCCAGCAGCACCAACCCCTCACCATGCTCTGAAGGAGCAGCACCTAGATCAGATTTACATCAGGATGAAGATGGTGTGAGGCACTGCAGCCCAGGAGCACCAGCTGCAACTGAAGACAGGCTGCCAAGCTGGCTCAGTGCAAATAAGGAGAGAAGCGTGTATTTAAATGTTTTTATTTCAACTGATGCTTTGCCACCATATTACATCACTTTGAATAACTTGGAATAGCAATATGATCTCAAAATATAGCAAACAGCTTGCCAAAGCAAGAGAATATGAAATCCTATGGATACAGCATCTTCCTTCTTTGGCGACAATGCTTCCTTCCATTTATCTCTAAAAATAATTTTATATTCCAGCACATTTGCTGTTCACTTTATTGAACCCTGCTGTTTATACCATTTGCCTCTTCCCTGCACAAAACCTCTCCACAATGTAGTATGGTTTTGTATCTAACAGCATTTTAAATAAAAAAGTTATAGTTTTCATGCAGATTTTTGTAAAAATTATTTTCTAGGTGCACAGAACTGAACCAAGATGCATACAAAAATGCATTCACTTCCATTCTCAGGTGTAACCTTGCCATCAGCAACACGATCATGTTACTGCAAGAGGTCCAAGGATGGTGGTATTATCATATGTAGTATAACCTTAAAAAACAAACAAACAAACCAAAAAAACCCCTTTTGATAAGCAGCAAGAGAAAAAACTGCCATGCTTTATTTGTAAAGTAATCAAAATAGTTAGATGTACAAAAAAGCACCATGTACAAAGAATACCAGAGGAAGTACATCTTCCTAATTACACATTTCTCATTTAGCATTGCGAGCTGGCCTGCAGGTCCCAACTTGTACTGTAGATTTATTTGCAAAATTAAGGATGTGGTCAAACCTAAAATATGCTTGGACTGTATGATAAAAATTAAAGTGGACTGCAGATAGAAATTAGATTTGTTTCCATTACAACTTATACCAACCACCTTATAGCCCTCAAGGGTATAAAACCACACGTCAAGTATCTGAGAAATAATGGAGTGAAAACAGCTCCAGAGCAATATTGCAAGATGCAGGTCTGCTATGAATGCATTTCTGTGAGCTCTTGATAAGTTAAACTTTCCTTTGGGAAAAGAGCACGTCTGTTGGTTATAACTCCTCCCCCTGAGAATTTTAATAAATTTGTCTTGCAAAGCAAAACAAAGTCCTTCGAACTTCAGCAGTTCCAAGGCCAACAGCATTTCAACGTGGTCACAGCCCATCTGCTACTCATGCACCCAGGGTGGCAGGTTGGGTTTTTGTTGCATTTTGGTTTTTTTCTTTTTGTGGATCATCCCTTTTATACTCGCTTCATTCCTCTGCCCATCAAGCAGGCAAACACGGTCATGACCATCTTTGGCTTCACCTCCACAAGATCCTCCGGAAGAGCATAAACTCTGGCACCAATTCTTCTTGCCATGGACACAGCATACCTATTCACCATGGAAAAATAAAGTGGTCAGCACTGAGACTGCTATCAGTAAATGGCAAATCAAATCCTGCCCCATCCAACACAATTTCACCTATTCTTCATTAAGATTCAAGATGTGGGACAGTTTAATCACACCACATCCTTTTGTTTTACACGTTTTTCTCATTTTTTGCTGTTTTCCTTTTCCACAGTGAAGTGTTTTTAATGGGAAAATTGACCTTTGAATGTCAAGTCCACTTTATTGACAGAGTTAAAGAATCTTAATTAATATTTGTTAGGGCTAGTAGCATATATAATGAGGGATTAATCATGTAACACTTCCTTTTCTGTCTGCTCCTTATGAATAACAAAGTGAGACTATTATCTGACAGAAATTTTGCTGTCATTCTGCCACTGCAGAACAGTCACAGAACACACATTTCAAAGGCATGTTTTAATGTGCATACTTTAAACTTGACAATCGCTGATGATTCAACAAGACATAAGACATACAAGGGTTCAATTCCAAAACTCCGAGCCACCACTTCAAATGAACTTCACTTCACCACTTCATTTGAACACTTTAAATGCCTGAACAAACAGGTGAGGAATGGAGTGTCACTGGTAAGAACTGCTGCAGCTGCTCTGCATTTCTCTCAGCAAGCCAGAGCTCAGCCAACTGCTCCCTCCAGTGTCACGGGCAAGCACAGCAACTCCATTTCACTAAGTGCTGCCCGTGTAGAAAGTACTGTGCTAAAAGAGACTGAAAACCACAGCAATAAACTGGTCAAAACATCTGCAGCTTGAGCCAGCACACTGAATGTGCATCCTTCCAATGCCAAACAGCTTTTGAGAGAGCAAACTTACTTAGCGTTATTTTGCTTGTCATCTTCCGACAGCTGACCAGTCTTCACTAGGTCATAGTTGATACAGCCAGGCTGGATGGCATCGATTAAATCCACAACTGCCAAGCTTGTGCTGATGGTCTTGTCCTAGAGAACACAGGACAGAGAAGTAAAGATGAGTGTCCAATCCTTAAAGCATAATTCTCACCTTAATTCATCTGCTCTGCAACATGCAACCAAAGAAGTTTTAAAGAAGCCTTTTCAAAGCAGCAGTGTTAGTGACTATTCCCAGGTGGACCAGAGGGAAAACCAAGCCGCTGCCTCAGCTTTGGTGATAGTACAATACTATTACTCCAATTTACTGCAAGTGCTCTGGAAATCCAAAGAAGTAATCATTGTGCAGGCAGCAGCTCTGCCCTGCTGAGCACAGCCCAAGGCACAATGATCACCAAATACACACCAGCTCCAGCCCCTTTGCTTGCCAGCACCTCACCTCCCATCTCTGCCCCAGATCCTGCCCACCCCCCTCCTCAGCCACTAATCCCCACTATGGGCAGTCCTAAGCATTCTCCTGTCTTCTAGCTTGAAGCCACTCAGCTCCCAGCACAGTCTGAATCCTGTTCTGTTACAACTCCTTTCTAAGATCCCCCTGCTGTTCCTCCAGCTGAGGAAAAAATTTTTGGGCACTCATCTCCTTTTGTAGGCAAGAAAGGAACCTGTACCTTGAAGTTCTGGATGGAGGTGGACTTGCCAGCTTCTTTCAGGGTCTGGTTTACCCAGCTGACTATAATGTCATCGTTGGCTTTCTGACCATCACCCAGGTCCTCGAGGACATTCAGCGTGTACCTGAAAACCAGCAGAGAGAACAAGATCAGGCACAGAGCCAGGACAAAGCCATGCAGCCAGGACGCAACATGAGCCATGGCAGCTTGGAAAGTCTTTACATAGTCTCAGCTCTGGGTTTGGTTTTTTTTTTTAAACTCCTCTAGCAAAAATAAAGAACCATGTATCCTATCTGAAGTATGATTTCCATTAAAGTGTTATTCTTTCTAGCATTTCATGTCCTTTAATAGGAGCTAAAAAAATTGCCTGGGCTCAGGACACTTGTTAAACTGTTTTATCATTGAGCATTTGCTCCATAGGGGTAACACATAACCTAAAAGGTGTGGATTACCTCAGGAGTTTGCATGCAGACCTCTAATGTCAAATTAGGAGCTACCACACACCTTTTTTCCAGACATATATTTGCATAATCTTACAATTCTTCAGAACTAGGTAACAGGAAGATAAAATTTATCTGTTATTAAATTTCTTCTTTCCCCCATTCCAATGCAAAAGAGTTCTATAAAGCAGCCCCAGAACATTTCCCTCTCAAATTCCAATTAAAAATCAGAACGAAAAAGTTGTGTGATGTTACTGCTCAGGGTTTCTGCTTGTGGACCAGACTTGAGCAGGTGAGAGAGGTGATCCTTGTCACAGGATGATCACAGGTCCACCAACAGGCTGTCCACTGTGTGCTCCAGCCTCTCATGTGCAGCTCTATCACAGTTTTGTGCAGTGTGTCTCAGACATCCCCCAAAGGACAGAGGTTTTACAATCATTCTGGGTGACCTGTTCCAGTACTGCAACACTCTCGTGGAAAAAACTTTCCAAATTCTGTACATTCACAAGTCTCACATGTTTGAGAGGGGTCCTACCTTCTCATCAACTGCCAGACCAAGGCCAGGGTCAGTGTTGGGTTTCCATCATTCAGATCTTGCCCTCCAATGCCAACCAGGGAGAATTTAGCTGGATGCTTTCCCAAGTCTACAGCGTAGTTACAGTTTTCCAGCTACACAGGACAAGAGTTTAAACAGCAACATCACTCACAAACAGACACAATTGACTGGAATCCTTGAACAGGACGTTTTAGTGTCCATGGCTTCCTTTAAAGTCTTTTGACATGTTTACCTTTTTCATATTTGCTCCAAGTTTAGGGTACGGAGGCTTGTTAACCTTATTCCAGTCAACAGGAACTTTGATCTTCTCATATAATTGTAGTATTACCAGTGCATCCTGGAGATCACTAAAGTGGAAAACACGGATTAAGTCTAATGCTTCGAGATTTGAGTGCACTCTTTGTCACATCATGAATAATTACTATTCTTTACAGGTGTTTGCAATTTCAACAACAACAATAAAAAGAAAAAAAAGAAGAAGCTGTGTCTCCCAAGAGCCTAAAGCTTACCCATAGAGGTGATTTACATGGGGGTTCACACCCAGGGAGTTCATCCAGTTGCGGAAGGTCCGCTCCTCACGTGTCTCTCCTACATGATGGAAAACAGGTTCATTGCAAATTCTGCAAGTTCAAAGCTGAGCAGGGATTTCCACCCTGAAAGGCAGGGAGCTTTGAGCAGCAGAGCTCACCAGGAGGTTTTAAGCAGAAAGAGGTTTTTTTTTTTCCTACTATAATTTTTTTCAAAGGAAGAGAGTGACCCTATCTAGTCTTGGATGTCATTTTGATTTCCTCAGGCCTCAGAAGAGCCTTTTGCACTTTCTGCAAGAAAAATGAGCAGAAAGGTCTTTCACATGGGTGTTAGCTAACTGCTGTCACAGCCCAGCCCCAGTTGTGCCAACAATTAGCATTCCCATGGACATCTCACTGCATTTCTGAGGTTTTCTTGCCCATCACAGGAAACAGCAAAACCAAATTCCCCTGCATGGTGAGTGACGGGATGCTGGCAGAGTGCCTACAGGTTCAGGCTCCACAACAGGGTCAGAGCAGCTGAACAGGCTGCCAGGTGCCCTTCTCATCTGCCCCAAACGAGTAAACAACCACTGCAGCACTGAAGCCTCAAATCACAGGTGTTACTTCAACAGAGATACCTCTGCAGGGCACAGCCTCCAATGACACAACTGATTACTTTAGACAGTCCCCTCCTGCTAATTTTTGTGACTGATAATGGCCATCACCTTCCAAGAGGGTCCAGTCGATGTCCTGGTTTTCAGGCTTGGTAAGTGCTGGGTACTTGTTGAACAGGTTGGCCACGAAGGCCAGGTTCAGTTTGGGGTTGCCACTGACCACGTCAGCCGGCGTGACGAACTGCCGGCAGCCGAGCCGATCTGCCTGCTGCAGCATGAACTCTGCCCTGCGCAAGTCATCCTTCTCCTGCAGGGATGCAATGGACAACAGCTGTCATGGAACAGACTGGGCTACACTACAAAGCAGATGGGAAGCTCCTGAGCCCTGTCTGGAGCAATGTCACAAGTCCATGCTTGGCATCAGTCACTAAGCGGGTGAAGGGATGAGGCACACACACCAACCCCTGCTGCTGTGCCACTGTCACGGCTTGTCTTGCTGTTTTTCTTAGCATGGTGCTTTCCAAGCTCACATGCCGTCAAAGTTTAATGCTTTTGGAACTCAGCGGCTCAAAAGAAGTCAATATGCTCCCAAATGGAGCGAGCCCACTAAGGATTTCTCAATCATCACTGTTAATTGGAGGGCAGTGACCAGGCTGGCAGCAAGCACCCACTGAGCACACACCTGAGGTGTGCACATGGTCACTGACATTGTACACGCTCTAGAAATTAAGATACCAGGTTACCCAGATGTCACGGGGCAATGATAGGGTACAGGGAGCTCCTGATTCTACAGGATGATGACATGACAGCCTGAATACTTACATTGAAACCCGACATGTTAATATCAATCTGAGGCTCTCCTTCCTTCTGCCCTTTGGGTGCAATTTGATTGAGGAGGTGGAAATAGGCTCTGGAATCCTGAAATGAATGAAAAAGAAAATTCAGCTCTCCTGCACAGCAGAGAATACACCATAACAATTCATTTCAAGCTCATTTTTAGCAAGTAACCGTGCATAATTGGCTTATGTACCTTTACTGAATTGCCAAAATCTGTAAGCTTAAAAGAGAGCACAATGGTAGAAATCCAGGCAGCAGGAAAGGAAATAAAGGGAAAAGGTTAGAAATATTTAAGATAACAATTATGTGGTTTGATTGTTTGAAAACTGCCTTTGCTACAAGCTCTGGTGTCACAGCCACCTCTGCAGTGGCTGGAGGAGACAATGACCCCATGCTGCTCACACTCATGGCCCCCAGATGCCCCAAGGCAGCCCCAACCTCTAAACAAGGCAGCCATTCCTACTGCCACAACAATGATGAAAATGGCTCAGTGAAGACAAATTCCAAGCAAAAAGCTAATTATAAGATGTTTGAATGTTTTCTTCTGTGCCTGCCCATTAGCTAGAACAGCTTAGAGGAGAGATGGTCACAAACCAGGAGGAGCCAAGAGCTGTAGTGATTATTTATCAACCACAAGTCCTTTCAGTCTTCAGCACTAAGGAGGACCTCAGCATACCATGGCAGCCTAGGGGATGCACCAGAGAAGCCAACAGCTACCAGTAACACTGGAAGTAATTTTGAAGTTAGAAATAAGAGTGACCATGCACACAACAGGTCAGATCTATGATCCTCACACACCTCAATTATCAATTTCTTTTTCTATCTCAATCTTCTTTCTCCTACTTGAAACTGCTGGCCATGTGAATAAGCTCCAGAAAGCTGCTGAGACCAGTATCCAGATGCCCCACACTAACCCAGAGCCACCATCCTCCATTTCTCATCAGTGCCCTCACTCACATGTGAAAAGCAGCTTTAAGAGTCCCCACTCCCATTCATACTAAACCCAGTGTGAAGAATAAGAGGTCTTGTCTCCCTTCCTCTCTGCAGCCCATCTCCTGCCAAGAGTATGTGGAAGTCTCACTCTCCAGTGAAGCATTTCCCCCTGTTATCTCCATCCAATATGGATTAAGGACATTTGAAAACATAAAAGCAATACCAGTTTCATAGCTGATTAAAACACACAACAGCAGCACTGGAGGAAACAGACAGTTCAACACTGGGCTCACCCTCATGGCAGGAGAGAACAGCACTGCAGGACCTCAAATACAACATCCCAAACCCCCCTGGTAAGAGCACCCAGTGTGTTAGGGTCAAGAAAGGTCCTGCCTGAGGATGAAAGGCCTCATTTGCACATGCAAACATATCCCTGTCCAGCTCCCAGTCTTTTCCCAGGCACTGCAAATCAGGAGAGCTTTGGTACCTTGATATCTGAGCTGAAGTTACTGATTTTGTGCCAGCCCGCGTTTTCCAGGTGGAAGTTGGCCCATCTTAGGAGCAGTTCTTCTGGGGATAGTTTCATAAGGTCCTCCAGATTTTCACCATCACGAAGTAAGGCAGCCAGTGCTACAAGAAAAAGGATTGTGAGGGAAGAGTCAAACCTGCAGACCAGATTTTGAGCTGCGGCAAGATTTCAGGGGGGTACAATACTAACTACTGATTATGTCAAAATATTCTGGGTATTAGCAGAGTTTTCCTGAGTTGGTTGTTACACAGAGAGGAGTATAAATGATCTAGAAATACACATGTAAAAAAGTATTTTCCCTTTTCTTGTGTAACAAAATTCTCTGGACTTTATGTGCAGTCTTTTAAGCTGATGACAGGAAGCTAAATGCAAATGCACTTCTATCTCAATGAAAAATGCTTCCAAGCAGTTTCATAAGCACCATTAAAAAAACCCAAAGGAGCCAAGATAAGCACCCTTTCAGCTGGCCAGTGCTTCCTCTGCCATGAATTTTCAATCTAAACCAAACAATGTCAACACTTCATGATGGGGAAGCTTAAATAAAAGACACTGAAGCCCTTCCATCCATCTGGATGCTCTGATAGCACATGCAGGAATATCAGAGCTCTTCAGATGATTTGAAAAGTTTAAATTTTTGAGGCTGTCATGCAGACCAAGTGAGCACAGGGAGAGATCTGAAGCATCAGTCTCTCACCACCAAGGACAAAGTGAGAGCTCAAGCTGCTCCACTGACAGTAGCAAGGAGGATTTTAGAACCAAATAACTACCACAGAGCTGCAGCCTCCTTTTTAATTATTTTTCTTGGAGAAAGCTATGCAGTTGTCTATAATCCTAAAAGGATCCAAGCAGCTTTTGCCACATCCCAACACCATTAGAAGCCTGCAGCTGGAGCAGCCTAGGGCATCACCAGGCAGTGTGTGCCCAGGCTCAAGCCAAGCTGCATCTTGACTTACAGGCTGGTGTTCAGCCAGCTCTCCAAGGCTGATACACATCACCAGGGTGGCACAGCCCACCTGCATGAACCTGCTGCACAGCCACCAAGAGGCTGGAGAACATTCAGCTTGCCACATGCCCTGATGACCCTCCTTCCAGCAGAGAGGAGGGGGGGAAGAGGCAGAGGCAGGGCTGGCACAAGCCACGCTGTGTCTGTGCTGTAGAGGCAACCACTGGGGATTCCATTTACCTTCATTTCTGCTGAGCTCGATGTCAGCGAACAAGCCGATCTTGATGACCTGCCAGAGCAGCCCAAGGACCAGGTGGGGCTTCCCTTCCCTCAAGTCCTCCGCGCCAATATTGACAACATGACAGCCGATGGCAGAGGCGGAATTCAAGGCCAGGTTCAGGTTCTCCTGCAAACAGCAGAGCCCAGTCACACACAGTCCAGGGAGATGCTGCTTTCCCTTTCATCCAGCACCAGCAGAGTGGAGGCTGCCCCTTGTCCTTGCTCCAGCTCAGCAGAAACTCCAGCTCAGAGGAAACACTCCCAGCTGAAGTTTTAAGGGAGCTGTGGTGGCAGCAGGCTGAATCAATAAGAACTGAACGAGGCACCAGGGTTTAATTTCAGCCTCTGGTGTTCAGTTTCAGCCTCCGAGTTAGTTGCATCTAGTGGCATCAACAAGAATAAGGCTAGAGAAGTGCTAATTTACACACACAGAGGGATCCTCACAAAAACAACCCGCCCTAGTATGACATGATTCATAGTTACCACCAATATCACTGTTTAAAAAAGACAGTGCTGTACCTAATCACCACAGCAATATCACATGTGCACAACATTTCAGCCACTTTACCCATTTTGTCATTAATTCAGCATTTTTTAACCATGCCCACAGAACTGTCAATTATGCATGGTACAAAACTGCATTTAATAATTAAACAGCAGCTATAAAATTTGCTCCTTTCCAACATTCCACAATCATGCCTTGAGCTACCATGCTACATTCATTAATTCTATATTAATATGAATTTCAGAAAATAAAATACAGAAATGCTTTATACCTGAATTATGAATGGCGTGAGCTTCTTCTTATTAATTGCTCTTTCATCAATTGTGTCAGGAACAGAAAGATTGATCATTTTGCTGTTAGGAGGAAAACCAGTGATATTTGAACAACACTTAGTATTTAATCTGAACAAAACCCAGTGCACTGTGACAATACTCACCACAGCACACTTCCTTTAGCCTGCTTGTTTTTGTGTAATTTTTTTTCCATAAAAATCAGGATGGCATAAATCAGAAGTTAATATTTACATTATCAAGAATGTATTTGTAACTAATAGCTAAGCCTGAAACTTTAAACATGTTCCCATCCACTACTGATCTCAGCTGCTGGAGCAAAAAGAGCACATGAATTATTCACAGTGTAGTCCCTGAACTAGTGAAGACTCATTGCTCTGCTGACATCCACTGCACATTCTAGTAAGACAACAAACCTCCTCCTATTGTCAAGGTTTACTACTGCTGGCAAGAAAACCTACCCCAAGAAAGAACAAACACTTGGAGAGCTCAGTGGGGAGCATGTGAGCACAATGAATTTTTAATCAACACAAAAAATGGCAAATTTAAACTTTATAGTATGAACTACTTCCTACTCAGTTCAGTCTTTGCCTAAAGCCATGAATTACTTGAAACTTGGGAAATAAATAAACTAAAAATATGCATCACAAGCTAAAGTTAAAAATAAAAGCAGTTAAAAGAAAAGAGGTAACTCACTTAAACTTACTTTGTGTATTGATACAGAGATCCTGAAACTCCAGGCTGATCCAGTTCTCCACTATATTAATTCACTTAAAATAAAACAAATGAACCTAACCCATAAAACCAACAAAAATCTCATACACAGAAAGTTGCTGGTATTTAGCAGCCCTGGATGCCTTCTGTTCTCAGCATGTAACAGAATAAGTCACCTAACCTACTTAGCGCAGTTATTAAAAAGAACAAGAAGACTCCCAGAAAATCCAATTTTGGGTTAATGCATAATAAGGTCACGAACATTCCCATGGAGAACACTGTCTGCCTAAACATCCAAGAGAATGGGTCATTTATCACATGTGCCTCTCCTCAAGCTACCCAGCACCAGGCTGGGTTTGCACCAGGACAACTCCTGCTCCCACAAGGCACCTTCTGCCCCCTCAGCAAACTCAGTCTCAAGCCCAAACAAAAGCACTGGATGAAAATATCAGCTGCACCAAGGCTGAGGCATCACACAATGGCAATGAAAGCCTGAGCCTCTTTTTATATGTGCAACACGTTATGCACACACACCAGTCACAAAACCAGCCTAGAATAGGATGAAAATTCCCCAAACTGCATTTTCAGAAAGTTATTTTCCTGCTTTTTAACTTCTTTAATTCAGGAGCCATCATGACTTACCATAGCACAATCCCATCTCCCACAGCTTTGAACAGGTCATCTGTATTTGGGTTCATCGGAATAACGTGCCGACAGTCGGGATCGTTTTCCAGGGCTTTGTTTATCCAGTTTACAAAGGCATATTTCTCTTCCTCTAAGATAACCAAGCATAAATTTAATACAGTTTTTTTCATAACAAAGATTTTCCCGAAAGAAGCAGAGTACAACAGCCCAGGGAAATAACAGCCCCTCTATCATTACCATACATTTTATTAGTCATACAAAGTTTAAAGAAAGAAGACTCTCACAGCTATCACAATATTCCTGTTATTGACTTGTTACTTAACAGCTTTATCATACTCAAGTGTGACACAAGGACTTCATCAGCAAGCACAGTTAACAAAGCAAATAAGAACACATTTAACTTCTACACTGTTAAATTTGCAGCACATAAATTCTGTCCTGTTTCACCCTGACGTGAGATCACTCAGCTCTCAGAGCACTAGAGCACAGCACACGGCATGGTGTGGTAGAAATGGGCTGGCTTTGGCATAGGACCTCCAAAAACCCAAGAGAAGAGTGAGAGCCAGAGTGGTACCTGAGTAGGAGTGCTGGGTCCCCTCGCTGGAGAGCTCTGAGGTGCCCCCGATGGCACAGATTCCTTCCTTCCTGTTAATGGCTCTCCGGAACGTCTTAGCGATATCGCTGCTTTTCACCTCCTGGAAGATCTACAATTTAAAGTGCTCTGTTAGGCAAGAAAAATCCATCTTCATAAAATAAAAAGGACCACAAGGAGCTATTTCTTCTCAGCTTTAAAGCAAACTTCACAGTAAAATCAGCAAATGTGAAGGGCCCAGCAAGGGTGTAGTGGTATTAAATCTGACATGGACAGTGGGCAGAGTCATCCCACTTTCTCAACCACACACGGCAAGTGCCTACTGAAACAGAAGCATTAGGCATGAAGCACCTTGCATATATTTACCTTTGCAAGTGGATTTCAAGAGACCACAAGAAAAAAAAACATGAAACCTTTGCAGTCTGAGCACAGGTAATACATGCAGCAGGTCCTGCAGGGCCAAACTTGAGAAAGCTGTGGTGCAATTTTAACCCTTCTGTATAAGCCAGATGCTCATGTGACTGTGACTTTAGTTCACACAAAAGACTTCATCCACAACCCAACAACAATTCTCTTTGAGCATATAACAGTCAAATCTGCAATAAAGTGTAACAATGAGTGCTCCAAGTAAAGATTCCCCCCTCCTCAACAGCAGGCTTCACCTAACTGGTGAAACACCCTCTTGTTGGAGGGCTGCAGAGATGCTTTAGCACAGAAGACTGCACATGCCATTTGCACAGGTTGGATGCTACTGTTAGTGGCCCCAAGGCCCTACAGAACTGAGCAGCTACTAGTAAAAAACACATTCAGTGGCTGGAAAGCATACTGTAACTCTCTCAGAACTGAACTAAATTAGTTTCAACCAAGCTGAAAACACAAATTAAATATATAGAGGTTCTCTAAACACCACCCAGAAAAGGACAATGAAACTATAGGGCCAGGCTTCTGGTTGTCACACCTTACCTTCCCCATCCCTTAAACACAGGGAAGGTGGCAAGTCAAAATGATGATGCAGTGCAGTTAAATCATGCCCTGATGGCATGTAGAGGTTGATCAGGTAAAGCTGACTGAAGATCTGAGAGCCTAAAAGTTGGGGGATTTCTGGTTGATTGGCTTTAACCACAAGGATTTTGTTTTAGATCTATTTATTTTAAAATTTCTTGGGTTAACTACTATCTTCTTGAGAATATGTGCTCTAATGCTGAGATACCACTGAATCTCTTGGTCCCAACGTAAAGACAGTTCATGTCATTTTTTTGCATCATAAACTCCAGCAAAAATGCTCAGAGCAAGAGTTCAGTTTGTAAAAATCATACAGCTAAGCATTGCTGCTAATGTACACCTCAGCTACCCTAAGACATTTTGTCTTTACTCAATCATTGGTACCTTCCAAATGCAACAGAAGAGATTTATTTCTTCCTTCCTAGTGCAAAGTTAAGAGTTATAGATCAGCTCAAACATGCACTCAGCATGCAAGTGTTTACAAACTGCAAACTCCAACTTACTAGTTGACTCCGAACTCAAAAAGTTCAGAGGGTCTGAAAACAACTAAGGAACAGAAAGTGAAGATAAATTAAGAAATATCAAGAAAAGTAATTGACATGAAAACAGCTCCCTCAATGTACTGCATATACTTAGTTACTCCTTCAGCATTCAGTCATCAGAGCATCAAAAGAATGAAAAACATGCAGAGAAGAAATTTTGCATTTTTGTAAAAATTAATAAATGTTTAAATTCTGGCCTATTTCTACTAAAAAAGACTGATCTTTATTGTACCCATCACCTTATTCCTGTTTTTCCCTTTCCAGGCGAGAGATTTGAATTTTCCTAGATTAGCACCTAACACAAATCCAAGTGTGTCTTGAAATGCCCTTTCAACCCTTTAGCAAATACTTGTAGTCCCATTAAACACGAGAAAGGAAATCATACTGATACACAGGGAAAACAAGCATTCATCTGTGTGCCTGGAAAAACTGAACAGCTTCCAGTAAATACTGTAAGCTTGGATCATTGCAAGTCTTTCTTTCCAGCTGTCACATCATGTGGAAACAGTATTTTGGCCTCCAATGAAGCTATCACACAGTAAAACCACATGGATTCTTTTCGGTTGGCTGGTTGGCTTTTGTTCAAAAACCAGCCAATATTTCTCCTCTGTCCAAATCTAAAGGCTGTCAATAACAGCACAAAAGACTGATCATATACAAATACCTGTACAAAGAACTGATTTTTACATGGCTAGAATGATCAGTTTGTCAAAAGAAAATTAGGATTAGGGCAAGTGGCTGAGAAGTCAGGTTTGAGCACTTCTATGGTCGTCCTTAGCTTTGTCTAAAAGGGGCCCCCCAGGCTGCTGGCAGTTCAGAAATATCACTTACATAGACGAACTCTTCAAAACTAATCTTCCCATCTTTGTTCTTGTCACCATCGATCATGAGCTTCTGGATGATCTCTCTCACTTTGTAGCCAGGCAGAGGGAGGCTGGCCTCCTTGAACAGCTCGTGCAACTCGTAGTCACAGATGAACCCATTGCTGTTGAGGTCTGAGGAAGAGAAGAGGCAGCAGAAGGTTTTAGAAAAAATGTGCCTGCACCTGACAGAACTGACCCCCAACAGAGGGGCAAAAAGGTGACCCCCCATGTCCAAGAGCTTCATGGAGAGCAACCTGCACACTGGGGACCTGCTGAATCCATGCAGGGCATGGGCACACAGCAGGATGGCCACACCAGAAATATCCAGGAGTACATTGTTTAAAGGACACCCCTAGTAACCAAAGGCACACACTAAATACACACAGCATCCTCAGAGAGTGCCCCAGCACAAGTCCTGGGAACCCTCCAGCTCTGCAAACAGCAGCTTTGAAGCAGGACTGACCACGATGACTCTGGGCACATGTGACCAGTCTGGTGTTAAAGTTTCACAACAGAACATCTGTATTTTCATAAACAATCTCCAGAATGTCTCTTTTTATGCCGAAATACCACAGCCCTCGCATGTTAAAAATAGATGGTCATGAAACACAGCACCTCTTATACTCTGAACTAAAAACACCAAGTCAGCTCTGCAGTTGCATTTTTATCATGTTGTCAATGATATTCTCCATTTAACACTGACAGCAAATTGCAGATATTTTATTGCTGCCCAAGAATGCTCTGCCAGGACATTTGCTTTCACAGTCTATCACCAAGCCACAGCAGCACTGTGTGTTTAGTGAGATAGTGTCACCTACTAGACTGAGGAAGAAAACAAGAATCTAGTGTGACACGGGAGCTTTGCACATAACAGATCCCAACCTCTTTGGGGACATCACCACATCTACTGACCACACATGGCAAATCCAGCATCCCCAGACCTTCTTCAGACAAGTGAGGTTTTCCAGCCACTGTGGACATGCAGGGCTTGGGTGCCTCCTTCCCCAGGCTAACCAGGAAGAGCAGAGTGCTGCTCACAGCAGAGCCGGCGCCCAGATTTCAGCAGAGTTGGGTCCACAGGCAGACAGAGCATTTGAAGTGGCTCTACAGCCCAGATTCACACCTCAAGACATAAGTATGACTCTCCAGCCCCATCTTTGGAGAGGCAGGGATTCAGGGTGTGTTGTGCTGTTACTGGCTCGGTAACAGGATGCTAAAATCCCTTTGCTGTAGGCAAGTGCTACAGACAGCCCAGGGAAGTTAATTTAGTGCCTGAAGAGCTGCACCAGCCCCAGAATTTGGTTTTCTTCAAGAGGGCATCTCACCACAGCCACTGGTGTCAGTATTTATATTTGAAGGGAGATAGTTTCAAGAATAAAGAAAACAATCAGGATAGCTCTAAGGTCCAGGTTTTTTTTTAAACCAAATTGTGGAGGTCAATTTACTTTTAATGAGGATTCTGTGGGTTTTAGGTTTTGTTTCACAGCAGGGTTCCAGGAGGCTGCATGTTTGCACCACCACTCCAACCACTGCACCACCAGTCCTCATTTTCCAGATCCATATGGGAATACGGGATTTTAAAATTGTTTTTATCAGTTAGCAAGAAAGTGAAACTGCTCAGTGGCAAATATCTGAAGTAACCAGAGCAAACCTGTACTCCTTCCTACACCCCAGTCTCTGTGTCTCAGACTAAGGAACAGCATCAATTCCAGTGGAATAATAAATATACTAAACTACTTCATGAAAAGTCAGTGTTTACAATAGTGCTGAGGAAATAAAGTGGTTTGGGGCAATGATTAATGATAACAGTAGGCTGCTCTCTGGCCCTCAATTTTAGAATTTTATTCTGAAATAATACAAGCTTTAAAAGGCAAGATTTATTAACAGTCCAGCCTGAGATGTCATGAGCAAACTATTTCCCCTCTTGATAAATCACAGCTTCTTCTATTACAGTATTTTTATTACTGAATCTAACTTCACAATATGCATCTTTTCCCCTCCTTACAGCCAGTGAGGAAAATAAGTCAAGAAGGGATTTCCTAATCTCCAAGGCCTATGAACCTAAAACAAAACTCTGCTTTCACCCTCAGCCTGCAGCCAACTCCCTCGCTTTTGCCTGTGCCTGACTGAACCAACCAAAATCCCTCAGCATGCTGCCAAATTAAGCAGGTAAATCCAAAAACATCTGTTCAGCACTTCTTCCAATCAATCCACCACCTAAGTTTTACAGCTACCCAAATGTTAGAGTAGATGTAAGCAGCAGGCAAAGGACAGAGAAAAATAAGACTTCAAAATATAAACTGTATCCTTGATGGGATACAATTTTGATTCAGATTTGGTAAAGGCTTTCCTCTTGATGTGTCTAGGTTAAGAATTCAGAAGTGTCTCTGATTCAGGCTTGCATGTGCTAAGTCTGAGCCTATTCAGATGCAGAAGGGATAAAACCTTACACGGTATTTAATGAGGCAGAAGCCTCTTAGGTGAGACATCAGGAAACTGAGCTCCAAAGTCTGCAACTCCAATAAGGGACACATGGATAAAAAGATGCTGAAACCTATTAAGACCTTGGTTCTACACATGAAGCCCTGCAGGGTAGGATGAGGAATTTACTCCAAGCTGGGTCAACATCTGCCCAGTTTGGTTTCATTCATCCTGCAATCAGCATCTTCCCAGTCCTCCAGGCGCACTCAGTTCAAAGATTTACATTTGCTCACTAAAAAAAAAAAAAAATAAATAAATAGGAGCTCTGTCACACTGAAATGCAGCGAGCCACTGAAATGCACACTCACAAGGGAGCTCACATAGCTCAGCAGCATGGCACAAAGAAAGATTTTGCCCATCAGGAAAGACTGCACTGAGCTCAGATAAACAGCACAAAATCAAGTGTGAAGGATAACCTTAACTCACTCAAAACCTTTGATTCACAGGACTTGGGACCTAAGCTCTTGCAACCCTTAACAATGACTCGAATACCCACTTGTACGAGCTACTCTTCCATAGTATTCTGGAAAAAAATTAATCACTGATTTACTTGACAGAGTAAACGGGGATCCATGTACCAGACACTTGGGAGTGGGAATTACAAGCAAATCAGGTCTGTTAGTTTAACTGTAAGACCACACACCAAGTTACTAGTTTTGCACTGAAAATGCTCTCATTTCATGTTTTAGCTTCTTGGGCACAGAAGGGCAGATTTGAGTGTTAAAACTGCTGGTTTTACCATAAAGTGGTGCTGGCCTGTGGTTCTGGCTTGGTAGCAGAGTCAAGTAGTGACTGGCTATGAGATGGAAAATAGACCTGTTCTTAACATGCCAACCAGCCTGACATGACAAACAGACCAGAGACCCCTACTCCACAGGGCAGCTGCTCCCCCTTCCTAATCTCCCTGCTCCCCTTCTGGCATCAAATGTACAAAGAAGCAGCATTTAAAAAGAAAAAAAAAAAAACAAAAAAACAAAACACCAAAAAACTCCACCTCTGCAGTACCAGCCAGTTCCAAAACTATTTCCAGCATCACTGCAGGCCCACCATATGGTGCCTTGCTGGATGTCCTGCAACAGGCCCTGACTTCAGACAGAACTCTCTAACAAAATCTGAGCTGGTATTCAGCAGCTGAAGAGGCTGTCAAAATAGAAGCCATCCCAAATGAAATCGTTCGGCGGCCTGCCCAGGATTACTAATGGAAGAAAGCGAAATTGTTTTAACAGACAAGCTACAGCCTGGATTCATTATAGTCTGCCTGATGGAAAGGAAACTACAGCACATCTGAAGTTTCCTATTTCTACTGAAAGATGCATGCATGCCAGCGTGCTAAAGCTGGGAAAGGTCAGGGCAGCAAGGCACGGCACCTCTGCTGTGTGCAGGTGGCGCAGCAAAGCCACAACGAATCCCAAAAGCTGCTTCAAGCTCCAGCTCAGCTTCCTCCCGAGGACAAGTACTTAAAATAGCTTAAAATAGCTTAAATAACAGGATGCAAGAGGGGAAAGTAAACCCACACGTTTCCTTTTAAGGACATATGCTCAGCAGGACACACTAGGATCACAGATCCCCATTTGCCCTAAGCAAAGGTTTCGGAGCATTGTTTTACCACCTTGCAGTGCTGAACAAAGTGTTCAGCCGAGTTATGATTTTTGAGTACTTCATGTTTCCAGAAAAGATGCTTATCTCTGCTTATCTTAGAAGGAGAGAGAATGAAGACAAATAAACAGAGCAAGTTTGTGGATTTTTTTCTGCCACGCCTCCCCTCTGAAGTGCCCCTGTTTGGCCAAGTACTCACACAGGCACCTGTTCCACAGAACAAATTCAGAGATCCAATGAGATCTGGAGCAACCTGTTCTTCTCCCACTAACCTGTGGGTCACTCAAAGCCTAGACAGTTCCAGTGCCCCACTAATTACTGTTTTCAAACACTACAAAGCTTTTTTCCCCCGCTGCACTTCACCACTAGGATCAGTTCCAAGACAAATAACTGCCTGGAGGATGGTGGGAGCTGCTTGTCTGTGCTATAGCTGGCTTCAGTGATAACCTTTAACAGTGGTTTCTCACCTGTGGACTGTTTTAATAAGCAGTAGGATGTTTGTGGGACTCGTGCCTTTTGCTGGCTGTCAGAGAACAGCACATCAGTTGCATGGGAGAGAGGAAATACCTTCAAGTGGCATGGAAGGCAAGTGGTGACAGAGCACTTAGTAACACACCTCACTGCCTTCCAGCATCCCCAGATGTCTCAATCCAGTCCAGCTGCAGACAGAAAAGCTGGTCAAACACAGACCTTTAAAGCCCCATCAACCTACCCATCTAGAGCAGCAACTTGTTGGAGTTCAAGCAGGTCTCCAGGAAGCCCAACCAGCTGTGCATTGGAGCAGGGCACATCTTGGTGAGCAACATTCACCCTGTGAAATGTTTCCTCCTCCCCACATCTCCTTCATGACATCCTAGAAGCCAGCCAGCTGAGTTTTGCTATAACTATGCTTCTCAGCTGCATTCCAAATCTTTCAGATAGCTGGGAGATGAAAAACAGGCTTCATTTTACATAGCAGTCTTAGTCCAGCTTCTGTTCACATTCACTGAAGATGTTATTAGAAGTTCACAGTGAAAGCCAGAGACCAGCTCTGTATCCCAGGGCAAACATGGCTCCTTCAGGCAAGAATAAAGGGAATGAGAGCATTAAAGACACTCCTGACAGGTGTGTCCCACATGCTTGCGGGCTCCACCATGCCTAAAAGCACACAAAACAAGGCAGTTGAAAAGAACTAGCAGATCCTATCTCATTTGTGGGTATGTCCAGGATAATTAGCACATCTCTCATTAATATTTAAGTTCTGACACTGCCTTTATAATTTAAAACCAAACACAGACCCACATCCTGATCAGGGTGAGCTGGTTTCCTACAAGGAACCAGGATTTGACTTGCGTTTCTCTGTGTTTCCGAACTAATCTTGATCATTTCCCCCACACTAATGACAAAAAGCCACCACATTCCAGAGAGGTTAATAATTCTAAATGTATCCAAGGACAGAACAGACTGCCTACATCTCAGCCTTATTGAGATCTGCACTAAGAGGTACATTAGAGGGAAACACTATGCTTCCTCCCAAGGAACATCTCCCTCTGTGGCAGCTCACTTCCACCTGCTGCAAAAGTCTTGAGACGAGCAAGAGAGGAGAGGGAACTCCTTAAAATGCAACTTCCTTCAAGTTCCAACAGGGGATACTGCTCCATGAGAATCAGCTGCCTCTGAAACTCACATTTCTCTCTGCAGATGGGAAATTCTGAGCAAGTGAGAGTTTTCACAGCCACTCTGCCCTAGAGGGTGGTACCACCCAATACAGATAAGAGGCAACTATGATTTTATATATATAACCAGTTCTCAAGTGATGCCCATGTCCAGTTAGGAAAACAAAATGCTGGCTCTCACTGCTTGTGCAACTTGATCCTGGCCAGTGCCAGTCCCGGGTGTGGTTCCCCAGCTGCACACACTGACCTCAGTCCCCCACGGCTGTGCTCCAGCGCCCAGCCCACCCCTCCCTGCTGGTTCTCTGGCCCTTCAGTAAGCCATATCAAGAAACTAAACCAACAGAAAATCATTTTCTGCATTATGTCAGTTCTTTGCCCACTTCAGCTTCCTGAAGCAGCCTGCCAGAGGCTTCTGTGATGCCAGCACAGGGGGAAAGCTGGGAGGCAGGAGGAACAGCCCCTGGAGGAGGCTGTGCAGCCCCTGGAGCACGGCAGGCTGAGGGAGGTCAGCAGAGATGGAGCCACCAGAGGGCAATGGAGGTGTGCTCAACACACGGCACTGATCATCACCACGAGCTGCTCGATGAGGCCAGGTAAACAAATTCAGTTTTGCTTACAAGCCCCAAAATGCACCTGCACAAACCAGAAATGCAGCACCTACACTGACCATGCATACAGCACAGCCAATCTGCCAAACCAACACCACCAGAACCAAGCACTGTGCAAGCCCTGAAGTGCTGCCAAGGCCAAAGCAACACAAAACCTGTTTGGACAATTCTTCTGCCATCAGGAAGCAACAAAGCCCACCCTGGAGCAAGAGTGCAAGGCTGTCTGCCAGCGCTCCCTGATAGCCAGACTGCCTTGTCCCTGCCTTTGTGCTCCTTGGCCAAAGTGACAAGCCAGAAGCAACAAAGCTGCCAAGGGACTCCTTGGCACAGAGACAATCACAAGACCAGCAGAATGCCCACATCCTGCTGGCACTGCTGATCATCACAGGGGTGGGATAAATCCAATTCAAATGTGCAGCAGACAGGAGCAAGGTGCCCTCCTCAGTGTGACTTACCAACTTTAGCAAAAGCCTCCTTGAGTTCCTCCAGCTCATCTTTGGAGATTTGCATGGTGTTGGCCATCTCATGAATTTAGGGAGTACCTAAAGAGAGAAAAAGAACTGTATGAAACCAGGCTGCATTCAACAACACACAGCAGCATAGCAACAATCAGTGCCAGTGTCACCACAGTTCCCGGAACCATGTTTATCTTTCCACTAAGAAAACAGATGTGTCAAACTCAGAGATGGGAAATACACTCTTTAACAAGTCAAAAAGCCCATTAGCCTTGTCAATATTTAGCTCTGTATATTGTTTTATGAATATGGTGTTCTGCACATATTAAGGTACCTGCTGTCAGTGTACCCTCTAGGTCAGAACTCACATCTCCAGAGATTTTCCACAACTTTGAACAAAATCAGAATCCAGTGTCAAAATATTAATGGAGAGCACAGCTACCAAATCCAAATAAAAGATTCTGAACAGTATATGAAGAGGGTATTTTGGCACAAAGTAGTATACCTGGTACTGTTTGCAAAAAGGAAATAGTTTGCTCTTCTGCAAGAAAACTGTTTGAATCAACACCTACTTGTTTTCCCAGAGTCAGACTCCCAAAAAACTGCAAGGAACAGGGTGTTTGCATGGCCACTGTTTCCCTGAATGGCAGAAGCACCATGAGCAAGCACAAAAGAGCAGGCATGAGAACAGTGAAATCCCAAGTTCGCAGAACTTGGACCAGATCTGCTTGGTGTTTAAGAAACAGAGAGGATGAAGCACAGAGTTCCTCCACCCATCTGCCATCATGCTCCTTTCCAAGCGCTGATGAGGTGCCACCCAGCCAGCCTGGACAGGAGGTATCACCACAGGGATGGGAGAAAGCCAGACACCTACGCACATCCCCAACCCAGACATTCGTGACAGGGCACCGGATGCCCTGGTGGCACTCTGACCATGAGAAAGCAGTGATTGATGCAACAAGGAACAGAAACCCAGGCACTGATAAGCACATTCTAATACCACTGCTAGCTCTAGCTCAGGGTCTGTAATGGGGATTTAGGCAGGCTTGGTGCGACTTCAAATGAGATTTGCATCCCAAGATTTTGCAGCTCCCACATTGTTCACTACAATGCTGAAGCTATGAGAAATAAAAGGTTCCTCCTCTGCCTATGGGAACAGACACAGCTGCCTCCTCCTTTGCAAGCAAAAGGATGAGGGGTGGATTGAGGTTTACAGACTGTCAGAAGGCAGGATCCCAAACAGGCTGGCTCTGGCTCAAGGCTCAAGCAACAAGAGGCTCAGTTTAACAAATGCCTGTGCTCTGATTAGCAACCTTCTTTTGTCTGAGACTCCCAGCTGCCTTCACAAGCACTCATTCAAGTTTGCCTGTAGCTGCAAATATTCATTTTCTGTAACACTTCACTCAGTCTGGAAAGAATGAAGTTGTTGGAGATGAGAGCAATGGGCAGGTGTGGCAGCCTGGGAAAGCAGCTCAGACAGGTGCTCGCAGCAGAAAAAGTCAACAAGAGTTGCATCACTGCAGAGACATGAAGGAAAGCACTTCAGACCCCACCTCCCAGCATTAGCAGGCCCAACAAGATGTTGAACAGTCAGTAAAAGCCACCAACAGCAAGACAACAAATTTCAATGGGCTCAAGTAGAAAAAATGGGGCAGAGAGAGGAATCACAGCAAAGGTGCATCAGACTGACAGAAGTAAAAAAATAATTTTTTTTATAAAAAAGTAATTTTTTTTACTGTTTCACAGTAAAAATTGACCAAGGCAATGCTACCATGCAGGTCCCTGTAAGATACAGGAATGCTGTGTGCAGCATTGACTGTCTGGCTTGATGTCCAGTGTGGGATCTATCTCCATTTCTGGAGCAGTCCCTTCCCTGTAGCACTCCCATGGGTGCCTCAGCCAAGCCTCAGTGCCACCAAAACCTGGCTATTTCCAGGGGATAAAGGAGTTGCTTAGCAAGAAAATCAGCTCTGAGCAAGCTTGTTGCATGATACAAGAGATGGATTTCACAACTGGCAGAAACACTTGGAGAATGCTACCAAGAACAGAGCCACATCTGGCTATGCAGGCAGGTGCATGAGCTGCCAGGCAGCAGAGGCTGAGCTACAGACTGAAAATTCAGCCAAAGCTCCTCCACAAGTTCTGCCTTCTTCCTAATTCTCATTTGCACCACTTCATTTTCAAACCATGAGGATTTCCCCTAAAAAGGGATTTCCCAAAGCATCATTACCTAACCACTTAATTGGAATTTAATTTGCTGCTGACTATCTCTAACATCTTTAACACCAAAAGAAGCAGCAAACACCACCATGAGCTGAGAGCTTTTTAAAATGCTGCTCTGCTTGACTTTATCAGGTAAATATTATGCTCTGCATATGCCCTACAGTTGTTTGTATGGGTCTTGACTTAAAAAAAATCTTCCTTCCAGTCCCTAGACTGTTCAGCTCAGTCCATAAAACAGGTTTTACTCTCAGTTTTTATAATATCACTTCTTCCTTCTGTTTCTCTGCTTGAGAGGAGGGAGGGAGAATTCAAACCAGCAGAAAAAAAGCAGACACCTGACCTTATCGTGGCTGTCTGTGAAAGGAAAGGGTGTTATAACAAAACAGCCTATGGAAAGGTTAGTGGGCCACAAAGTTACCCAAAGCTCCCAAAGCAATTGTACAGAGCTTTTCTGCAATGAAGAGGTATGACACCATCACTGGGACACTGGGCTGGGGGCAGGGGAGCTTTGCTTTTTCTTGTTGTGTGGGGGTTTTTATGTTTGTTTGTTTTTAATAGCTGAGTCTAGGGCATTCAGAATCGTGTTTTTCATTCAGTTGCATTTTTAAACAAGAGGCTTTGTCTTGTGGGACATAAAAGGCCCTTTTATCACACTGGCACAGGGATCACACATCAGCTGCCTCACTCGAAGCCCTGTGGGGACTCACCACGCTGCTCACGCCTGGCCATGTCACACTCACTCCTGCTGCATGAAAGCCTCCACCAGGGTATGACAGGCAGAGACATTTAAACACTCAGAACAAGAGAAAAGTTTTAATCTGGTGGCTGACAGCCCATCAGTCACAGATAACCCATAGATAAACAAAGTGTGCAAGGAAGCAACCACTGCTCCAGATCCCTCATCCTGCCTTCAAACCTCACCCCACAGAAGAAAAGCAAGGGCAGCTCTGTCACACATGGATGCACGAAGGCACCTACCCAGAAGAGCGTGGCTGGCAGACAGTGCAGCCTGTTTCTGTCCTCTGAAGACTACCTGGGATACAGAGCAGAGATGCTTAAGTGCAAGGTTTTGAAATATCAACTCCTTCCCTGAGACAGGCTGTATAAAGTTCCTGTGCAAACAAATTTTACGGGTTCTAAACACACTGCAGTCACCAAACTGGGGTTAGTTTATTTGCAGAACTGCAATAGGGGCAGGTCAGGGAAAGCTGTCCCAGCGTGTGTTTTGACAGCTGTGAGCCACCTGGGGACAGACCACTGCAGGGGCTGTCACTGGAGGGATGCCTCTGCTAAGGCACTCAGCACTTCCAGCACAAGTGCCAGAAGCTAACCAGGATATTTGGGTGGATTAACTGCTCAGACAGCAACTTAAAAACAGTGAAGCACAGAGAAAAATGTTCTCAAGACTCTTCCCCAAGAGGGGAAGCCCTGGAAGCTGCATCCTACAGAGGATTGGTAAAAAACTAACAAAGGGGGGATATTCAGACATTTGTACATCTTGAAAGTTGGCAGATTAATTCAAATTTGAAAGCACATGACAACCAAATATTTCCTGAGAGCCACTTGAACACTTCCAACAGAAACAGAGCTGGAATTTGCTGCTGATCCAAATGGAAGAATTTACTTTCTTAGCAGTTCTGTGTTACTCGGAAAACTGAGTGCTTCATCCCTTCCAGGCCTGCCTTACTTTAATATCTCTACAATGACTGATTAACAATATCAACTTGTTTACTCAAACAGGCCAGTGCAGAGACACATTAAAGAGTCAACAAAAAGGTATTAGTATGTCCTATTTCCACCCCATTAAAAAAAAAAAGAAAAAAAAAAAAGAAAACCCAACACAACAAATGAGCTAGACCTAGTCTGGAGCAGTGACTCACTCCATATGCATTCCCCATTTCTGAGGAACCTGTGGTTTTGCTCCCTCTTCATGACAAAAGCTCCTGACATCAGAAGGCAAGGCAGTTAGCATAGTTAGCATAGCTAATTAAGAATACTCAAACCCCACACACCTGTGACCACTACCCCAGCACACATCTTTTGGAATAAGCAATGGGACAGCCAGGCACTCTGTCCCCTCACAGCCACAGCAAGTGCCAGGGCCCTCGGGCTTGGGCACTGGCACAGCTGCCTGGCCAATTTGGAGGAAATGGTGATTCAGCTGACACAGGATCCAGCCCCCAGGCTTCCTGTGGCTCACCTAATCCTCCTTTTCCTCCCAGTTCTGCAGGTAGGGCTGGTCCCTGCCAAGAAAGAGCCGCATTGCAGAGTGGGGTGGCTGCGTGCACTCTCCTCTTCACCCTCCCAGCCCCTTCCGAAAGCAGCCAGCAGCATCGTGCCCATCCCAAAAGGGCTCTGCAAGCTCCAGGGTTGCCAGGACAGCCCAGAGCAGCCACCCTCAGGACAGTGAGGGAAGAGTCACTGGCAAGGGATGCAAGCCTAAGTTTTCTTTGCATCCCTTCCCAGGTGACTGGAAGCTGCAGAGGATGCTGCAGTGATCTCCTGACACTGCAGGAACCCTCCTCCACAGGCACAGGCCTGGGCCCATGCTGCTTTTGGAAATGTTTGCAGGCAGGAGAGAGCACAGACACACCCTCTCCCATCTCCACCATCAGCTCTGCTTTTACTGGTCCAGTCCAAGCAAAGCATTTGGGGTTTTACATACAACAGTCCCAAAACTGACATTGACAGGAGGACATTATGGTGCACAGACTTGGTCTGATGAGTCCTCTGAGGTAAACAGTTTCCAGTGCTTGGGAAGGAGACAGGAAAGCTGAGGGATTGATGGCCTGTAAATGAAAACCTATCATAAAATCCATCCTCTCCTGCTCATAATCAGTTTGTGTGCTTGTCAAATGCTCACCACAGTGTTTTGCTCATCAAATTCCTACAAGACGGCACCCACACCCTGGATGTGGTTGTTAGCAAACACCAAGCTGATGGAAGCACGTAAACTTTTAATTGGCAATTACCTTCCAGCCAGCCACTGGTCAGAGGCACTGGCTGAAACCAGACCTTCACCACACCTTGGTGGTAGGTGTCATCCTGGTAGGAGCAGTGATCAGGAAATGCTGCCCCATCCAGAGAGGCTCCACCATGGTGGTGCCTAACCCCTTACCATCAGCATGATGATGCAGATTCTGAAATCAATTTGGTGCTGCTCTTTGCACAGTTGTGGTTCTGGTGCTCACAAACACTGTGGTGTTCCTCTCCACTCAGAGAGCTGTTTTCCCTGCCTCAGGAAGAAAGGGGCACACAATGCTTTGAGCAGCTATTGCTTTGTGGTGCCAGATTTGGCTCAGTGGCTGCATCTCTCATCTGTGGATCTCCCCTTCAGTAAAGTTTTCCCAGCCCCATACACATCAGGCTCAACAGCAGTGAATCTACAGCTCTGCTGTCAGGTCTGCAGTGCTCTAACTATTGAACATCACTGTACTCTAACACCTGCAAAGCCATTACCCAAATCTAGCATTATTTCTCTTTAGTTCAGCTTTTCTTGGCCATGCAAAGCACCAAAAAACTCACCTCAACAGCCAAGACCAACTACATAAATTCAACTTTAATTCTGAATTACTTTAAGCTTGCCTGGCTATCTGAATTGACCACCTTACACCACCCAGCTCTCCAGCTCTCTCAAGCCTTTACACACAGTACACCTTTTGACTGATCCATGCTGGCTGTAGCCCACCAGCTGCATCACAGGGAAAGGACACAGGGCTGCAGACAGAGATTCCCACTGCACAGGCACCCTCAGGTCACTTCATCCCAATTCCATATTGAGATTACCTCCAGCTGCTGTTTCTGAAGCACCTCTAAAACAGCAGAAGTCCCACCAGCAGGCTTTGCTTTATATTCTTTCAGACTCCTGAAACTGTCATGCTGGGAGAGGCAAGTTCCCTGCTATGCTTATGTTCACCTGGGAGTGGACTGTGAAACTTTGCTCCAGTTGTTGCACAACCCACCACTGCTGCAGGGGAAAAATCTGCCAAATCCATCAGGAGCAGACACACATGTTGGAATTAGTCACTGCTCTTAGCTTGCCAGAGGTTCTCTCCAGATTTGGAGGCATGTCTCAGTGGGGTATCCACCTCTGGACAAGTATGTTCCTCCAGCAAATCCAGGTTAGAAGCTCAGTTTCTCCCAGCTAGACCTGCACAGAGTGATGCCAGGTATTTTCCTGAGCAGCACTTGGGTAGATGCCCAGCAGGGATCTGGGCTGCAGAGAGGCAGGGCCACTCCAACAGTATGGGAGCACATGCAGCAAATCACTATTCTTGTGCCTTCTGCACAGACTTTAACTACCACCCCAACATCCTCTGACAGCCTGGACAACCTGATCCTCCCCCTTTTGCATGCTGGTCCAAGTGTTTTCTCTCCCTTCATGACAGAACCAGATTCACTAGCTTCAATCATCTTAAATCCTTAGTAAAAGCAACTGCTGAGCCATCAGCCAATTTACATGCCTTTGACAGCCCTGCACAGCCAAGGAAGCTCTCTGGGGTGTGGTCAGGCCTGGATAATGATCAGCATGATCAGAACTGAACTGTAGCCAGCACCCAGAGAAAACCCAAAATCAGCATCAAACTTGCTCACAGCATCAAACAGGAATCAGGCCCTCGATAAAAGCCCAGGAGAGCCATGTCCTCCACAGCAGCATCCAAATTACTGAAAGCTGGGGATATGAACAGAAATTCACAGGGATTCAAGCACACTAATCCCGCTGTCTCCCAGATAAGAGAAAACAGACATCCTCAGCAAGCAGCTGAGGATGCTTGGTCACATGATACCAAATTGCCCAGAGGCTGGAAGGAAGCACAAGTTAGAAGAACACAAATGCTTCCACTCCAATTGCCCATGGAAAGGAAAAAATAAAGCTTCCCCAGCCCTCAATGAAATTTCCCCCAACACAGCCCTGTCCTCTGAGCCAGAGCTGCCTCTGATGCACACCAAGGGGTAAGATGCAATCCTGGAGCAGAGTGGATGGATGCTTGGTTACTCTCATCTACCAGAAGAATGCTGAACAGAAACACAAAACTTCTTTGGGACTCAAATGGAAGGGAGAAGCACTAAAAGCTTTCTGCAGACCTTACACTCTTCGAAGGCTCCTGTTATGGACGACCAGGGCCAAGTGGATTGGATGGATGGATGGATGGTCACAGAGGAGACCAAGTGCACTCACACACCGCCATCACGCTGCAGGCTCACAGCTACAGCCCACAGACCTTGCTCAAAATGCATTGCACATATCTAGAGTACTTATAATCTACAGGGCACAGTAGAAAACAGATAAAATACTGCTCAAGGCACCAATGAATCAATCCTTAAAAGCCTCTTCAACAAATACTCCTACTAAGTGTTGCATTTTGACACACCTCCAGTTTTAGTAGAGCAGCTACTCCAGGGTTAGAGAACATTTGAAATCATAACCCACTAGATTGGCTTAACTAACTTTTGAAATAGTTTGTTCATGTCAGTGGAAACAGAAGAGCAATAGTCTCATTACCTAGCTAGTACAACATGGAACAGGTGATCCTCTCAAGATGTCTCAGGAAAGGAAGAGCTGAACACTCACCTACCTGGAACTTGCAAAAGCAAACAACATTCAGAGATTATTTAAACTTAAGTGCAAGAAGGTAAAAGAGAGGGGGGCTGAGGTCAGGTGTCGCTAATGGACTGAAACTCAGAAGGCTTCATTTAAATTCCTGGCTCACACACAGAAAAGTCATGCAAGCCTCTCAGGAAATTCTTATGTTGATAGTAATTCTTATTCTTGCGTAGTTCCCAAAAACAAGAGCAGCATTAACACTTCCTTCTGCTTATTCTGTACCTTAACCATAAATGTCTTACAGAAAGGACCCATCTCCTACCATCCATTGCAAAAACTCAGCATCCCTCATTTTATGAGGGGACTCTCAGAGCAACAGTGTAAAAGACAGTGGGTTCCCTGCCAGCATAAGCAAGAAGGAATGAAGTTCACAAGGCTGAATCTGTGCAAATATTCTTCCCCAGAAGCGACTGGGACCTGCTTGCTGAGACCTGCAGGTTACCCTCAACATGCTTTAAGCATATATCCCTTGATTTCCCAATATTCAGTCCCAAAGGAGCCCAGTTCCTTACAAGGTGGGCTGCAGAGCTGAGCTGCAGCCTGGTTCAGGAGCAGCTGGATAAAGCCCTGCAAAGCCCATGCAGCTCAGAACAATCTCCATCCCCCCAGCACCTCCAGCTCTGCTCTCAGGTAGCACTTTTGGCAGGTGAAGGGACTGATATCATCCAGTGTGCCACGATAAAGCAAGAAGCATTACTCAGTCTGTTAAACTTCCCCCCCCCACCCAGGTGGGGGAATCAACCAGATCCCCAAATCAAATCACAGTACAGTCACTGCTTATTCAACACCAGCAAACAAGCTCCTGCAAGCCAAGCACCCAGCATGACAGTGCTGATCCCTGGCAAGCTGGACAACAGGGAGTTTCAGCTATTAATTTTGGGAGGGGGGGTTCTGTGCAACCTTTTAGAAGGTACAGCTGTGGTCAAGCAGTTTGCAAACCATTCTATCAGTTGAAGGTAAACAGAGCTGTCCAGAAAGAGACAGCCAAGGCTGAAATCCTGGCTGCCCAGATGATAAACATTCAGAGAAATGTGTCAATTAATGTTTTCTTAAATAAGAAACAAAACACTAGAAACTACAAACCGTACCCTAAGTGTTGTAATTATGTTTCAAAAGCATCTTAGATGCCAGGAATTTCAGTAACAGATCTCTAACTAGAAAAAGCTATTGAAAAAAGAAAAAACATTTTCCATCCTTCCCCTGTTGTCTGTGATCTTGTTTAGAAAGCACTTGGGAAAAAGGGAAAGAAGTCAAATTAATTTGTTTCAGAGCAAGAAAGCAACATCAGACTGCAATAAATCAGTGTCACTACATAGCTGTCCTAGTGGCTTACGAAGTAGGGAAAATCTCTGTAAATTCACCACTTATTTACTGTAGAATAGATGGTGTAGATCCTATCTACTCTTCACAAAATCAGAAACATTAATCTCAAAAATTAATGCGAAATGGCCAGAAGTGAAGGAAAGCTGCTGGCTTTGCCTCCCAGGAGGTTGCAATGACAGTGAAATCACATTTAGTCTAACTGCAGGGTGTTCCCCACACTTCTCTATAATTTAACTTAATATGGGGAGGAGCGATAGGGAGCCAAAGACAGCAGTCACCAGTTCAGGATCAGGCAAGCTCTAGTTTGTGACTCTTGCACTTTGGAGAAGCATTAATAACCTTCACAAAATGCACTCTCGTTAGGAGGTCTCAAGGTTACGTAAATGCATCCAGCATCAAGGCTAGGAAAATGCATCAGGCACTCCTGGAGATGAGCACTAACTCCTCCTTAGGTCTCTTCAAGCTGCTTTGCCTCTTCCTCCTCCTCCTTCTCCCTCCGTTTCCCAGCTCAGCCAGTGCCCAATACCCCTAGGACAGATGTTGTGGTTAAAGAGATGCATGCACTGTAAACAGCATGCAACCTCACCACTACTTTGAATTTCAGGAGGGTGTAAGAGTCCTCCAGCTGTGGAAATCATTCTTTAGAGACAGATGCTTTGCAGAATAAATGCAGAGTAAAATATCTCTTCTTAGCCTTTTGGCTAAGAGATAATATAGTATCAGTTTAATAAAACATAACTTAGCAAAACCTCAGAGCAATACATTCAGTACAAACAAAATTAGGATGTGAAAAAGCTATACTGCAAGTGTTTTACAGGTTTGCAGACAAATGAAGTTTTTAGAACAAAAAATTCAGCATTTCAGTTCAATACTAAAAACTACTGGTATACAAGTGTTTTAAGCTAGTAGCACCTACTAAAGTGTTTAGAGAGGGTCTCCACTGGCTTCCAGCATCAGGTACAGCCAGAAACCACAGCAAGCAAGATAAACTCCTCTGCTAGGAGATGAAATCCTGCCAGCCTGTAATGTCTCGTGCCATTCCAGCTAGAATGGCAGGGAAGCATACAGAGCCCAACCTCTCCAGGTGACAGACCCCAAAAAGTTCAGCAGCCACCACAGCCAGCAGCCTACAGCCACTTCCCAAAAGCACTCGGAGCTCCTCGCACTTTCTGCAGGGCAGAGGTTCAAATATTTAACGTTTTAACATGCAAGTTTAAGCAGTTCTGCTTTGTAAAAGCAGGCTGCAGCCTGAGATGGAACAAACCCAGAGCTGAGAAGACACACCCTGAGCCCTCGCCTGGAACACGAATCCCTCGCTGATGCCCAGCCGGGGCAGCCCTGGCCGCTGCTGCTCGCACGCATCAGGTGCTCTGACAAATTCCACACTCAGACAGCAAAACCCGAAACTCGCTCTGCCCTCAGCTGTCCTCCTCCATCCACTACAGCAGGAGGAATCACAAGACTTCGAGGAGAGAAAAGCAAAGCAGAACAAGTCTTTGCAGGACGATCTCCGGCCCGGGCCCGCAGCGGCGCGCACAGCCCGCCCCGGGACTCCTTCCTCGGCATTCCTTACCCTCCTCTCTCCTCCCAGCGACGGAGAATCGCTCCCTCGCCCGGCCCGAGCGCCGAGGCGTCTCCCACACCCCCAGCCCGGAGCCGGGCAGCCAGCATTCCTTCCTTCCTCCCTCGCTCCCCGCCCAGCGATGGGAGGTCGCTTCCCAGGGATGCGGTCATGCCGCGAGGAGATGCGCGACAGCGGCCCGAGCATCCCGCCAGCGCGGGGATTCTCCCCAAAAACCAGCTCGTGGTCTTTCATTGCTTGGCACTTGGGATCAGGAAGCAGTAAGATACAGAGCTTTTTGGTAAGCAAACTATTTTTTTAATGAATAAAAAACAAAACACAAAACCCTGAAAAAAATGAACAACAACAACAAAAAAAAACAACCCAACAACACTCTACTGCTCTTTACTCTTTAAAACAAATGGATTTTGATTTGCTAGTTCTCAGCGCGTCCAGCCAACAGCAATGCAGAGCTTGTATTTGGCTTTATGTACTTATTTTATGGATGTCTTTGAAATAACCAGAAGCTCACAGAATAATAAGGATCCAGACCTATTTGGCCTCAGTCTGCACTGAAGGAGGCTGTCTGCTGTTTCACCTCATAGTTCCTCAAAAAAAAAAACCTAAAAAATAAAAAATTTAAAAATTGTCTGAATAGATTAGATTAAATTAAATACAGAGTTCAGAGCTGGCCCATACTGTAATATATTGCATTACCTCAACAATTAATCCTTGTCTGCTCTAGATGAAACAGGAACAGACATCTGCTGCTAGCCAGGAAGACACAAGCAACAGAAACATCATGTACTGTGTGCTGCTGATGCAATGAACAGGAGCAGAATCAATCACCAGAAAGGTTAAGTTGGCTTTCCAAACTATAATCATATATTTCAGAGATTTCTGTTCCTGTTAAGTCCATAATGTTTGAACATTTCCACAGCTAAAAGGAAAAGATGTCATTTACTAATAAACACAATTTTTGAATTAGTGAAAAATTTGAAGAACTCATGACTGTTCTAAAAATTATGGTCACTGGGTGGTTTTTTGTTGTTGTTGTTTCTCTTTAAAAATTACATCAGCCAGGAAAGTGAGTCACTGCCTGGTACCATTTCTTGGGTATCACCTGAAAATTTAGCTTCCAGCTGTAAAGTTTCAAAAGAGGTATAAAACACACCCCAAAAAACAAAACAAAACAAAAAACCTAACCCCAAACCCACAGCCTGCCAGCTTCCTCAGGATGGTAAACATCATGGAAACCAAAATAGAGGGTTTTATGCCCAGAACTGCAGCTGCAACTTAAAAAGAAAGAAGCTGGATTCGAAAAACACTTCTGCAGTCCACGGAGACCAGGCTGAGTGCACACCAGACAGGGTTTAGGGAAGAGCAA